>NC_143587.1:66606809-66955287 GCF_048544385.1 Mastigoproctus giganteus
ATAAATTTGGAATTGCAAAAAAAAAAAAAAAATGTTAAAATTGTATGAACTTTTAGTTACTCTCTTCATAAAACAATTTTGTACATTATAAAATGTATTTTCTCTAAAATTTCTATAGAAATTTGTCTAAAGTTTAAGAAACAATTGCGTAGGCTACTTTAAAATCACAAAAAAGTATATATATGCCAAGTAATGGTGGACATAACTATCGTGTTAAGGATGTGGTATGTAGTGAACGGGGTTTTTTTAAATAATTATTTCATATAATAAACGTTTAAAAAATATCGCGTTAACTTTTGCACTCAGCCGACAGAGGGCGCTGTGGTCTCTCCAATAATGGTGATAGAGCTCAGGCAAATGAGTAACAAATATCGCTTTTAATCGAATAACTGATTTAATCGGTTATCCCATTCGATTATTTGAGCTCTGTCACTGGTACTGGAGAGACCACAGCGCCCCCTGACGGTTGACTGCAAAACTTAACTCAGAGAAGCGTTATATTTCAATTTTACTTTTTCAAATATTGCAATTTACCTGCGTTTGAAACGGTCTCCCTTTTTATCAATTATATTATTTAAAAAATATTTCCTAACGTACGAGATAATACGAAGGTTTATCGAAGCTGGTAAAATAAATTAAATAAAACAAACGGATATGAAAATATTTTCATACCTATTAATTTAACGGAACTAAATTAATTATTCATGGTTTTCTTTATATTTTTACTTCTATAGCATTTAATTTAACATCTCACATTTTGATTATACACTTCAGAAATTGTAATATCAGTAATAATTAATTAATTTAAAAGGACAGTACATAATATGAATCAACTGCAGGCTGTTTGCTTTCAAACACTCAGAGTCACCATTTCATTTTACAGATAAACCTGTTTTTCTGGTTACACACTTTAATCTTCAGTTCATTTTGTGCCAGTTCTGTTAACAGATAAAACCACAACTGTGACCTCTATGGCTTTATTTGCGGTTTTGAAGAGTCACAATCCAAAGCGGAGGAGAAAACTATTCGTGTGTGGCCGGTAGTTATTCATACTTTGCAACAGCATTTATTGAAAGATTATTTATATTACAGTTTTGTAGAAATTTAAAGAAACTTTGAAGTATAAAAAAGTTCATTCTGTTTGGAAATTCTTAGTAAGACTATTTTTCAGAGAAAACGAACAGCCCAAAGGAGTCAGGTAAGAACTGGAAAACTGTTTATTCCCTACATTGTACGTTCTTTATAAAACTAGCAGGATAATCAAGACATAAAAAGTGCCACAGATGGGGAAATTTCTGACAAAGGCGGGCGAATGTTAGCTAATCAGGTGTATTTGTTTGCTTTATCGATTGG
The DNA here is from genome assembly GCF_048544385.1 of Mastigoproctus giganteus. NCBI lineage: Eukaryota > Metazoa > Arthropoda > Arachnida > Uropygi > Thelyphonidae > Mastigoproctus > Mastigoproctus giganteus. The sequence continues at coordinate 66,608,163 of NC_143587.1, forward strand.
TTGGACATTTGGAAAAGGAACTGAAAATTAAGTCAACTTGTAAACCAATTGAATGATAAATCAGTGTCGGTTGTAACTTCCTACTTAATGAAATGGTTCCACTGTCTCTTATTTCCCCATTTGACTCGCATTTCGAATGTGAACTGTACCCCCATTGTTACGCATTAGTGCCGCTCCACGTTCGTTCTTAAACTGACGACTTAAATCAAAATCTATTCGTGACTGGAACTCGGCTTCGTCATTTGCACATTATCTCGTGCTCTTCTCCTTTCGGTCTTCCGTCCCTCCCCATTCTCCTTCGAACACACACACCGTTCCTTAAACCCTCCCGTACTTCGCTAGAAGGCACAGCAATCAAGGCGATCTATTTACCAGAAGAAAAATGGTTTTTGCTTCAGTGCATAAACAACTTCGACATCCTGCCTTTAAAAGGGCTAAGAAAATCATTCTTCTTTTTTATTCGGGAGTCAAGCAGACGTGCGTCTACATACATTCCATAAATGGTAGCAAATAACAGTAGCTTCGAAAAGGCAGCTTATAAATGCCCAAACTGCATTCAAGGAAGGGGTTCCAGCAGCTGGCGTGGTTTTCATACTGAGCCTGTAAATACATCGCGCCCCGTACGAATGAAATCTTTCACCAGATGCGATAACTCGATGAATCTTTAGAAATTCTCCTTCCCTCCCCCCCACCTCGTCTTAAATTCCGCGATAAACTGGTATTGCTAGAGAAATTTGATCTCTTTAAAGTCATCCCCAGCTATAAAATCACGAAAACAAAATGCAATGTAATGTATAAATTCACCTGCATGAAATCCTACCTGATACACGCTGTAGACAGCTCCATCTAGCGGCAATGATCTTTTTTTTTTTTTTCCAATTCTAGCACTTAAAATTAGCCTTTTGTTTCGCTTTATTATTAATTTTTATGGTTTATCGAAAGAATCCAAATGTCTTTGTCATTTATTAATATTCTACTTTCATTCTATTAAGGATTTTCGTTTGTATTCTTTTAGTCATCGCATTTTTAGTTAATTCTTCGAAGACCGTGTTTTAAACTAGCCGAAATTATCTATAGGCACTTAGGAATTTATTCATTCATTATTTATCCTGCGCTTAATAACACCATTATTAGCATCGTTAGGATCTGAGTGCTCATTTAAGTGGAATATATACGCGTGCAGTAATTGCAAAAGCAGTTCTTGGCCGAATATATATTTTTTTCTATAAGGATGTACTCGATCTATTATTTACAAGTCATCTTTCCTCCATTACGTTAAAAAAAAATGAAAACTGATCTCAGCGATTTGAAGTGCTCCAAATTTAGCTCGGTGCTTTTTAGAAACATTATTGAATTTCTTTCAGAAATGATTGAAATCAACGGATGAAGGATTTGAATGTCATTAGGGGGAATATGTAGCTGTAAAAATACCATCAGACGAATTTTATTGGGGAAAAGTACTGAGAATCGAAGATCTAACCTTCCCTTCGCGTATTCTAAGATTGCTTCAACTATTTTGTAATTGATCAATAGTCTGTTTTAGTGTATTTTTCAAGAAATAATGCAACTTGAGTTCCCAATGAGCGCAATCCCGGTAATCTTCATTCAAACAACCCTGATATAGAATATGATTAACAAGTTGACCTTAACTTAAAGTACTGCCTTTCATGCGGTCTTCTGAGGTCCCATCTCGTCACTAATCAAGAAATCGCTGTATACCTTTGCTGACATTTGGGCTTAAACCAAAATGGCTTCCAGATTGTTCGTTTGTCCATGTTGAAACGTGGACACACGAACAAGCGCATATATTTATCCGATTTCTTCCTTCCAAAAGGACAGTCCTGCAGAAAGAATTTACTCCAAGCCTGTTTCTTGGAAATTTCTGAGAAATTCGTCCATAATGAATAAATATGTCGAAATGTAGTGCATGTAATTCATCTTCATTTAAGTCTTCTCAAACACTATCTGTAACTTACTTTTCAAACAGCCCTCCATAGTTCAAATTCACTATCTGGTGAACTGGAATCTCGAGAATCCATCCACAGGTCTCAAATATACTTTATTCTTAAGATTTCTAAGCTACCGGTTGAGGAGGCTGTATATCAGAACTATATAAACATCCGTTACAAAAAGCTGCATCAAATTTTTGATTGTCCAAATTCTATTTTCATATTATGTTTTTCAAATGGTCTTATTGAACATTTGACTCATAGTGTGCGATCCAAATACAAATGTTTCTTTCTTAATAACAAAGTTAGTGAAAGTTCGCCCGGATACCAACAATCTCTAAAGAAAAAATTTCAAAATCACATGTTGAATTCTGAATCGCAGTGTCATCCAAGAGAATGAAATCGCACGTCACACGCGGTAAATACAGCATGGGACACGCGGGACAATATGGGAATCACGTTTCTACAGTATGTCGTTAGGTGGCGCCGACTGATGGCTATTGTTAAATTCAACTGTCTTCGTCTTGTACTGCATCTTAAAACTTGCATTTGGTTGGTAAAATTTTCAGTTTATTTTAGCGAAGGTTCGTTGGGGATTGTGCAGAATATCAAACAAAAAAAAACAACGCATCTATTTTTTAAAATTCAAAGTCGACAACTTTGATATAATCATCAGAATTTAGACCCCCGAGTGCCAGGCGATTATCCAAGTGTTTTTATCTTAGGGCGCGTATTGGCGTCTTTCATAAGCCCTCCTCCTATCGCAACATTACTGCTGATCGCTAGTAACGTTACAGCTACCTTCGCTAGCAACGTATTGCTCTCCTGATCGATTGGTCACTGGTTGGCACCGCTCCTGCCTCCACGTGGCGGGGCCGGTAACTTGGGAGAAGAAAGTCCCTCCCAGGGCTAAAAGGAGCAACAATAGATTGCGTTGCATATCCACCACTAAAGCTTGGATCTCAACATACTGACAGCCGTAGAATTGAACTTGACCTGAGTCTTACGAAAATTGAATACCATCCAACACAGTGCCCACCGCACTGCTCTAGGAGCATTTAGAATATCCCCTGTCAAAGTGTTTATGTAGAGGCACTTGAACCTTCACTTCATCTTAAAGAAAAATGCTGCTACTCAATTATGCACCAAAAATTCAAAGTCTTCCATCTCATCCCATTCGACCGTTGCTTTTCAACCTTGAATGCACGGCGTTCTACAATAGGTTGGTTGGGTTTAATGGCGCATCAGCAACTAGGGCTATAATGCTCCAAAACCACGTCCCATACTGGATAACAGTAATCTACAATAGCAAACAGACTGAAAATAGACCCATTGGTGTTCGACTAAAATATTTATTGCACACCTGGAACTTCCAGTTTTACAATATACTTCTAGGGACCAATGTACCCGATCCGTCCTGGCCTATAAATCCCTCTCAATGTGATACTATTTTCAGCAATGAAGAAATAAATCCCTGGAAAATGAAACAACTAAATAAAAGCCTTGCCCTCAACAATTCTCAAAGCTGCTAATGTACACAGATGGTTCGAAAACAGACTCTGAAGTAAAAATCATTCAGCGAAATTTTGCTGGATCCCAGGGCCTTCTGATATCACAGGTAAAGTGTATTGATGTCAAGCGGCACCAGGGGTTTCTTCCATCTCCCCGTTTCATACGTTGTGGGTGTGCCAGTTTACTGGAAAGACCAGAGATTTAAAAGTGTGCGGATATTGTAGATGTGTAATGTCATGTACCGTTGTTCCTCTAGCCATTTAGCCGCTGGGCCTCTGCTGAGACCCAACGTTGCCCCACTTTCGCCCCGTGAAGGCAGACCAGGTACCCAGTACTTTCTATTTACTCTGGCAGGTCCTCCTGCCACCTAGTTTCCTGAGATTTCAGTGGCTAGGGCCTAAAAAATATATATATATATTATTTCAATTGCGTAGGGGAGGGAGTGTCGCTCAAATTGTAAAGGTTGAGTGTGGGCGAAAGTTAATTTAGACAAGTTTAAATTTGGGTGTGTGGGGCTTACGCTTGCATAAAGATAGAGGGGGAAGTCTGAAGACTGGGGGAATAAGGCAGAAGTATGGGGACGATAGAGTAGGCGACCCCAGTAGTTCAGTGAGGCAGGCACATGCCTCACCAGAGGAAAAAATGAGGGAGGGGAGGCCAGGACTCCCCCCTCCCAGAGGGAACGAGTGCAAAGTGAGTCAGGCAGAAGAGTGCCCAGCTCAGGTCGCCATATGGCGTTTGCCATGTTGACGTCCTTGTGGTTGTCACATTCACGTCGTGGTGGTCTAGTCCGGTGTCATAGTCCTGTGGCATCTTTGTGGTTGTCATATTCAGGTTGTCACGTTCAGGTTGTGATGGTCTAGTCCGGTGTGGTTGGATCAACTCCTGGGTATGAAGTCCTGTATGGGAGCCCTTGTGTTCCATTGCGGTTTGCAGGATCATTTAGACAAGACTTCAGTTATAGCTCGGACACAGCATGGTTTTGTTAAGGGGAAGTCTTGCCTGACCAATTTGATTGGATACTATGATGCAGTTACAAAAGAACTGGATGCAGGGAATAGCTTTGATATTATATACTTGGATCTTAGAAAGGCTTTTGATACTGTTGCACATGGAAGACTGCTACACAAATTGGAGCAGTGTGACATTGGAGGCAAATTGCTGCTATGGATAAAGGGGTGGTTGAGGGGGGAGAAGACAGAGAGTGGTAATCAATGGACACTGCTCATCGTGGACTAATGTTATTAGTAGAGTCCCTCAGGGCTCGGTGTTGGGTCCATTATTGTTTTCTGTATTTATAAATGATATTGATGATGGTATATCAAGCTTAATGTCCAAGTTTGCAGACGATACAAAGGTTGGCAGAGTTGTCAAGGACACTACTGACACTATGCTGCTGCAACAGGATCTGGAAAGGTTGAGCAGATGGGCTGAGAGGTGGCAAATGAAGTTTAACATTGACAAATGTAAAGTACTACACATGGGAAACAGCAACCCCAGAGCAACGTATCAACTCTATGGTACAACACTGACAGTGGTAGAGAATGAAAGGGACTTGGGGGTGGTTGTGCAGGCAGATATGAAGTTCTCTGAGCAGTGCAGACGGGCTGCAAGAGTAGCTCATGGAGTATTGTCAATGATATACAGGAATTTTTCCAGCAGGGATAAGGAGGTGATTATTCCCTTGTATAAGGCAATGGTCAGGCCACACCTAGAGTACTGTATACAGGTCTGGAGGCCTCATTTCAAGAAGGATGTAGAGCTGCTGGAACGAGTACAGAGAAGGGCAACAAGATTAGTGAATGGAACAAAGGGGTGCTCTTACGAAGAAAGGCTTAAGTTTTGCAAATTACAGTGTCTGGAGACTAGGCACCAGCGTGGTGATCTGATAGAGGTGTATAAAGCCTTGAATGGTTTGAGCATGCTCAATGCTGATGGGATTCTTCCTCTAGCTCAGAATAATCACCTGAGAGGGCATACATTCAAATTGAGTAAAGACAGATGTAGGATAGACGTGCGGAAATTTGCCTTTAGCCAGCGGGTGGTTGGTTGGTGGAACAGACTTCCATCCCTTGTCGTGGAAGTTGATAGCCTAAATACTGGACAGGTATTTCGAACGAACAGAGGGGTGAAGTGGAAGTGGGTTTTTTTTTTTTTTTTTGGCTGATGCTGCATAAGCTTGCTTTCTTGCATCAAATGCCTCTACTAATGCTAATGCTAATGCATCAAGGTGGTTTCTGATGTTCATGATTATCAGTTGTTTTGTCTATGTTTTGTTACGCCTCGAGGTTGTCGTTGTCCGGATTTTCTGGATTTGATCTGGAAGTCGAGTTGGGTTGTATCTAGTGGAAAGTTCTCCTCCTTGCGAATAGTTTTTGTGCGAGTTCTGCGAAGGCTAGGTAATCCTCCCTGGTGTCCAGCAGGCGCTGTTCTTGTCCTCTAAGTGAGTAGGTTAGTTTGGTGATCAGGATGCTGCATAGGTTGTCATAGAGCTGGCAGTCATATATAAGATGCTGCCAACTCTCAATCCCTCCGCAGGTACGTGAAGGGTCCTCCTGAATCTCAAGGTTTCGACAATTTTGCGTTTATGGCCCCATGGCCTGTGAACAGATACGTTGGTTGTAAACCAGGGGAGAACTAACCGGGCATCCTAGGATATACATGGATTACGTCCGGTATAAACTTCCTTGTAATATCACCGGTGGGGGAGATTTCACCATCTATTCTGTCACGCCTGCAGCAGGTGCACGTGGAGCCTGTTCTTTTCCATTGTTGGGTTTACGGTTGGGTCCGTTGTGAATCCCAGGCAGGTTTTGGGTGTGTTCTTTTTGAGGTGATATAGAAGTCCATGTCGGATTATTTCCAAATCGAGTCGGAGCACGCTTGCAAGTACCTGCAGGGCGTGGGTACTGACTGTGCTACAGGCGTGTGTGATGGATAGCAGAATGACTCTTTCTGTTGAGTCTATGATTCTTTTGTTAGCATCAAGTGTGGCCTTGTAAAACCACACTTCTGCAGCGTAAGTGATGATTGGGATGTATACACCTTTGTAGAATAAACGAAGAATAAATTATCTTTTTTCGGATATATATTTAGGTGCTCCTGGAAAGTCAGTTTGGTGTCCAGTATCACTCCTAGATATTCGATCTGGGTGGAGAATTTTATTGTTGTTTGGTTAATCTTTATTTGTGGCGGCCGTTGACCTTGTAGGCAACCTTTAAAAAGGACAGGTAATGAGAATGAAGATCAAGCAACCAAACAGTACAACACCAGCGAATTACCAAGTACCATATATTTATTTAAAGCGCATAAAAAATATTTTACATTTCAGTGGTCCAAAACCTGAACAACAAATACCTCCAAATCAAAGAGGAACCAACATTGGGGAATTCTAGTTTCAGACAAAACAGACACGAAGAGGTTGTACTAACAAGATTCCGCAAAGGGCATACACACCCACACCATATATATCTTCTCATGGGGATGACCAACCTCCACGCATGTCAACACCATAATTTAGAAATGACGCTCTTTAGGGGTCGCTGCTAGTATAAGTAAATAAATAATGAAAGCAAGTTGATTTCCCTTTTTTTAAAGAAAAGCTAGCCAAACGAATTAAATTCTAAACCAAATTAAAATGAAATACTAAAATATTAAAAATAAAGAAAGAAAAATAAACAATGAAACCGTGGGGAGGATGTACATTTGTTGAAAGAGCTACATTGGTCAACCAGTAAAAGCTGAAGTATGGAATAGAAATATTGTAATAATGAAGGAAACATTGCCAATAAATTATAGAATTTATCCCGGAAGTTTTGACTAGATTGCAATCATTTCAAACGATCGGTGGTGCCTTTTATTGTCCATCGTGCGAGTAACTTTCTTTAATTGAACTGTGTTTACAATTCAGATAGAACAATTTTGCCTGAGGTTTCTCAACGAACTTTCTCAACCTTCGCTTTCTCAACGAACACACGGACGCACACACGCATAAACTTGATTAATTGTGCCCGGGAACAGTTATAAGGTAGAAATAACATGAACGCACTGTTACTCTTTTTTTTTTTTATCCCTCCCCTCCCCCCTTATTGATTGGCGGTTGCTACAGAGAAATATAATAAATTACTAGAACAGCCGCTATCTCTCATAGTCCGATGGCTGACAGTCATAGAAACACTTATTCTTCATTACGATTTTAAAATGCAATTTATTACCCCGGGCAGCCCCCTGCACGCGCGTCTACGGCACAGCGCTGCGAGCGAACATGAAGATGACAGAAGATAATGCCTGCGTCGTACGGTGCGTAAAACGATTTGATTGGGTGAAAAATGCGAGGGATCGTTTTGCGTTCATCGCCCGTGCGGCAACTTGGTGGCAGTCGGACAAATAGATCGGCTGCTTTAGTTTTGTCTGATTCGTATTTAAGTGGGAGGCAGCGATGCTGAAAAACAAACAGATGGAAAAGAAAAATGCAAGCTCTAAAGTGGCTACCTCATGAGCCTTAAACCACAGTAATAATCAGAGCCGTGCAAAGGTACTTGGAGACCCGGATGCAAAAGGGGTTAAGGGGCGTCTTTTTTATTTTGAGACTTTGATGGCTTCCTCGATTGGGGCCCCTAGGATCGACGGCCCTGGTGCGGCGCATCCAAATGCATCCTTCCCCACAGGTTTAATCAAATAATCAAAGGTTATAAAACGCCATGGTGTTTTATAGCGCGAGGCTGGCAGCTCTCCTTCGCTAGCATCTTTCTCTCTACTTTTCAATTTCTTTGTAGTTAACTCATCTTTTATAGGACATCCCGAAGTTTGGAAATGGAGGGAGGCACTGGGGAATGGTGAGTTCCATCGCATCCCACAAATTTTTCTAGGGGATTGATGACGGGGTGAAATTTGGCGGCTAGGGGAGCATGGACATGATCCTTGAACCATTTCTGTCCGATGCCGGCCTTGTGACACGGGGCGTTGTCCTTTTGGAAGAGTCCAGTGCCATCCGGATACACGGTTGGGCAAAATTTGATCTGAAACAATGTCGAGGTAGGATCTGGCGGTGACGATGTGCTCAATGAGGGGACCCAGTGATGTCCATGAAACATTCTGTAAACTAGGTGCCTTGGGATGAGTCCACTCGTAGAGACAGGTGGCCGTAATGGTTTGGCTGAGAGTTTGTTTTTCTGCTATCTAACCCACAGAAAATAGTGTCTTTATCTAGAGAAATAGGCAAACTGATTATAGAACACTCAAGCCCAACTCAAACACAAGATATAGTGATCCCTCGTGGTCTTAATAAATAATTTTGCGATCATTAGAAACGATTCTCTTTTGATTATTTTAGAAAAACCATTAAGGAACATAAATAATAAATTTTACAATTTTTTTTTAACTTTATACATTGATCTTTCTTTCAGCCATATTTATTGAACATTAAAGAGTGTACATTTGAAATATTTTGCTTTTTAAGACTGTTTATCAGGACGGAATGTACCCGCTTTTATTATAAACAGTACCTGATGAAACATCCAACAGTGATTAGAACCGTGATCCCATTCTGAACTGTTCGTAATTCTGTTTTGTTAACAAGGCTTAACTTGGTAATAAATTCCGACAGAGAAAATGGAATCGACGCAACTGGATGCTTTAAAAATGGTGGCAGTTATTGTATCTACTGGGAATCCGAAGGAGCTCTTGGTTCAAACGGAAGCTGGAAGGTCTCAATCGGGTTTTATTTTGGACTTGCAATGACGCGGTATAATTAAGACAATTGTCTTTGCGTTGTCACTTTTCCTTATCTCGAAATAATGAACAAACAATTGTTATGGACAAGGGACAGATCTGCCAAGCTTAATTTGCTTTCGCACGTGCTGCAGATTAAGTGAAAATCTCTATTTCGTGCCAATTACATGTCCTACATGTATCAGAGCACTAAATGCTGTTCTGGCCTGTTGATTTGTATGTGTGTGTTTGAAATACGCTTGGGTCCCCCCCCCCAAAGAAATCTATTAAAAGTAGTAAACTAAGTAAGTCGAAGACATAGCGCTTTAATTAAGATTGTCAGGCGTAAGGCAGTTGAATTCGAAAGGATTTATCATCTGTCCTTTCTCCAGTTTATTTACAACATTACGGTATGAAATATTGGTGAACAGCGATACTAGCGCCAAACGTAGGGTGGGATGTCAAAAGGTGGTGGATGTCAACTTGGTGAACAATGAGCCATGCTTCTTGCACTTGTGCTCTGAGCTGGGAACCAGTGGAAGAGGGCTGAGAGAGAACATGTCAGTGAACATTCCATCATATCCCAAACTTTGATGGGCAACAGATCTGGTGAGCGTACAGGCCAAAGCAGCAGTCCACATGATGCATCCACTCTTGGGATATAAGAGCCGTATGTGGGCGGGCATTGTCCTACTGGAAAATAGCGTATGAGATGGAGCGTAGAAAAGGCAGGAGCAGAAGTCTTAGAATGGTTTTAGTGTAATGTCTTGCCGTCAAAGTACACCAATAACAATGGTGAAAGGCTATTGTAACGGCTATATTATAATTGCCGGTCGAGGCGATTATAATATAGCCGTTACAATAACACTTCCAGGTCGAGGAGCTTAAGCAAGGCCTCAGCCTTGCTTAAGCTCCTCGACCTGGAAGTGTGAGATGGGTCTAAAGTGCTTGGTTTCAGTTGGCTGGGAAACTTTTGGGAGTGGCCTAACAGAATACATATTCCATGTTGAAGATAAAAATTCTCCTTTTAATATGGTGTTAAAAATCAATTAGGATGATCAATTAGGTATGGGCTCAAACATTTAATGATAAACTGCGGAACTTTGTCAATCCCTGCAGTACCAATTGCATCAGATCGTGCCTTGTAATTAAAATGGTTGCAAGTGCGTCTCTGGGAACATCATCATAAAACATGGGAATATCACTGGACTCAATGGGGACCTTGCTGTATTTCAAAAGAAGCATTCCCGAAGTGCTTTCAAGAGGGACACCATCTATGAAATTGGTGTCAGAGATCAGTCTGAGTTTATTTATGTTTATGAGCCTACGTTCTTGTTATACACTTCATTACCAAAAGTGTAGAACACGTATATAGCTAGTTTAAAACAAGACTTCTAATTCTAATATTTAGTAGGGATACCTTTGACTTGTATGGTGGCCTCAATTTTCTGGGCATAGTCCATCAACTTCTGATAGGTGCCAGCTGGAATTCATCTCCCGTCCTCCTGCAAAGCAGCCGCCTGAGTCACTTTGAAAGAAGACTCTTTTTTGGTGTGGAACAATCTAGTTACAATTCTTAAGCCATATTGCCTTCTTTTGAATAGGCAGACCCAAGAGATTTATATTATTGGTTTGGGTCAACGCGCATGCACGCAGGAACTTCTGACGCAGTACTCCATATTCGTGGAAGAGGTGTCCGAATACTTTTGGTCATATACAGTGTATTGATTTATGTAATATTTAAGAAACTTATGATAAAAGGATTTCAGTAGTTCGAATATTATTATTGTATCTATTAGTTTTTCCATTCCATTCTGAAATAATGTAATATATTCCATATCTATTAACACAGTTTCTCAACTCGTAATTTCATTAATAAATTTATTGCGAAATACTTTTAAACTCAGAAATTCGTAGTTTATCAGTTTTATAGCGTACTTAAGAGAAATGCTTTTAAGTAGTCTACAAAGTTGACTTATATTTCGTTAATATTTAAAAGCTGTAGTTTTGTATTCCAGAGAGGATTGACTTCACTACGATGTCACTTCTTTCCTGGTGTTTGCTGGAGGCTGTGAATTTTGAAAATTGTTTGTCTTCAACAATTTCCCATGACAGAGACAGCATCGAAAATGCCCTCATGGTTGGCAGCGTTTGTGCCCGCGCTGGTAACTTTTCCATAATGAAACATGTGAAATCAATGGGGACAAACCCACTTGACAAATGTTATATTGTCTCTTCTTCGCTTGACGTCTTTCCAGATAGATGTCCCATCTCTCCTCTTCAATAGTTGCGGTGGTCCTGCGCTGTACAAATGGCTCTCGGAGTAACCACACAAGGCACGCCATTGCTTCGCAGCTCCTTAGCTTCTGTTTGACTTTGAATTAGAACTCGTAATTCCGTTTAGATAAACCGGTGTTCACTTCCCGTCATGTTATTGGAATAGGGATGCATTATTATCTTGGATTATTAATGTATGGATGGATATCGTGCAGTAGGTTAATGTGTTACCTGTTCCACGATAATAATCCATCCTTATATTATGAATATTTTTAATTGTTGCGCGATGTAGAAGTAACAAACACACTGGTGCCCAAAAGATAAGGAACAAACAGATAAATAAATCAAAAAGTTTTCGAAAAACCACAGTTTCCGGGAGAAAAAACTATGCTACACTCGCTTGAGACCGAATAACTTGGCCATGTTGCGAAAAAGGCCCATAAAAGTTTTTAACGTCATCGAGGACTCGAATTCTTTTCCACCCTTATATACTATTAGCCATTATAATTATTTATGAATAATTTTCCTAAACATTATAAAATAAACATATTTAATATCACATAATTAACAAATATGATGAGAGAAAAATGCGGTATTTTGTTGGAGTAGCGAAAATTCAATTTTATAGGGACTGTTAATTCTATTTAGGAAACTTTTTGAGACGAAAGGGGAAAGGGGGGTTGAAGATGAACAACTATCACTTTAAATTCTGTCTTTTTCTCTCTCTCTACGTTAGATCCATTACTAGAAATTACATAAAATCCTCTCGTACCAACTCTACACTATTGATAAGACTTTTCCTTCCCATTATTACTGTCTGGCGCAGTTACTGTGTTGGTTATCAGCGCGTGCTTCGTTTGTTATCGGCAAAATCTGCACCCAGATAATCGTCACGTGATAGTGTAACCGGACGTTGTGTATCTGGCGTTGCTGAACCAGTAGGTAGCCATGTTATGGCTGGACTGGCAGCGCCCAATCTACTCAGCTGCTACAAATTACCGGCATAGATCATAAAGATAACAGTGGCGATTTAATAAGTTTTCTAGCTTCTCCGAGTCTTCTTCTATCACTGCGTGTGATGTTTCGGTATCGCTAGTCACCACAACACGTTCCTAACAGGCGAAATATCTCAGATTTGCTGTCACTGGAAGATGACGTCTTACCGATTTCTGAGGATTGTTTCATCGGTCAAATTGACTTGATTATCAGGAGTGGACGTTTGGATCGATACATCTGCAGACATTTGGCGTTGTTCGTGTAACAAGTTGGCTCACGTCTGACGATTCTTTGGTGATTACAAAGTCCCATTTCGTATAAACATTCGAGGAATCGTTTGAAGCAAACTTCTCCTTGGAGACCAGTGGTCATAAGTTTTAAGCGATCCCACTAATAATCGCAATACCATTTTACTGTTGGTGGTATCTGAAGAAAGTTTAAGATTTACTGACACATATTTATGAACAAATTGGCTTCCACTTTCGCGATATGGTCTTCATCTACAGCTTTTTCTTTTTTTTTCACCAGATTGAACTCTTGAACTCTATTTGTTCCAATCAAAATCGGTTGTAGAACGGAGAGAATTAGGCTTGAAATGAAGAATAAGGTTTGTAAACCTATAAATGTATAAAGGGGTTACTCAAAAATAAAACTCAAGAAAGAGGGGGGGGGGGTTAGAAAAGATTTTACGATACGATAGGGTTGGAGTCAGGAGCGAGCAGTCCCACGAATGTGACGCAATAGTTTTTTTCTCCCAAAAGAGATTGTTATTTGTATTTTGCTACTTAATAATGTATGGTCAAAGCTGTTGTTGTCAGACGTGCTATTAGAGGAGAGGTAGTGTTTAAAGAGTTAATCCGAATAATGCGTTTTGTTCTTCTTGAACGAAAATATCCAATTCACGGAGGTTGTGTTTGGTGTCGAACTCGGAGTAGTTTCAAATTCGATCCTGACTCCATTACTCTTAAATCCCATACCTGAAATAAATGTCTAGCAGACCTGTTGGTTGACCATGACAATTTATGAGTATGCGTGGAAGGATTTTTCTTTTTTCTATAAATATCTAATGTCAAGTCCACTGGAAAAATGATTCGACTTTTTTCCCCCAGTGTTTGTGCACTGGGCATTTACGTCTTTCTTAATAACCTCTTCCTCTGCCTTCTACGATATAAATTCTACTGGAATAACATTGTTTACGCCTTAGCTCCCTAAATGTGTATTTAGTTAGACAAATATGGTTATAGGGAAAGATTACAGGAGCAATCTTAATATTCGTGCTCATCTCAGATGATCCATTTCCTCCTCAGCAAGTGCTATTCAAATGTATAGACCTAATGGAAGTGGAAAATGTTATTTAGCAACTGTAGTATTGGTCACTAGAGCATACTAAAGGTTGTTTTTTTGACGTTATATCTTTTTATTGGAGTCGTTCCCATTCCTAGGGTCTCATTGGCAAGCGATCTAAGTAACCTATTGGGGCAAACACGACAGTTTAAAGACTCGCTATATCTAACAGCAATACGATGTCCATAATAGCTCATAGGGGAAAGATCAATGATTGTGGCACTTAATCTTTCTTCTTTCCCTAGATCATAACTCAGACGCCTGAAGAACGTTCTAGCTATCGTAAGAGACCCTGCAATTCGCCTATTGGCGATCTCTGGGAAAAAAAACAAACTAAACATTACAATAAAGGTGAATTATTAAACAAAACGAGCATCTGAAGATACGACTGTTACCAACAGAACTCTTGAGAATACTAATATCTTGGTAAAGATGGATCATGGAGGTATACAAGACAATTGCTTTTAAGCAATTGTCTCGTATTGAGGTTCCGGTATATTTGCTTGAGGTTCTGGTATATTTGCTGTCTGGATACAGTGACCGTTAAAAATGAAGCCCTCAAAAGAACAGAGCACGATTTTGTAAAGGAAAAATCTTGTTTAATTATCCCGATAAGTTATTATGATAGTTGCCCTCGTGAATTGGGCACAGAAATTAACTTAGATTGTTTATTCGGATTTTAGCAAAGCATTCGACTCTGTTTTTCTGTCTGATTGCTGTATAAGCTGAAACACATTAAGATCACATGTAAAATCATTAAATGGTTTACTGGATGGATGCAGGACGCGAAATAGGGCTATGATTAATGGCTATCTTCAGAATGAACTAAAGTCCTTGAGGAGGTCCCTTAGTGGTCAGTTCTAGGACCACTCCTGCTTTTGATTTTCTTAAATGACACTAACGAAGGGGTATGATGTCAAAATTTTCAGATGTGAAGATTAGGAGAGTAATTAAGGACTAGAGTGAACCATCACTCCTTCAGAACTTTGATAGATCAGATGAGCGGAAACCATGTATCAATGCAGCAAAATTTCAAGGTCTTACACTTGGGGAACAGCAATCCCAAAATGACTTATACGCTTGGTGGATGGGGTTAAATTTGAAAACAGTAGAGGAAGGAAGGGATTTGGAATTATGATCCAGGTAAACCTGAAGTTATCGGCTAGCAAAGTACTCGTACACTCCCCCTCCCTTTTATAAACTATTCAGATGTAAGCCCCTAGCATATGCTGCCGAGTCTGGTGTTGTTATACTTTTCTGTCTAATCTTTCTACTGATCTTTACGATAGTCAATAACGATCGTTTGTGTATTTATTTTATTAAGCAATTCGTAATCCGATTTTGCTAGCGATTTTTCATTCTGTAAGCAAATATTTTGGTAGATAACTTTAATAGATAATAATAAAAAGAAGAGTTGCGCACACAATAGAAGTACTCTTTAGAAAGATAAGTTCTCGTTGGTGAAAAGAAAAAAGAAGTTTTTATTTGTTCGGCGTGAACTCATAAATTAGAGATTTCTGGTTGTCTTGTGCCTCAGATATCCTCTGTGCAAAAGTTAATTTAGTAAGAGAAATCCCAACTTTTATTCTTCTTAGTTTTTATGCATTAATTTTTAAATTTTGTTTCCTCCGATATGTAATAAACCATTTTAAAAGAAGAAACCAGAAGCAGCTCCCACCAAAAGTTTGAAGCAAAGATTAAAAGCGAATAAATAATCTTTAAAATTTCCCTGAAGTCTACGAAATGGGAGTTGGGAAGACCCGATTAATCTTGGCGCAGCTGAATTCAGTGTGTGCCTGGAGGAGAATTTCTAAAAAGAAACTCCCAACGTCTTCTCGTGTCTTATGAATAATAAGTACCCGCTAGTCTCACACGTCAATGGAAATTATAGTGGGATGTTGCGATGGAAGAGGGTAAACTTTAATAATTATTTGAGAGACCTCCGAATGTAGATTGGGGGCACGTGAGACTGCACAAGGAAGGGTGTGAAGTGTCTCGGGACAATTAGAGTCTGCAGGAAGATATTCGCGTTTTAGTAAACTCGAGCACCACCGGGGATCCAAGAAAGAGCCGTCAATGGGAGATGCGGGAAGTTTACTGGAATGTAAACAAGGCTTCTTGCTATTAACAACCAATCAGGTCTTCGTCATGGGAACCAATGTTTCCGTTTAATTGATTCGGTTTCCAATTTTCTGTCGAATATTGAATTGCATCTGACTTGAGGTACTTAATAATGACAGTTTTAATGGAAGTAGATGAAATATGAACAAAAAATAGAAATATCTATCCTTTTCATTTCGCGTGTAGGAGCTTGGACTCATGGTAGCACTTGCTGAGGAAGGAATCCATTGGATAAATGAAGGTAATTAGGACTCGAACAAAGTGAGGGGATAAATCTGGTGAGTGCGATCTTCCCGAAGGATGGTATGAATATTATTTATATTACTTTAACTGGTCAATCTTTAATCAGTGCTGGGATCCTCTGCACCTTTAGCATCGGATAACTTTGCTACTATTGACTCTGCTATCCACGTATTCCCTTCAAAACGGACGAATTTTGAATCGAATCGGGTCTAAAATGTCGCATACTGCGCCGGATTCCTGAAATAATCCACGTAGCCTTCAGTTTCTATTCCAAAAGTGTGTCATCTCCTTTTCAGCTTCCTGTAATTGCTCATCTTGTTTATGTCTTAATAATTTTACCACCCGTCTTATATTAACACATTCATGATCTCTCTCGTTCCTAAAATGGCATTCATGCCATTTTAGGAACGGGAAGTTTATTTAATCTGCGAAGTGTAATCATAATTGCACATCTTCCCACTCAGCAAAACAATGGCCACTAAATTATATACCATCTTTCTCTCTCTCTCTCTGCACGTCAGTTGGCCATTTCTTTTTATCTTCAGTGCCTGTATTAATTTAATTGCCTGCCTGCCTGCAAACAACTCGCCGTTCTGCTAAATGGAGATAGTGCTTAAGAGTTTACGGTTCATCTCTCACTCTCTCTCTTAGATTCCAAAACTTTCTGTTACAGACTGAAAGTGTATTTTCATAAAATAAACATAAACCTCCATTGCTCTTTGCCTTTTCATCTTGCTGACAGGAATAATTTTTCATTGCATGACTTTCTCGCTGGATAACAGTAATTAATTTATCTCTTCTGGTCACGAACATATTTACCTTACTTGCTCTGTACACTGTACATTATATATAGTATACTGCCCTCCAAAAAGTATGCGGACACACTTCGATTTCACACCGATGTCACTGCCACTCATTTCAATAACGTAATGGTCTCCCTTTGGCCGCTATGACATTCCAGAGCAGGATTTCAGCTCACGAACGGTAGACTGCAGTGGATATAGTCCTTCATTCCTTCTGCAGAACAGCGACCAGTCCATATCATGAGAAACAGTCACACCCTAACACCACCTCTTTAAAATTTCATTGTTAGCAGTTCTCCAGTCATTCCACCCTCATACCAGCCCATCAGATTCGTCATTCCATGGAGCCAAATTCCATAGCTCTATGTACCACCTATAGTGTAAATTTCATCATGCAAGGTGAAGCGCTGATTGCGATTGTTGAGGTTTGGCTTATGCGTCGCCGCCCTCCCATGAGAATGGAAGCTTTGAAGCTCCGTACTTGGTTTGATAAACTCCTGATGATGCTTTAAATTCCTGGTTGATGTTACGCAGGGATGCTGAGGAGAATGTTGTACTCGAGTTCAGAGTACCCTCTGGTCACGTGGAAAAAGCGGTTTTGTTTCTTAATATTAATATTCGCTGCCTTCTTAAGAACTGGTATTTAATTTTGAATAATTCATAACGTTAACAAAGCAGCCATTTTCTTATAATTGGGTATCTTTGAAGTCGGGCAAGGATTTTAGAAAAGCAGTTAGCTTTTAAAAGTGACAGACACAACGTGGTTTTCTGAAGAATTTTTAGGAAAGAATTATGTTAATTCATGTACGTTAACAGAGCCAAATTGAAAACAAAATCCTACAAATAATCCCTTCATATTCTCACGTGTAATTCTATATTTGATGATTCTTAAAGGCAACTTAATCTTCGGTTTAAGAGCGATGAAAGTTTTCTCTGTTAAGTTACAGAAGTTCCAAGCTTATTTTTCACTTCTGTTGTTTTAATTAGTTTTTTCCTGGATAAAACAAGGATGTTGAGAGGAAGAGAAGGGATACTGTTTCATATATTTAGACGTTGCTTAGGTGTTTTCATCTGTACGTTTAGCCTTTAGGCTTAGTGATTATAGTCGATATCTTGCAGACCGAATCCTGCCTAGCTGACATAATCTAGCTTTACATGCAAATTAGAACTCATCCGATAAATCGCTGCTTTGCAGTAATTTGTTAGTGATATTAAATACCGAAAATTAGCATACCACTGCGATTGCTGGAAGGGGGATTAGATTTGCTAAATCTCCACACCTTAATATGCACCCGAATATAACAAACCTGCTCAGTTTCAAATTCAGCTGTCGTGTACTGAATTTAGGACAGGGAGAATATTGATATCCAAAGGAGACTTTGTCTGTTTGAAGTTTCCACAGGCAAATTGTAGGAATAATCGTAGAATCCTTCGGAAATGTGGCACCCGAAGAGGAAGGAATTGTCCAGTTGCAAAGTGTGCTTGTCAAGTCAGCATAATAGGTGTGATGAATGCTGCAGTCATCTCTAATGGCAAGTGAACTGCAGTATCTCATTTCTGTGTTCGGGCGACTGATGTATTGTGCACTTCCCCTGTTCTCCCATGACAGTAACGTTATCGCCAAACTGGTGGATGTTAAGATATGCAAACCATCGCAGCAGAAGTCGAGCCTTTAATTACATCTTCCCTATTTGTATTGGTAACGTTAAAAACTACACGTGGGCTTTATCTCATCGTTCTTTCTTCACCCACAACACGCTATAATTCCCTTGTTTTCTATTCTCAAATATATCTGGAGTGTGTAAGCCGTTTGCTGCAGTTATTTACTAAAGCATTCCTGCTTCCATTGCTCTCTTGTCGATGGAACAAATTCAATTGTTATTCCAATAGTTTTTTTCCTTATTTCATTCATTCTTTCTCTTGAGTTGTTTCGAAAGTAAATAACTCTTTCTCACAACGAAACATGCGCCCTTTTATGGCAAATAGAGAGACTGACTTGTGCTTTTTTTTATTTCTTATTTCCATGTTTTTTTGCTAACTTAGGTAGTGTAATTTGGTAGGCTTCCTATTGGAGTTTATTGACAAAATAGGATTTAGCTCTTACTGTAGCTCTGGGAATAGCAGTGAGATTTTCTAACAAACCTTTTTGCTTTTTTTTTTCGTACATTTTTTATTCCTACATGGATGACTGCTTATTCATCCATTGTGTGGAGCGTTTATATAAATTCAGAAGAATTTATTTTGTCTAGAAAGGAAATCAGACATTTTATAACCGCATTTTAATATAAAATGGATTTCTATAAGTAATACATAAACGAATAATTGTTATTTTACTACCCTCAATAGGCGTAAAGTTTTTTTTTAAATTTGTATATGAATATAACATAAAATAGATATTTGATTAAAGAATTCATTAAAGGAAGAGAAACCTACCACTGATGTCCTTAGCAATATACATTGAGTTGGCTTTGTACTAGCAACACCTTCTTGTGTAGGAATTAATAATCTGTTAAGCGGGTGAAGGCTCAAAGTCGGGAACGGCTGGTAGTTGCTGAGCATCGAGAACGAACGCTTCTGGTTCGAGTTTGTCTGAGGAGGTTTTGGTCTGCAGAAGTCTGTGAGCTGGCTGTAAGAATTCTTTGAAGTTTACAGTCAAATCCAGCTTTGGTTCATTGACAAGGGAAGCTGTGTGGATAAGAAAGATCTTTTGAAGTATTTCAAGTTGAGACCTGAGAATGTGAAACGTAAGCTGTTGTCGTGCGCCCGCAGCTGGAAAGTGAAGAGGAAGATGTTGAAGGAGGTCGGGATCAAGAAAACCTTTACAAGGTTCAAGCGACTCTAAATTGAAAAGGCAACAAAGCTGCTTGTAGAAGACCCTGTAGTAGGTTTTGAGTGTCTAAGAGGCAGAATGGATCTGTGTCGAGATCTTTCAGGCTTCGAACGTTGACAGATTGTGGGAGAAAGACGTGTAGGTGCCAACACATAGTGTTACGGTCAGGCACCGCCTGCGGTTTCCCACATCTGCGCCATATGTACGCTGTGAAGAAATACAGCACTACAGTAAATGCCAGAAAAGTGTAGAGTGTTGAATGTGTAGTACTGTTGTGTCTCCTGGAATTTGGCCGCAGGGTCCCTGGTGGGACCTCACGTTGTCCTCACATACCGCTAGAAGGTAGCTAGGCTGCCCATTATTCTCTGGCTTGAGACCGCCAGAGTCGCCTGAACTTCCTGGACGGAGACAAAAAAAAAGGTAGAATCAGGGGAGTACAGAATGTACGCAAGAAGGGAGTATGTATCTAGAAATTTGGAGGATGTAGGCAAAGGCATCCTCCAGGTAATCAATGGAGCAATAAGCTCCATCAGGTGAAAGGGGGACCCTGTAGAAGAGGAGAGATTAGACATACAGCAAAAGAGCTCCGTGTAAGTCGCTATTGGCGATTCAGGTGGCCGAGAGCCACTTAATCATACCCAGGTCTGGTAGGACAGTTAATTTATTAGAGATGAGGTCTCAAATCAGATGTTAGGAGAGTTCCTATTCTGCGTTGGCAATAGGGTGTTCCGTCTTGTGAAGAATGCTTGCGCAAACTTGGTAAAATTCGTAGTAGTAGTTTTCTTCCGTGATGAATAAGTGTTCATTTCTTTGAGGAATGTCTTGTATACATGTAAACAGGATGCTGCGGAGGTCCTCATAACGTTGACAGGTATGTACCAGATGGTTCCAGTCTTCTATTTCACTACATGCACAGTACGGATTGTCTATGATTCCCATGGATGTTAGTTTGTGGTTTATTGATCCGTGTCCCCGGTAATGAGGTAGGTGGTATAAAGACCAGGAGAGAACCAATTTGGAGACTTAGGAAATACAACATTCACATCAAGTATAAATTTCTTAGTGATGAGGGCCCTTGTCCGCAGCAGCCCACCTGTCCTGCCAGGTCTGAAGTAGGTGGCAGTCGATAACAACCACATGGTTAAGTGCTCTCGTTCTGTGGTGTAAACTGGTGATGGAGAGAGAGAGACAGGAGTGAGCGCCTGAAGACGACAGAGGAAGGCACTCTTGCCCGAAAAAGAAGGGCGCAGGTAGGAGTGCCAAAAATCAGGCTCATACACTGTCATCATAATAGTGTATTCAAATAACTCTGGTGTCGATCAACAAGACAATGCACCATGTTATAAGGCCCTACCTGGTTTCATGACAATGATCTGTCCCCCTATGGCTGCCCAACTCAGCAATCTCAACCCGATCGAGCATTTTTGGGACCGATTGATTAAGGACATTCGGTGCTATCCACATTCAGTGTGCGGACATTACTGAACACATTGTGCAACGCATGGGTGGCACTACACAGGACACCCTACAACACCTTGTGGAGTACATTCCAAGATGTGCACGGGTTGTAATACGGAATAAAGGTGGCCCCCTATTAGGTGTTCCTAATGCAAAGGCAGCTCAGTGAAGTGTAAATTGAAATTATGTTAGAAAACTACTAGTTGAACTCTAGTAAGAAACCATGGGTTGCTAGATCAGCTACTAATTATAGGATGATGGTGACTTAGACCAATTAGAGGATGTTTCTATCCATTGACTGACACTGATTAAACCATTATAGGTTGGGTGTTACTCGATAGTAGCTCGTGCCTTTCTACCCTCGATCGAGACCGACTACCACGGTGTGATAGAAGTCCATAAAAGCTCTTTGCGTTTTCGGGGATAATTTAACCAACCTCTTCGTGCTTCACTGATTCTTGTCCGCCCCTTTTCTTAGTCTACAGGAACGTGCTTTATCCGTTGTATAACTCTTCGCCTTCCGTGTTACAGTATCCAATGTTGACTACAGAAAGTTCGGGTTTTCTTGTATCACTCACCGAAAAGTTGCTGGCAACTGGAAACTGATAATCATATGTCTTTGAGACTCCGAAATGGCTTACCGTGACTCATACTAATTTCAACCGAGATTGCTAATGTTTTCTGCGCATGTGAATACGTTGAAAAATTTTGCCTTCCTATTTTTCCATAGAACGCTTCTTTACATTCGTAAAATAATTTATTAATTCAGGTAGGCAGAGAGAGGTTGTGTATTTTAGAATGCATATCGAGCAACATTTTAAAACTCCCATGTTCTAATTTGTTCAAAATCTATCTCCCGTATTCTTACACTCTGTTTTCGTACTTTTAAAAAGTATTCTCCATCTTCTCTTGAAGAATAGCGTGGGAATTTCACATCCTTTTTAACTCAGAAACACAAGGCGTTGGAAAAGGGCTGGTGAAGCGTACGCAAGAAATCCTTCTTAGGTCTTTAACCGAATTTAGCGCAGAAGTTTTTTTTTAGAAATAAGAGAAAGAAGTTTGGAGAAAAAATAAATATTCCCCACACTTCAAAACAAATACAAACTTGTTAAAATAACTAGGAACACACACGCAAGCTCAGTTTTTGAATAAATCTGTCTGGAAATATCCATTAGTTGCTTTTAAAATATTTAAAAAAAAAAACTTAAGAGAAATAATGTTATTCCCATTACATGCGCAGCGATTATGAGAAATTGGAAATGTTTGAGCCTCCTAAAATTTCAAGGGCCATTGTCTACTTATTATAATTTAACGAATTTGTTATTTGTTTTTATTCATGGGTGTTTTGATCGATAGACTCGAAGTATTTCCTCAGGCCTTCGCCTTCTTAGATCGTTTTTGTAACTGGAACTTTCTTTCTAATGATCTTACTCTTATTTTGACTGTGAAATGTTTCGGAATTTAAATCAGTAATAAAATATGGCAGTTAAAGGAGGAAATGGCAAGTTTAAAAGTGCATCGGTAATGATGTAGTTAGTGTTTCTCGCTGTAGGAGAGGAGTTCATTTGATCGCCAGTTCAAGCCTGCACTAATCCACAAAAATACGATGTCCGATATCACTCTCAAACACCACGCAAGTATGCCTTCAATCCACATAAAACATCTTATGGGGCGATGTCAGGGCTGGTGAGGACCCCAGTCTTTGAGTGTGTCGTCTGTGCTGTGGCGACCTTGCTTTATCCTGGTGAAACTTGATGTTCTGCCAATTCAGTTCAGGTCTTTTGGTTTACAAAGCACGATTAAGCTTTTCCAGGGATAAACAGTATATTTCTTTGTTGATGGTTCTTCCACTTTCCAAGAAATCGATAAAAACGATGCCATTTTTACCCTAGAAGAAGGTGACCATAAGTTTTGTCAATGATTTGGAAAGTTTGGCTTTTTGTCTACAGGTTAAGTCAGGTGTGCCCATTTCATGGATTGTCGTTTGGTTTGTGGGTCAATCGTTTTCCGTCCCTTGATGTCAAAATCACCTTCCCGAAATCATTGGAGCCACTTTTGGACATTACTTCAATCAATTGTCTGCTCCCCATAGACTACTACCTGGAGTTTGATGGATAGATGTGGCTGACTGATCACCGATTTGAAAAGGAACTCCATCACACACCATTGCCGGAAACGGCTGACATTTTGTCCGTCCATATTTTTAGATCTAAAAACACCAGAAAAATGATATTAGGTGCGTTAATGGGTAATTGGTAGTACAACAAAGGTACATCATAAATTTCTCCATCTTCCATATGCACGCGAATGTGTAACTGTGCATTACTTATTAAACCGCCCTTGTGCATTACTTGTTGAACCGCCCAGTTTAGTTTATGGTTTCACACGGTGAAACCATAAACCTCAAGTCAAGAATCTTGTCCCTCAAGATTCATCGCTCGGTTCGCTTCTGTTAATTTTTTATATTAACGTTTCAGATAAAAGTCCCTCTCTTCCAGATAACAATTCCATGGATCTCTTTTTGTTTGTGATATCATCAGCTCTATTATTGAGTCTGTCTCTTGTTGAAACTTTCACTATACCCAGCCGGAATTCTTCAACGAAGTTAATCTTTAATTTTATTTCTTAATTCTTCTCCTCTGGGCTTCAGTCTATAAAGTAAATATATTAATATAATTTATGTTAAAAAGAACATATTTGCTAGAATAGAAATAAACCTTTGTTATTGAGAAACGGTGATTTTTCCTGCTTTCTTTAAATGTTTATCTCTTTCTAAATACGAAAACTTACTGCATAATATAAAAATAAATCTAAATAATGAATAAAAGCGCCATACAGACCTTAATGATTATTTCCTGCGTGTTTATGTAAATGAAACTAGCGGTAATTAAGGATAATTAACCGAGATAGTAATTTATTATTATAAAATATAATCGGACGCAGCGAAAAGAATAAAATTTTCCACTGACACCATTAATTGTCCTAGATAGCCAGCAGAAAATAGAGAAAGAGTCACGAGCATAGCGGTTTCTGTTTTCAGACTATTTCCATACGTCAACGTTCACTTTATAGATATGACTTCGTGTGGTGCGCATTTCGGGAGAGAAATGGAAGGATTGTTTTGAATTTATGACGTCATTGGCTTGAGAGTGTATGAGAAGGAAAAAGTCGCACCAATGAAATATACAAATTCTCGCCTGGCGTATACAGACAGCAAATGGCCGAACGTGATAAGAATTCCAGTAGCAACTCGAATCCTTCTAACGTCCGTGGTACAAAGCATCCCGTTTGGTATAACTCAGTCTCCTCCGAAGGAAAGACATAAATCTAAGTGACCAGACAAAATGGTAGCATACAAGGCGAACGGGTGATTTATTCTAAACCATGTAATCTCAGTAGTGAGAATCGTAAATCTCGTCTGGATGTGACCACATATACAAGCGTGGCCTGTGAAGCGGTCCTGCTCCCCCCCCTTCCCCATCCGAAATGTTAGTCCAATAACGGCCGTGCTTTAGAGACTGTGACAAACGATGCGGAAGTTATTTTAGGAATTTCGCGCGCTCTGTAAGCAGAAAAACTGAATTTCTTCACATACGTATAGAATCTGCTCATTTCCCTCCCATACAGTCAGTAGATCGAGAGAGGGAGAATTGCTAGGTTCAACTTTGTGATTCTGAATATGGCACGCTACATCTCCATAGCAATAAATTTACGATTACACGCCAATAGGTCCTTTGTTGTTGTTCAATGTGGAGATTTTTTGGGCAAATATTTGTAACGCCTATAATCTACAAACGCTATTACAAAATATTTAAACATACGCTTGGAATCCCAGCCAATACTTTCGGCTAACTACTAACATTCCCTATTCAGACGCTTCTATGGTAAATATGTAAAATGTTTTCTATTCACTGCGTCCATTGTATTCGTGAAAAAACTTGGGCACACTTAGAAGAAATTATAATAGAATGCGGCATCTTTTTATCCTTGGTAAAGTGGTAATTATCCACGTCAATAGAGAGCTGGAAAAACTCTGAAGTTTTCATGAATGGCGCTTTTTTGAGTTATTAGAACTGGAAAGAAAAAAAAATCGTCTTGGTGTGGCAACACGCAATACAAGCCATCTTCAGGATTTTCTAGAATATTCGGAATGTTTCCACGATGCTCAGTTTATTCGGTATAAACTGAGCATCCCATTGAGCGATGGCTGTGATAAAGTAACTATGGCAACTGAGCATATGATGTTGTTGGATATGGAATAAGATGTTTTTAGAGGGGTGGAAGAAGACAGTTTGATTGCATCATCAGTGGAATCTAAGGAAGATTGCAGCATTTATTATTGCGGTGAGCACCGCATTGATAAATGCTATTTTTAATTTTGAACATCATCTTTCATCTAAACCTGCTTTTGCGCAATTGATGAGCATCAGAGTTGCAGAGAGAGAGAGTGAGCTTTTACAGAAGCAAACTGAATGCTTCCAGCATATTCTGTAATAGTTTTAATTAAATTATGTATTTCTATTTAACATTCTAAACAAACAAAACAACAAATTAATTTCAAATTCATGCGCCTGTCATAATGTTTTAGGAAGTAACTCCAAAAATTAATGTTAGGAATCACCGAGGTTATTTTTTTAACAGAAGAAGCGCTTTTTTTCAAGTACAGGTACACTAAATAAATAATTTAAGTCTCCACTTAATGCTGATATCGTTTTAAGCCGGCATGATCATTAAGTAGCATTTGGGGCATTTATTTCACTTAAGTGAATTTTTCCTCCAACCATTCTACAAAATTGGAGAAAACAAATCCTGCTATAAGTGGCACTACAAAATAATCGTATATTCTCCAATTATGGATTATGCAGCTGACTCAAACTTAAATCATTTCTTTTTTCGTTTATTTTAGCAGAATTATGCCATAAATATATTGAAAAAGCCAAGACGCACATTTGTTTTCTTAACAAATTGAAGATTCCATCTAGCTAACGGAAAACAACAGAGAGAGAGAGAGATGGGAAAACCTTTTATTTCCAAGACGTGGTTTGTCTGGTTGTTCGTTTAAGAGGGGTGGATTTATAAAGCGCAAGAACGTGATTACCTGAACATTGGATGCGCTGGATAGTGATTTAATGGCTTTGATTTGTGTGATGGCAGAAACAATAGATGCCGCTTTTACAAATGTATTGCGTTTGTCACGTAGCCCATTCCTTCTCCTCCCTCTGTATCTCTTTCGCTTCTCTTATTCTTCCTTCTCAACCAGAAAAAAAAGAAAAAGAAGACTCTCTGATAAAACATCTGGCCAACCACTTGGAAATAAGAATAGTCGCCTCTTGGCGATGATGTAATTTGATTTAATGGAAGAGATTTAAAGTGATTTGCTACTGGGGGATTACCATGCATTGAAGATTTACGATTTAGACACCTGTGAAACTACCAACACTTTGAAGACGTTGAGAAGTAATACGGAAACTGAACGGATTTTACAAGTTTCATCAAACACGTGTTGGTTGAAAGGAAGCTCTCAGATTTAGAAAAGGTATTGCAGATTCCAACACCCACTGTCATCAATTTAAACAATTACACAGGCCAAAAGCAATTAGAAACGATCAACAACCCCTGTAACGATTCATATTTGGGTTGACACCAAAGTGATGCAAGAATGCTACCCACAAGGGGCAATATAGTTTGGTTCAATATGTTCTATAATAGGCTGTTGCAGAATAGAAATGAATATAGTTCTCCAGATGGTTTCGTCCTGCTCGCAAGAGTTTCAAGTATTTTTCTTTGATATTGGATTTAAATTAAAAGTAACAACATGATTATGAAAGTTCTGAAAGTTACAAAACAAACAGAACACAATGATATTAATTTTAAGATAATTTTTAAAGCACCGAGTGATTTCATAAGTGGAAAACAGTGGAAAAAGAGCGAGATATCTCTTGTGATCACCATTTGTTTTCAATAACCTGTAGATTGAGAGATATATAGAATATCTCTTGAGATAGTAAAATACTTATTTGTATTTAGTAATCCAAGAATCGGTATTCCAAGCTCAGAAAGACGTTGATGATGCTTTCAGTGGTCAATTACCAAATTTGATATTTATCATGACACCATATCGGATGGACAAGATGCATTTGTTAGTATACTCTGCAGGTAGAAAGAAGTTTTGGCCTTGAGTGCATCTGAGTCCATTTCATTCCTGGGACTCAATGGGATGAGGGAGTTTTAGAGTTCAGCCATTACACACATATTGCTATTTGATTTTGTCTTCCCTTGTTAGTAAATATCGTTTGTTCTGTCTTATTTTCATTTAGGTACAAGCTAGTACAGTCCAGGCATTTTAAAACTTCTTTTATCTTGATATCTCTTTCTTTATTGCACACTCTCTGATTTTAAATACACATTCTTTATTGTAGAGAGAAATAATACACCAGAAATACGAATCAGAGGTTCTGAATCCCATTTCTGGTCTTTTGATGTAACAGAAAACTTGATGTCATCTGCATAAGTGTTTACAGTTTTGTGCTAAGAGAGGCTCAGCTGCCACTGCTAGAAGTATGGTGGACAAGACTTAACCTTTTTGGACCTCTTTATTAACCTGGCATAGCAGTCATGTTTCTGTTCGTTGCTCTAAATTGTCCTGAAGAATGCGTGTTAAAATTGTGAGGATATTTCCTGTTATGAGGAAGTATTCCGTAGAATAACTGTGGGAGAAGAGTGGAAATTTTGTAGAAGATACCTAAACACAATAGTTATAATTTATTTATTATTTAACCTGTTGGATCTGTAGTAAAGTTTAGATTAGACACGGGACATATATGGTACTATATGGGATTGTTTAAATAGTCTGCAATTCTTGTGGACAGGTGGGAAAACCATATTATTAGGTAGAGTTTATCAGAAGAGTGAAATTACATGGACCGTCGGGTAGAATTGGTGCTGTTTTGTAAAAGATTAGTGATAGGTTAGTTCAAGAACAGGGGATGAAAGAGATGCGGGTAGGATATTGCAGTCCATCTACAATAGGGATTTTTCTTCTGTTATAAAAATTACTGAAAATGTAATTTAGGATTGGATGCAAGTAATAAATGTGAACAACTTCAACCCCAAAAAGATTCAGATTTTATGAATGAGCCAACAGCTTTTTATTTCATTTCTATTTTTGTTATATTTGTTTTCCAGCTTTGCTTTTTACCAATAAATGAAGGCATCTCTGGTTTTTTTCTCTATCTTATTTAAATTTACTGCCGACACAACCCTCTCTGCTATTTCCCAAGTTTCTTTTCGGTATTTTGCTAGTAAGTGACTTTCATTCTCTTAAGTACACAACACATCGATAGAAAAGCCTTTGAGACCGATAAGAAAATCCTGATAGCAGACACATAAATCGGTATTTTGCACAGAAAGAAGTAATCATGTTTCCCTGGCAATATCCACGAGAATCAAACACTCGCGGATTACTTTTTAGCCTTAGCAGAAATCATTGATGCAGTTGATATCAGCTTTCCATGGGTGGAAAGGTAAGTTGCAGATATAATCAAGGGAAAACACAAATAAAATATCAAAAATATAAATAAAATGGAAAAGGGAGAAGTGAATGGTGTTATGCAGGAGTTCATCATTCTTCCAGATGGAGTGATGAAAACGTAATGAGATTTATAAATTTAACCAGAAGGCTTCGAATGATAGTGTCTTCTTTAGATCTTGGGTGTGTAGAGAGAGAGAGAGAGAGAGAGAGAGAGAGAGAGAGAGAGACTTTGTCATATTTCCTACAGATATTTATAAATGAAAGTACATTTATGTTTCAGAACATTAAATTTTTATTTAACCAACCTATATGCAAAAGAACTTCGAAGAACAAAAGGAAAGATGGAGGAGATTTGTTGAAGAACTTTATGACGATTCGAGCACGCACACATGGAGGAATATGGTAGTAGAAGAACAAGACATGGAGGAGGAAATATCTGAGGATGAATTCAACACAGCCTTAAAGTCCCTTAGCAATAACAAAGCACTATGAGTTGACAACATACCTGCAAAGCTTTTAAAATACAGTGGAGAAAATCTGAAGAAAGCTTTATTTGAACTGATAAAGATGATATTCAGGGATGAGCGTTGGCCGGAGGATTTCTGCTCATCAATCATAATCCCTATACCCAAGAAGATATTATCGACAGTATACTAAGACTACAGAACTATAAGTCTTATTAACTATGCATCCAAGATTCTGCTGAAAGCTATCAAATTTCGTATGAAGAGTCATATTGAGCACTTTAGGTATCTGAGGCAGATAACTGCACAGGACATTTCATGTCAAACTGAGATTTAATCCAGAATTTCAATGACAAAACAATCTTTCAAGAATAAACTGCTCTTGATTACACTGAAGATGTCACAAGGTGGATTCTAACAAAGAGAGACAAAAAGAAACTTGAGGCCCTCGAGATGTAATGGTGGCTCAGGTTGGAAAAATTATATGGACTGAAAAAAGTGTCAAATGTGGAAGTATTAAAACGTGTCCAAGAACAAAGGAAAATTTTAGGTAGAATAAGATCGTCTAGACTGAAATGTGCCACCTGATTAGACATGGTGGTTTGCTTCTGGATGCAATAGACGGGACTATGGAGGGAATGCGCCTTAGGGGTAGACCCAAAGAGACCTTCATCGGGACGTTGCTGGATGACGCAGGACTTCGAAATTTTGAGAAACTAAAACAAATGGCACAGGAGAGACGAAGATGGCGACAGCTCATCAGAGGAACTGGCCAGTCACAAGACTGAATTGCTGATGATGATGATATGCAAAGAGAACAAGAGATGGACAGAAAAATATTGAATATCGAAATATTTCATCAGCCATTAGACCGGTTATTCACAGCGACAAATTGCCTGTTCCTGTTCTTCCAGAAATTTGGTCATTAGAAGAGATAAACCCAGATGACCCAATGGAAACAATCTGAATCAGAGTACGAACGTTTATACACAGACAAGCCTCATATTGAAACGCAAAGTGAATTTATGAATGATTTAAATCTATCTAAAGCACACAGGAAGAGATTTTGGGATCAAGGATGAAGAAATGGAATTTACTGAAAACGATGCACTTGTGTCTGTATTTTGTAAGCAACATAAAGCTTTTTCTCATGTTTTGCTATGAAAGATTCACTTTGCTGCTGTAATGATGTTGATGGATTTCTTGATGCCCTTGAAAGAGAACATAAACCATCAAAATAATGAAGGCTTTACAGTGAATCTTCGAAATTAAGTCTATGATACTTCACAATGGATCCATCTGTACTAATTGGCCGAATTGTATTTTATAATGGTATTAAAGAATGGTATGAAAACATAGAAGAACTTCTTTTAAGAAAAGTACAGCATGATAAATACAAATGGTACGTCTGTAGGAGTTTCAAAGTTATCGGGATCATTTCAGGACTATAATCTGGCTATATGAAATGTTTTTGCTCTTTGTATGAGTAGGACAGTCGAGCAGAAATCATTCATTACGAAACTAAGATTTGATCCCTTTAGCACAAATCTTGTATCTGGAGAGAAAAATGTCATCTGTAAGCCAAGTGGCTCAGCTTGGCTCACTCACTGACCTCTTCTCACATTAGTATGAAGTGAAGAACTAAATGAACGACTTTGAGCCGCCTACTGCTTTTCCCTACTTCATTTTCTCGGCTTTCAATATTTAAAACGAAACTTTCCAGACAGTAGTGATGCCAAAATCAAAGAAGGTGTATTCGTCGGTCTTTGGATCAGAGAGTTTCTGAAAGATGTGAATTGTAAAAGGATATTAAATCCTTTTAGAACTGGAAGCTTTTAAATTGCTCAAGAAACTTTGTGAACATTCTCGGTTGTCTCCAAAATACTTTTCCCCCAATCCCAGTTAGACTTTTTCCCAGACATCCTTGGACACGTTAGTGATGATCGTTTATATCAAGGTATTGCCACCAGGGAGATTTCCACCAAGGAAGGTGGAAGTCCAATATGCTGGCAGGCTATTGCTGGACATTGATCAGATCCCTATAAAAGAAAAAGAAAAAGAAAGCGAAAATAATTGATTTTACGCCATCCGTTGTAATTATTTGTTAAAATTTCAATAAGGGTTATCTGCATTCCTTTCTAAATCTATGGTAACGGGCAGTATCTAATTTAAATTTAGATTAGGCTCATCAAAATCTATGGAATTCGGGAGGATGAAAAAATCACAAGCTGAAACTTTGTTGTCCAGTGTTAAACATTTTGAGATGGTGCACTTCCAGAGGTCTGTTCAGCAAACATAAATCCAAATTGGCCTTTCAATTAGTGGACACGTAGAAAGCTGATACAAAGCGAAGTTACGGCAAGATGTTCACAATGTTCACCACCGGCGTCTCCAAGATAAACAGCTTTTTTCCACAGGCGCAGTTGGCAACCCCGAAGAGTGTTGCTCTAAGTTTGTAACTCGTGAGCAAAAAAGCGTGGTCAGAGGAAAATAAGTGTAGTGTGAATATTTTTATCCTTTTCACTATTATAAATGCGGGAAGTGTATGCAAGAACCACCAGAAAACGCTGTAGCCGGTCCGTTCAGACAGGATTTCTATTTAACAGCGAACACCTTTAAAGAATTGTATGGAGTTGGGTGATGGATTGAAATTGATGACGGATACCAAATATGACAACACGTCTCTTCTTGGCTCTTTGCTGTAAATCCGTTGAAATATTGTCGGGGGGTATCCACGGCACCGAACAAACAACGCTGACAAACCGTACATTCATCACGTGACCCCGGCACTATTTCATTTCTGTTTGTTGCCCGTTTCGAATGTGTTTACCCAACAAGAACCGATAAAACAAATGAAATGCACAAAAACGATTTTGGTCAGTCACCCACGGTTGGCGTGAGTTGAGTGTGCAATGTTGATACAGTAGTAGAGAGAGAGAGAGAGAGAGAGAGAGAGGAAATGAGAGAAAGAGGAGAGAAAGAGAAGGAAAATGAGAGAATGAGAAAGAGAGAGAGAAGGAGAATGAGAGAAAGAAAGGCGAGAGAGATAGAGAAGGAAAATGAGAGAGAGAGAGAGAGGGAAAGGGGGAGAGAGAAAATGAGAGAAAGAAGGAACATGAGAGTATGATAAAGAAGGAAAGAGAGAAAGAAAATGAGAGAAAGAGGAGAGGAAAAGAAGGAAAATGAGAGAATGAGAAATAAAGGAGAGAGAGAGAAAGAGAGAAAGGAACATGACAGTATGATAAAGAAGAAAAAGAGAGACGGAAAATGAGAGAAAGAGGAGAGAGAATGAGAGATAGAGAGAGAGAGAGAGAGAGAGAGAATGAGAAAAAGAGAGAAAGAAGGAACATAGAGAGAGAGAGAGAGAGAGAGAGAGAGAGAGAGAGAAGGAAAATGATAAAGAGGGAGGGAGAGACAGAGAGAAAAATGAGAGAATGAGAAAGAAGAAAAGAGAGAGACAGAAGAGAAAATGAGAGAAAGAGAGAATGAGGAAGACAGAGAGAGAAGGAAAAGAGAGAGCGAATAAAAAGGAGAGAGTGAGGAAGATAGCAAGAGAGAGAGAATGAAAAGAGAGAGAGAGAGTAAAAAAGTGAGAATGAGGAAGAAGATAGAAAGAAGAAGAGAGTGAGAGAGAAAGGAGAAAGAGAGAAAGAATAAAAACAGAGGAAGGGAGTGAGAGAGAAGGATAAGAAAGAAAGAAAGAAGAAGAGAGTGAGAGAGAGAGAGAAAGATAAGAAAAAAGAAAGAAAGAAAGATAGAAAGAAGAAGAGAGTGACAGAGAGAGAAAGATAAGAAAAAAGAAAAAGAAAGAAGAAAGAAGAGAGTGTGAGAGAGAGAAAGATAAGAAAAAAGAGAAAGAAAGAAGAAAGAGAGGAAGGGAGTGAGAGAGAAAGATAAGAAAAAATAGAGAAAGAGAATATGGAAGAATAGAGAAAAGTGAATGAAAATCAATACGAAAATTAACTGGGAGAGAGCATTAATAAAAAACTTAAAAAAAGATGTGTTTATGAAAGCTAAAAGGTGTTAGCCAAAAGAAGTGTTAGCCAACAAACAGAACTGGAGGATAATGAGAAATTGGCAGAAGGAGAGAGAGAATGAAAGGCCAAAGAAATGCGAACTTCTTCGTCAAGTAGGAATTATTGATTAACTCCGAAATGTCTTCGAAGTTCGGTGTGAAGAGGGCCGATTAACTTCTGTCGCAAACAACACCTACACGTGTATTCATGCTATCAAATTATCGAGTGAAAGGTCTCTTTGAGGAAAAGAAAGAGCGGCGCACTCTCCATCTAATGGTTGTTGCATTCCTTATTGATTTCTTTGGCAACACTGGACATCGCCGAGCATTTTTATTTTATCCTTTTCCATTCATTTCTCCGCTCTTTCTGTTCACAATCCTCTATTAATCTTTCTTTCAGATGGCTACAAAGACAGCTACCATTCCTCACCTCTCTCTTTATTATTCGGCTTCTCTCTTTTCCCCGTATTGTACACATGTGCTTACTATTTATCTTCGACTCACTCGTGCCTGAAAAACCATCGGCCATTGAAGGACTGCTTTCTTTCTAACCATCCTCCTCGTTGCCACCATAATCCCTACTTACGTTTCCATCAATTATTTATTTTAAATTTTTTCTCTTCTTAAGAACAGAGCTTCTTCCAATTATTTCACTTAATGCGATTCACCACATCACTAACCACGTGCAACTTAATTGTCTTTTTCACCTCATTAACAGATTATAGCGTTACGGCTTCCGATTAAACGACCGAGAAATATTCGTATCTGCGAACATTCGGATTGAATGAATATGGTCAACGTTCAGGTCAACATGAGCGCTCAGTCAGTTTGTGTAAGAAAGGAAACTTTAACGGAGAAGGCGTGTGATATTTGAATCTATAGCAAGCCCCATTTCAAGGATAGCCAACAATCAATGGAGGATAATCTGCACGAATTACATATTTGTCGATGTTAAAGAACTGTTACCATGGTTACACGCCTTATACCTCAAAATTTACATCCTTCTTCATTCTTCCTTTGAGAAAACCTGAAAGACACTTCGTATGAATGTGAACTGTTGAACAATGCGTCGCATTTGAATTATAAAGATCTGCTGCTATTTTGAAAAAAAAAATTCTGTCGCTGCCAATATTGCCAACTTTATATCGCGAAAACAAAAAAAAAAAAAAAAAAAAATAGATAAGACACGCAATAATAAGTAAACAAGAGGTACTTAAGTAGGTGAAAAAAAAAGAAAATTAATTTTATTTATTGACCTGCCCTCTCTACTAAATTACATACTTTAGCAATCGGAAAGCTAGTTAAGAAATATAATTAATATCCAAGATATGTAATGACGCATTTCTTTATTAATATTAAAGAGATATAATTAAGAGATATATTAATATTTGAGATGTGTTTTAGTGGCATAATTAAGAGATGAAGATTGCTGTTTTAAAATAGATAATTAATAATTAAGAGATAGATTATGTTTTGTTCAAGACATAACGAAGAATGTTTCAAATAAGAATCAAATATCAGCGTTAAAAGAAGTAACGACTGGAAAAAACCCTACTTAAACTCCAAAATTCATTAGTGCGCTAAAGTATGTTGCTGTTTACCCAGAGTTAATAAATAATTTAATAAAGAAAAGGGAAATTAAACCGGAG
Source organism: Mastigoproctus giganteus (assembly GCF_048544385.1). Taxonomy (NCBI): domain Eukaryota; kingdom Metazoa; phylum Arthropoda; class Arachnida; order Uropygi; family Thelyphonidae; genus Mastigoproctus; species Mastigoproctus giganteus. Next base: position 66,643,064 of record NC_143587.1, read on the forward strand.
TAAGATATTATATCAATCGGAGAGACCCCCCTTCCATTTTTACACTCCATAACCTACAGCAATAGTAATTAATATAGTTGATCGCACCGCTTTAATGAAACTCATTAAAGCAGGCTTCCAAGAAGAATCTGTGTTTCTTCTCTCTCTATCTATCTATCTCTCTTCCATCTTCATTACTTGTGAGTAATACTCCGGCAAATTTGAAGAAACAGACAAAACAAAAGGCGATTCACACTCTTCCAGTTAAATGGAAACTAAGAGAGAGATTATATGAGTTCTGGGTGCATTAAAAAGTGAAAATATAAAGGAAGCTGGATTTAACTAGCTGTTAAATCCAGCTGGTTAAATAACAAGCATAAACAAGCATAAATAATTTCATGAATGAAGCAAAGAAAAAACTACTGTTCCCTTAACTCAAACAGTTTGAGCTAAGGGAACAGCGGTAGTCTATTTAAGACACGAACAATGTTTTAAGTGTTGATTAATTACATTCTAACCTGTTTAAGGATTTAAGACATTATTATTACTTAAATAGCATTAAAACGTCCTTAGAGAAAGAGAATAAGAAGAAGAGATAAATGCTTCTGACATTCCCTAGTTCGCATCTACTTCCAGTTTCAAAACGAATGAGATGAAAATGAAGAAACAGGACACACACATCCATAGTAGGACTCTGTAATAGCTCGCGGCCGTTCAAGATCACGTAGAGAGGGGCAGCGAGGTGTTCATACATCACCAGTGGACTTCATGTTCCATTTTCTAAGTCACTCCATCATCATACTAAAGTCCAGTAGTCCCAACACTTTTATCTCCAGGAGTTCAGACGTGAAGGGTGCAAAAAGAGAAAACCCATGGGGGAGGGAGGGACGGAGACATCTCTGTCACCAGTCTCTTATATTTTACGTCGCATCTGGGTCACGGTGCGGCAGAGAAGAACGGACATCTAGCGAATCCAGTAGCCGTGCCGACGGTCGATAGCCATTCGGGGTCGGTGCAGCCAGCGTGCACAGAGAAACGAGAGCGAGAGATCTCCGGCAGGAGTCGTTAAGAAAACAGATACGGTTGGCTTTGATCTTCCGTACAGTGTGTCGGATAATCTTCCGTTAGTGCCTCGGCTTGCCGGAGATGATTTGCTTTTCAAGAGAATTCCTTGGATAGGCATTTCACTCTGGTGCCCTCTGTAGGACCTTTGTGCGGGCATAATAGAATCCACCCGACACCCGCTACCTCACCCTTCTTTCGCTTTGGAATCCATGACAATGTCCGTATGCTCCTCCCGCCTCTGGCACAGTATTCGCTATTGACCAGCACTTTTATTTCCGTCCTTAGCTTTTTTTTTTCTGTCTCCCTTAGCTTGCACAGATAAAACTTGAACAAGATACCGTTCACAAGAACAGTACAGAAGAAAGTGACCACGCCGAAGGCTCTTCGGTATCGTACGAATCGGTTTGACTAGGCAGCAATCCTGATAGTTAACGGTGAGCCCTGACCCCCGACACTTTAATAAACGAAATTCGAAAATTAGATCAACTCAACAAAGCAACTTTAAGATAATATATAACACGTAAACTTTAATTCTCTATATTTTTTTTTTGTTTTCAAAGAAGTCTTTTATAATAACTAGTAATTTATAACTAAACGTATTATAAAAAATATAATACGAATGATAATAGATTATTTTTCAAAGCGTTTAATAATTATCTTGAGAGGTTTCATTTTTAATTTTAATTTAATTTATAAAACATCTGTATTAGAGCAATTTTCCGTTTAAACAGGTATAATTTAATGATTAAACTATCTTCCAGATTTTCTAAGAACTATCTCACAGTCTGTTTGCGTTTCGAAGTAAATAAATAATTTTGTTTATTTACTTAAACTAATTTATAATTTATAAACGTAATTGTGTTTCGCTTCACTGCACTAATTTTTTTAACATATAATTCATAACTCAGAATAATATTCACTAAACGTTTTGTAATACTCTGCTAATTTCATCGGTTTTTTAATATAAAAATTGTAATGTGTTTAACGGATCTTCTGTTATTTAATAAAATAATAAAGAAAAGGCAATAATTCATTATTTATATATTATTGTAAATTGATAACAAAAGAAGAGCTATTCAAAGAGCAATGGCTTTCCTATGCGCAGTGCTTAAAAGAACTTTTCGTTTCTGCGCATCCGACATATTTCTTATGCGCTGTGGTTAAAAGAACTTTTCGTTTCTGCGCATCCGACATATTGCCATTCTCCAATCAGCGCATGACAACAAACATACTATACAGTGCTTCAGCTACAGTAGCTGTACAAGGATAACTTATGTGATCAGTATAAAAAATAATAATAATAAATAAATAAAGGGTTTCTTCTTTTTTGGCTGATAAGAATGAAAGCCAGTTCAGTTGTCGCTGCGATATTCAACCGTGATAAGATACGACGAGTTGGAAGTTCGGGAGTGCTTCTTGGGTTTCCACTGTTCTACTGACTATACACTTTCTGCACAAGTCTTGTTAGCCTCTCACATCAAGGAGCTAGTTTTCTACCACAGTATCGCCGTTGGCTGGACGTCATTTAATTACTGGACCAACCTCGATACGCCTCCGACAGTCTTAGCGAAAACCACATAGTGGACATAGTGGACATAGTGTTTTTTGTTATGCGGTTCCCGTGGTTTCCCACAAATCCGCGTTAAATACTCTGTTAACATAGCAAAGCCAGTCAGTGTGGGTTATGTGTGAGTAGTGTGTTGTTTGTGTTGTTTGACTGGCCTCTTCGTTACTGGGAGGCGCGATCACCAGGAAGGAGCCTCCCAGCATCCGTCCACTGGCACGAGGAGCCGGACCAGGGAGTAAAAGACATCTGACGGGCCGTCCACACTCTTGCAGGAGCGAGAGTGGGGAGGGCCAAGGAAAGAGCGGAGAAGAGACAGGAAAGTGGAAGACAGACAAGATAGCGAGGATGACAGAGCGTAGGCATCCTCCCAGGCGAAACGGAGCAGGAAGAGTGCTAGGTGCAGTTGTGAGAGTCCTGGAGAAAGACTGTGGGTAGGAAAAAGAGAACAGGTAAAGTTCAAATTAAAGAGTCCAGGATCGTCACAATGGAGAATCACGGAGCGGCGTCGACAGGGCTGTCCGCCATTTGCAGTTTCATGTCTGGAAGTTTCCGGTGCTGGGTATCAGTTGCTGTCTAGAGGAGGTTATCCAGGAGTAGTGTTCGGGAGTTGCAGGTGATGCCAGCGACGACGAAAGACCTCGTTGGCATAACTGGTCAGTGCACGGAAGGCATCATTAGATTCCAATAACTTGGTTTCTGGACGAAGTGATGTAGTGTGGAGGTCTAGGAGTAGTTGGTTTCTTAGATCTAAGTATACGTTGCATGAGTGCATCACGTGATCCCAGTCTTCAGGTTCTCCGCAGGTACAGAGGGCATCCTCGACTAGGCCGAACTCTAGAAGGCGTCTCTTGAAGGACCCGTGGCCAGTTAATAGGAAGGAAGCATAGACGTTAGGGAAGAACCAAGTGGAACGTTGCTTGTTGATGTAGGTTACCACAGGAAGGAAAAGTTTAGTGGTTGCACCAGTTGTGGAGTTATTCCAGCGGGTTTGCCATAAGTTTATGAATTGTAGCCACACACGTTTATGTTCCTGTTTGATGTCGGTATCGGTACGGGTTTGAATAGTGAGGAATTCAGCTTCCTTATTCTTCTTGATGGCATGAGAAAGTCCGATAAAAGCGACGTGGAGGTCCAAGGGGAGGCGGCCTGTTAGTATCTGTAGGGCGGCAGTTGATGTCGTTCTACATGCGCGGGTCATTTGTAGTAGCATAAGTCGTTGAATTTGCTGAATTTTACGTTGAGCATGCACTAAAGTCATTCGGTGGTACCATACTGCAGCTCCATATGTGACAATTGGTATAAATACTGCTGAGTATAAAAGGCGTAGAGTTGGTCCTTTAAGACCCCAGTCCTTGCGGGTAAAGCGTGCTAACATACTGATGTAATTTTTTATCTTTTCTTTGATAGCTTGGATATGAGGAATGAAAGTTCTCCTGTCGTCCAAAATTACTCCTAGGTACTTCACCAATCGGTAGTTTTTCAGTGGGCGGCCATTAAAACGTATGGTAGGAGGTCTGGAGAAGTCCAGTTTGCCTTTTAATAGGAGGGTTTTGCTCTTCTCAGTGGAGACTGAGAGTTTATTTTCCGTGGCCCATACGGACAGAGCAGCGAGAACAACCGTAGCCTGGGTTTCTATGGTGGCGCGGGTGGGGCCCTCAATGATAATAACCATGTCGTCGGCATAAGAAAGCTGAGTAGTGTGTGGGTAGTCCCTCAGGAGCCAGTCGTCGAGTATCATATTCCAGACAGCTGGCCCCAGGATGGAGCCCTGGGGACAGCCTCGGGTTAGATGTCGGGTGATGCAGTGATATTTTGTTTTGATGCTGACCTTGCGGTTAGAGAAGTAGCTTTTGAGGCAGTGGTAGAAATTCCAAGTGCAGTTAGAGACTCTGGCCCTCTGAAGAACGCCCGGCCACCACACTGTGTCAAAAGCTCCTTTGAAGTCAATGAAGATTGCCAGTACATAAGTTGCATCTGACTGTTCTGCAACTTTGAGGGTTTTAGATAAAGCATCAATTGTGGAGCACCCTTGTTTGAATCCAAATTGAAGCGAGGATGCCAAACCACTGGCTTCATATCGGGGTTGGAAGCGGGAGAGCAGCAGTCTCTCAAAAACCTTGCCGAGAATGGGAAGCAGCGCAATCGGGCGATATGCCTTGGAGGTACCTGTGGGATCCTTAGGTAAGAGCCTCAGGTTAGCATGCTTCCAACGTGATGGAAAGTTACCCTCATTCAGACAGGTGTTGAAGAGCTGAAGAAGTATCATTGGAGCTATGGCCCAGAGACGTTGCACAGTCTCGCCTTCAATAAAATCCAGACCAGGAGCTTTACCTTTTTTGATTTTTTTAATTGCTGCATCGACTTCTTCCTCCGTGAATGGTTCCTCCATGTTGTCTGGCTGGAAGCTGGAATTTTGTACTGCTATCGTCCTGTGGATGTCAGTGTCAGAGTTGGTGTTGTCCTGATATATTAGTTCATCCAGAATCCGGTTGATTGTATCTTCCCAGTGTGTAGTCTCAGACGAGTCATCAGAGCGGACAGAGTGTATGACGTCCGTGGATCCCAGCTTATTCCTCACGAGTTTGTGGACTAAACCCCAAGGATTCCGGTTCCCCTCAGTCTCGACAAGGGAACGCCAGGAGCTTTGCTTGGCATGGTAAATTTTGTTAGTATATTCACGGCGGGCTGCTTTGAATCGGTCTCTATACTGTTCTGCAATGTGAGCAGGTTCAGTCCTTCTCTTGCGTTGGTATTCTTTCCGAGCGCGCTTCAGAGAAATGCGCAGGTTAGTGAGTTCCTGCGACCACCATGGAACAGATCTTGGTTTCCTGGAACATTTTTTCATGGAAGCCTCTGAAGCTTTGAGGAGCAGACTCTGCACAAAGTCTGTTTTCTGCGCACTGTTCATTGATTGGTAGAAGTTGCTAGCTGGGTCATGAAGAGCATCTTGAATTACATTGTCAAACTGGTCCCAGTTCGCTGTTTTAGTAGAGAATCTTACAATATCCTGGATAGGCACTTGACGAGGGAGGGCAGAATCGGTGACACTGTAAGTGATGAGGCGATGGTCGCTAGTAGTGGCTGTGTCATGCACCTGCCAATGGAGGAGTCTATTGCGAAGAGAAGAAGTAGTTAGTGTGATGTCCAGGTTAGACTCTCCAGTTCCCGAAGAGTAGGTGGTTGGTTGTCCTGGTCTGTTGATGATTTCAAGGCTGCGTGAGGCAATGAATTCATCTAACATATCTCCTCTTGCATCGGTAGAGGTGTTGAACCATTGTGTTGACCGGGCATTCGAATCTGCGGCTATGATGACATCAGTGTTCTCTAGGAGGTCAAGAGCTTGTTCTAGTCGAGCTATGTGCGGGAGGATATCTGTACCAAATTGGAAGTATGCTGTTAGGACCGCAATACGGCCGAAGCTGCCTTCTATTGTAGCCCCCGCTAGGTGGGGAGTGCAGAGTGATTCTATCTGTGTTACTACTAAGTCTGGATTGCGGACGATGATAGCAGCGAGGCACAATTGGTTTGTCGTCTGGATTTTCCTGAAAGCCAGGGGGTAACCAGAGACCCTTCCACGGACGCAGTATGGTTCCTGAAGGAGAAGAATGTCTAGATTCAACTCGTCCATTAGGGGATGAAGCTGTGTTGCCACTGAGATGGATTTTTGGCCATTGATTTGAGCTATACGAAGTCTGGGAGAGGGGGGGTTGAGCATCCTATTTTCCATAGTTGGTCTTATTGCGTACTATATCTGCTGCTCTGCTATATACAAGGCACGCTCCATCCCGCACAGAGTGATCATAGGGTTTGTTAATTGCTTTGCAATTTGAGCATTTAGGAGGTGAGGCTTTGTTGGGACAGTTCTTGTAGAGATGCCCTGCCTCAGCACAATGCCCACATATTGGTTGTTTTTTAAGACACTTAGCAGAGGTGTGCCCATAACCAAGACATTTGTAGCATTTCTGGACTGGTACAAAATCTCTGAATCTGTGGGATGACCAGCCCAGAAAAATTCTATCCTGGCTGTGTAGGAATCTCCTTATCCTGGGGGACACTTCTATAACCCAATTAAGTCGACCGCGAGTCCGTGTATTGGTGGAAAATTGAATTTTCATCTCCTTAATGGCTTCTTCTTTGCTCATGGATTCAAAGAGATTTCTGTTATATACTTCCTCCAGTAGGTCAACTTTCTGGATTGAGCCATCTACATCAAACACAATTAAACTTGGTCCCCTGAGTTTAGGGGTTTCAAAGGTAAGAGTTAGACCTTCAGCTGTGCCGCAAGACTTGATCTGTTCTAGATCTGACTTAGTGGCTGCTTCCAATATTATCCCTTTGTCGCGAATTTTGCGAATGTTTTTGATTTGGAGATTGTCTAATTTTGGTTTTATCTTCTTTAGGACGGTGTCCTTCACTCCATCGCTATCTGGGATGTCGCACCCTTCTCTAGCTTTTATAATCAGCATATGCTTTTTCTGTGTGGTGGGGATCTGAGGTAGTTTGAGCGTGGCAGCATAGGACAACTGGTGCCGAGTATCTTCATCAGAAGCTTGGTTGGAAGGTAGCCCGGTATTCAGAGCTGCTATAGTTGGATTTTTTGTTACTTTAGATAGAATTTTATTAGTTTGTTGGAGTTGGGCATTGGTGGCCTTCAGCTGTTCATTTTCTATAATGACCTCATATAACTTCTTCTCTAAAGAGCCCCAGCAGCGCGAAATTTGTAATGATACGGCCCTGGTGACGTTGCTGTTTTTGCTACTGAGACAGTATTCCATTTTGCGCCTCAGTTTGTGTATGATTTTCAGGTTGGGAAAATCTTTGCTGAATAAATTCGGCATATCATCCCATTCCTCTTCATCCTCCCATTGTTTAGGTGGGAGTGAACCAGATGCGTCTGGTCTTTTGAGAACCTTTTTCTTGAGGGTAGGAAGTCTCTTCGTGGATGCTGCAGGATCGCAATCGCTGTTCACCCCATTAAAATCAGCATCGTCGCCGCCGGGAGAGTTGTGCGCGGCAGGTACGCCGTGTTCATTTGCCGCGGCAGCCTGTTGTTTCGCGGTCCGAATTTTGTTTTTAGTCATCGCGATCGAGGAGGGAACCCCCTCCGAGTTTTCTTCCCCCGAGCACTGGTGCGTTTGCCTGCAGGAACGCAGTGAAGCTCTACGATGTGCATTTACTTTTACTTTTCCAGCCATTATGCAGAGCTATAAGCAGCAGATGACAAAACAAGCATTAATATGGGAAGGGTAGTCAGTTTACTGTTCTGCAGTAGAGTTGTAGGAAGAAACAATAACGTTTAAGTCAATTGGGTTAACTACAGGTGGTCGCGGGCGGGCAACTACTGCCGAAGGCAATATAGCGACCAAAAAGCTACCTTCACACCAGTGACCTTCAGCCGGTCAAGACAATGGTAGTTTGCTTCGGCTTTAACAAAATTGTTCAAACGCAAATTAAAATTAAAAGTTACTTATCTGCTATAAGTCCAGTGCCTCCATGACCCATATGATTGGAAAGCATTTGGCGTCCACTATAAGATGATATCTATCATATTGGGTAATAATCTAGATTTTTTACTAAATTTAAGTTACTTTAGAGAGCACAATTTACCATCAACTTGTACTACCGGCCACCTGGCGGGCTATCCTAGCGAAAACCACAGTGTGTGTGAAAAAGAACCATGAAACTTTCGTCTGAGACCGAATAACTCAGCCACTATGTGAAAAAGCCCATAAAAATTGAAAGCGCCATCGACGGGATTCGAACTCTGCATTTTCTACGCTGTGTGGGGAGAAAGGTGCCTATATCTCCTGTACTACACGAGACGGCGAAAACCCTGGGAGGTTTTAGTTTCTGAGATACTCAAACCGGCTCGTCTATTTCTGCATATCTACCCACCTGCTTTATACACTGAGTGATCACTGAATTATGACCACCTACCTAATACTTCGTAGGTCCTCCTTTTGCCCTCAGTACAGCAGCTATCCGACGTCGCATTCATTCGACAAGATGTCGGAAGCGTTCGGGAGGTATGGCCAACCAAGCTGTGTGTAATGCGATCAGCAATGCAGGTATGGAGATGATTGGTGTATCCAGACGCCTGATATGCCTTTCCATAGTGTCCTACAAGTGCTCTGTGGGATTGATATCGGTGGAATTCGGAGGCCAATCGATATTCTGGAAGTCAGAACTGTGTTCCTTGAACCTTTCCTGCACAACAAGTACCCGATGGCTCGGCGCATTGTCATCTTGGAAGACACCGTCGCCATTAGGGAAAAAAAAATGTAACATAGCGGAGTGTACACAATCAGCAAGCAGTTGACGATAGCGGAGACCAGTGATATGATACGTTGGTCCACATGCACCAGGGGTCCAAGTTGCTGCCAGTGAAACATGCCCAACGCCATACAACCGCCTTCACCGGCCTGCACTTTTGATACCATGCATGATGGATGAAGAGCCTCGTGTTGTTGACGCCAAATCCGTACACGACCATTGACGGTGTGGAGTAAATAACGTGACTCATCCGACCAGCACACCTTCGTCCAATCTTCTAACGTCCAACTTGCATGCTCTTTGCACCAGGCGAGTCTTTTACACCGATAAACCTTGGTTAGGAGAGGATGCTGTAGGGGTCGTCTGCTGGTATATAGCCCGAACGTGCGACGCATGGTCATGCCAGATATTGTTCCGGGTTGGCCCATGTTGTATTGGGTGGTCAACTCTTTAAAAGTGCTGCGCCTGTTCGAGTCGTCGGACCCGGCGCTCACCTCCAACATCAATCTTTCGCTGACCTTTGCAGGTTTGCCGTCGGGTAGTTGTTTGACCATTTTGACGCCAGTCCTGGTACACTTTAACTACGGCGGCTCTCGAACACCCCACCAGTTTGGAAAATCGAGGCACCAGCTCGTCGAGCACCCACAATCTGCCTTTTATCAAAGTCCTATAAATCCTTCCTTTTACCCATCACGCTCGGAATTTTACTACCTACTGAACCACTGGCACCTTATCTATGCTACGTAAGTCGACTAACACCGCACTCTCGTACCTCATGTGGTCAACGGGTCGCATTCAGATTTCATAGGGGCGGTCATAATTCAGTGATCACTCAGTGTATATGATGGAATCGCATTTATATAATATTTAAACGTGAAACTATTATTGAAAAAGCGCTTCATTTCATGAAAAGAATTCTGTGTACCTAATTAATTGAACACTTGGTGTATAGACCATATATAAAATTGTCTCGTGCTTATTAAAGTTAGAGATGAACAACATATGCCAAGATAAATAAGCTTACTAATCTCGATACACCTTGAGGCACAATCGCATGTGAAAACTCCAGCAGAGTTGTAGTTTACGAAAAAGTCTTAATTGCAGTTGCTTAACATTTAAGCAGAGAACTCTAATCTACACTTCTTTCGTAATTGTAAGGACATATTACACGCGTTGACATTTTGCCATAGATTAATTATTGTGTCTGGTTTGGAGAAATGAAAGTGGTGTAATTTAAATTTAAAACTGAACTCTTCTTACCATAAATATTAAACAAAATAACTCGTTTATTGTTTCTAAGTTATAATTTGCAAAATACGCCTTAATTAACTCAATAATACTACATAATTATGATGTTTCGAACTTCCAAATAGGCTTAGAAACTTTATTATTGCAAGATTGTTAATTCGATATCTTCTATAATTATGTTGTAAACAAATAATTGTGCTCAATATTTACTGGCGAGAAGTGTTTAGTTTTATCTTTAATTTATAGTAAATAATTTACGTATACAGTAAATAGTGTTCATTATATCCCACTGCTTTTAGAAATAGCTGTACCGAATTCAAATGAAAAAGATAGTTAAAAGTAGCAGAAGTGAAGCGCATTTTATAAATATTCACCATTATAAAAATAAACGAATAATAGATAGATAATATTCGAAGAGAATACTAAACTTCTACTGTTTTTTTGTGTGTGTGTTTCTACATCAAAATAAACGAAAAGCACTTTTTTTCTGCCAAGAATGTAATGAAAGAGAGAGAGTAATAGCAATTGCCATCTATGTGGCTGGTTCGAGGCTATCAAGAGAATCGGTTCTCAGGAAACCAATAATTCTTTCTTTGTATGATGCTGCTGATATAACTAAAAGAATTAATGAAAATTCTATAATTAGAAAAGTTTGCCAGTAATAACTGTGTGAGAAAGAAGATTAATACGAAGAAAGTGTTATTCCTTCTCACGGTTTATTTCCTATTTTATAAATTCGCTATAATACTTAACTTTATATTTCCGAATAAACGAGCTGACGTTTAATAAATAGATTTTTATGAAGAACTTTTCCACGAGCTCGTTTTTAATAAGCTTTTATTAGCTACATCCGGTTTTTCATTTCTGTTTGGCAATTACTATTTGGAGAATTAATCCTTTCTATGAAAATCGCTAAAGAAACAAAAAAAAAAAAAAAAAAAAAACTGAATGTGTTTTAAGATTGGTTCAGTGGCTCTACTAAACGAGCCTTCTTTGGTGAATCAAATGGGTGTGCTGGAATACAAAAGCACTCGAATGATTTACAGTAGTATGTGTAACAGTAATTAAACAGATATAAGTGGCGATGTTTGCTGGCTTAAATGCAATTTGAGATAAAAAGAAAAGAGAATTTTTGCTATTTTAAACGTTCATTCCCTTAGGAAATGACGCTTCCATTTTTAAATCTTTAGCACTTCTTCAAAACGATGAAGGAAAGTAGCTTCTTTCGTTATTTTGAATTTAGATAGAATTTAAATAAAATATAAAAATAAACTAAGAATTTAAATACAGAAATAAAAAAAAAATGAAATGATGATATATCTAAGTGTATTTAGAATATATTTGCAAATTGTAAATTTGTAACATATTTGTAACAATAAAAATCTGAGCAAGAGTCAGAATCCCATTCAGCTTGTTGAAACCATAGAAAGCCTTATACGCCTCAATCAGATCACCAAGATGACTGATGTCTAAGAATTTTTCTTCAGATAACGTCAACGAGGCTAATTGCAACACGATAGAATTTTGTGTATTTTTAAAGAAAATTCTGATCATTCTTGACCTCAGTAGCGCACGCCATTCAACGACTTTAAGGAACGTTAACAATATTTATTTAAAAGAAATTTAAAAATAGACCTGCTAGAATCAATAGTTTTTGTCCTTGACATATGTCGAGCACAAACGTCACGTCAGTGTTGTTAACTAATCCAGTTGTTTTTTTTTTTTTTTTTTTGATTTGGTAGTTGTTGGCGCATCGGCTTGTGTGGCCATATTGCACCTCCCAAGGTTTTTGCAGTACTTTGATCCAAGCCCGAGGCGAGAATCGAACCCGCGACCTTTAGGTTGCCGGGCAGGTACTTTACCCACTCGGCTAGCCCGGTCGGCTAATCCAGTTGTAGGGTCAGAGCATATCCAAAAAAAAAAAAAAAACTATTATATTTAGGCCACCCGAATAATTAAATTCGGTTTGTCCGATACAGTGTACATACATGGAGATGGGAGAAATCCCAGGAGCCGTTAGACCCAAATATACCTAAACATCATTGCTGACCAGGTACACCATTTGATAGCAACGGTCTTCCCCTCTGGCGGTGTCGTCTTTCAGCAGGATAATGCGCAATGGCACACCGCCCGGATTGTTCGAGACTGGTTCACGGAACATGAGGAAGACTTGCAGGTATTGCCCTGGCCTCCAAATTCCCCAGACATCAATCCCATCGAGCATCTGTGGTTCGTGTTGGAACAGCAACTCTGATCTGCGGCGTCTCAACCACAGACCTTACAGGAGTTAAAGGATCTACTGGTTACGTGTTGGTACCAGATACCACAAGACACATTTAGAAATCATGTAGCGTCCATGCCTCGCCAGGTGCAAGCTGTTTTGGCTGCACGTGGAGGACCAACATCATATTAGGTAGGTGGTCATAATGTTTTGGCTCATCGGTATATGGTGTATAAATGTAAGGTTCTGCACCTGGAGAACAGAAATCCAGGAGTTATATACAAGATTGGGGGGGGGGAGTTAAAAGGTGGTTCAGGACGAAAAAGACAGGGTCCATAGGCCCACTTGACGAAAGACATAGAACTTCTAGAGAGGGTAAGGGGAGCTAATCGATGTCCATAATGAAGAACGGCTTAGAAAGTGTGGACTGAAATGCTTGACAACTGGACATTTTTGGGGGTTGATCTAAAAGTGGCATATATACAGGTGTATATTCACTAGCAGAAGAACCATTGGACAGAAATACAAAATTTCAGGGAGTAACAGAAGGCTGGATCTCATGAAGTTTACTTTTGGGCAGCGTGTTTTAGATTATTGTAATGAATTACTTTCCACCGTTGTTGAGGCGGAGAGTTTGGTAAAGTTCAAAGCAAATTGAATAGGCCTTTGGCGACGAGAACGTTTGAATGATAGGATTTTTTTTGGAAGATACAAAAAAAAAAAAACCGCTTCTTTGCCTCATTTAACCATTATTATATTAACTAATATTTTGAGTTATTATCAAGGTAACTAATGCTATGATATACTAGGTTAACTCAGTCTTACTAGAGTCTAAATACCGGGGGAGGGTGAGGAATGGAATAAGAGAAAGAGTGCACAAAAACGTTTAAATTACCTTTCTTAGAAGAAAGTTACGCAAAATGCAAGGCAAAGAAAACTGGAGGCTCCCGACTACTATTGAGAGATTACGAGTAGATTACAATGCTAAGAAGAGTGTTTACGCACAACACGCGCCAGCAAGCAAGAAATGCAGCCATGTTAAGCATAATCTTTAATTAGAAACTTGGGATTTTGTTACCTTTCTGCGAATGGTCTCGTGTCTTGTGCAATCGTCGTGAGCAGCGTTCCATAAAGCCAGCCACGAGACAGTAAAGTTGCATAAAACAAGTTTACGGTCTCAAGGAAGCGTCCCTATCTGTATTTTTGTTTGATCCGTGAAATTGTTAAGAAAACAGCAATCTGTCAGTTTACCGCTGGGATGGGGAAGAAGCTCAAGAGTTTCTAACACCAGATAGAAAGAAAGTTCTAAAATCATGAGTTTTTTTTTTTTTATAATTTTTTTGATAGATCATTTCAGACATGCGCTTATTGCTTCCCCTAACTGATGGCTATTTTGTATTTATGTGGGATAATAACTCGACTATCCAATTGTCCCTATTAGACTTAGAAAAGCAAAAAAGTACCAGTAAGAATGTAAATCAATATTTATGAATTACCAAGCAACGAGTTATTCCTCCAACAATTAACCATTTCAACTAATAATGGAAGTCTTCTTTCTCTGCACAGGTGTCGAATGAAAATACGAACTCTATCTCTCTCTTTACATTGAAATTATAATTATAACATTGAATTTTTAATTTCTTTTAATAAATATATAATTTTATTCTCAAAAATAGCCACAAGAATTCACAAGATAGAGAAAAGATCATCGCCGTATTTATCAGTCAGTCACCGAGGTTGAGCCATGATCAACTGAAACAAGTGTACTACTGTACCCTCGTGTTTGATCATTCGGCTGCAGTAGCCGCAGTGGTTTTTAAACTGTTTTTAATCTTTTTTTAATTGAGTATTTCATATAATATCCTAAGATATACAATTTCTTATAGCAATTTAGTTTCTTTAGTTTCTGACAGCGTATTCTTAAAAACCATTCCAAAACTATTCTAACTTTTATAGATATAGTAAAACTCCATTATAGCGGATTACCTGGAATCTTTGATGTTGCCAGGATGTTATGGAAAAATAAGAAAACATTAAACGTTGTGAACTTAGGCGTATCAGTGACTTAGACCATATTTCGCTTTTGTTGTGTAATGTCAATAGTAGCAACCAGAATCTAATGACACATTCCTTTCTCCAGTTTGTACAGTAGTCGATCATGAGAACAGTAACAAAAGCTTTACTGAAATCTAAGTATTTTATATAATTTCAAAATTTTCGTCCACTTTCTTTGTGTAAAGGTCATAGCAGTTAATCAGACTGCTCATATGATCGTCTCTTAACAAATCCATGCTGTGAATGTCTCTCCATCCCGATCTAGATGATCCTGTATTATTTATTTAACTTTTAAACACCTTTATGAATAGGAGAGACATTTTCAAATCTCCAAAATCGAAGGATATGGTCTTTTAATCTAACTCTTTTAAATATAATGAAAAAATACTTCTGATATATCTCTATAAACTTCTTCACATGATGCACAATATTATTCAGTTTATCAGCAACCTATACGCTATCGTCAATACTTTCCCATTCATATCAAGAGGACCAATATGATCGATCACTTTCCTTCTAGTGTGTCAACATAAGCAAAACGAGTTTCTTGCTCTTTCTGTTGGCATTCTTAACCGAAGAGTTCTCATAAGCTGACTTACTTAGAATTCCTAATCTCATTCATGGAACTTGGTTACAGAATAATTTATACTTCTAAATTAGTTTGCATTTCTTGAAAATTAATAATCAGCCCATGCGTTTTTTTTTTTATTCTTTAACACTGAGCCTTCATTTCATCTCAAATTCTCTTACTCTGAATCACGAACAATACATCTCTGTTAGCATAAAAGCTTAGTAGCTTTAGGATTACTTCTATTAAAACATTTCTTTATAAACCAACTTTGTTTTAAAGAAGAAGAAAACACACAGTTAAAATAATATAGCACACTAATGTAAGAAAAGATATATGCAATTTAAAAATGTTGTTCTTGTGATTTTCTTTGGTACCATTTATCTCGAATGTCGTGGTACAACATCCAATATTTCGTTCCAGAAATACTGGTAGTGATTTTCCATTGACTTAATATCTTGATGGAATCCTTTTCCCTTCTCACCACTTACTGTGCCAGGGTTTTCGAGAATGAAGTATAAATGAGAATGTAAGAAATGGAGTTTCATAGACATCTCATTTCTTTATCTGTATCGAGAAGCTTCTGAACTCCACCTTTTGTATTCTAGGGACCTGTGGTTACCAAAACAGTTTCCACAAAGCCAACCGGAAGCCGGCTGTGATTTTCAATGCTTTCAATCTTCCAGAAGCTCTTTTGATTTGAGGTACCACAAAGATTCCCACCCTTACTGATCTTTGGGAATTTCTCATTTAAATAAGGAAATCCTTTCCAATTCATCTTTCACAAAACTCTTTATCAAGTTCATCATATTTGGATCCACTAATGGAACTAACTGCATACCTCGTTCCTGACCCATATGTGCTTCATTGAGGTCCCTCTGATGTAAAGTGGTCTTCGATAGAACGGCTCTTCTACAGGCAAAGACAACAATATTTTGTGAACTCTCCTTGCATGTCCATTAAAATACCATCCTTATAAATATTTTGGAACATTTATTGCAAAATACAGCACATGGAGAGGCAGGTAAAAATACAAATGATATTACATAAAATAATCGAGCATAAGATCACCGCAGATATTCCATTGACAAGTGGTGTATTGAATTATTTCGAATAGTGACTTTGTTGTAGTATGTTACTTTTAGATGAACAAAGTGTGTTGTATCTTATGTAGAACGGTGCCAGAATGTAAGTGCATTGACTAGAGTTGAATCAGGAAATGGGTATGGCTTCAAAAAATTGGTTTCCATTGGTTACAATGCAAATCTGCCACTGTGAAAGATTTTTCGAGCCCTCTATTTGTCTGCGCAATATAACGAATATTTAATGCGAAATGCTACTCTATCACATTTATTATTACGAATTTTTATATGAAAAGACTTAAATAAATAAATTTATCTTTATTTTTAAAATTTACTTTATTTTTCTTAATTTTACTAGTTTAAATGAAATTTTAACCAAATACCTTTATTTTTTATAAATGTTAAATGCCACTGAGTGATCACATAATTAGGTGACGTCATTTGAAATAGGAATCTTCGTATTTATTAAAGATAAATACGAAGATGAAGATAGATAAATGAAAATAGCGTATTCGCCATATTTTTTATGTTAAATATCACAGCTAACATAAAACGAAAATAAAAGGACAGATGTAATTAAACTGAAAAAGGAATAGATAAAGGAGATCCATTTTAAAACAACCAAATCAAAACATCCTGAACTTCTCAGTTGAACAGGCGCCAACATTCTACATATATTAAAGGGGGAAAATCGATTATTCTTTCTGTGTTTTGGGTTAAATTGCATTTTATTAAAATGCATTTAAATATTCTAAATATATTTCCTAGTTAAAGAGAGCAGTTAATATCAGTAAGTCGCTTTTATAAAGAGTTGTCTGCTACCCTAATTGCCACCTAAAAAGTACGAAACAGTGAGAAGGAAAGCGCATGTTTTCCAAACCCTCCAGGCAAGAATATTTCCATTGAACAATACGTTACTTAAAAAGCATTCATTTTCCCCCTTCGTAAAGTAATTACGAGGCGTCTGTCATTGTCGGAATGTTTTTAGAATTGAAATAAAATTTGCCCTTTGCGAAAGACAGAAGAATGCAATTAAATCGTACTTGTAAATAAATTTTACGAACATCTGCTTAATTAGATTCTTGCAGTTAACGTACTAAAAATAAATGAACTTTGCAAACTCATTTCCCCTTATGGTAAATGTTTGGAAAGCAAACACGAAAGTGAGACAGTCATGTGCTTGCAAACCGGTAACTATATGAGGTATAACCGATGCTTTGTGTCTCATCTCTGGTTCATGATTCCATTTCATAATAATCAAAATGCCCTGCAGTAATTATTTCTATTTGCTTCATTCATGCTAATTGAATTCGTTCATTCTTTATCGAATTCCTACTTCGTCTAGACTGGGTCGAGTTCCTATAGCATGTACAAGTAGATTTCTTGATATTCTCTTTCGCTTTTTCACTCTGATCTGTTAAATAAGGATTAATGTTTCGTTTATATTGATTATATCTCAGATTATTATGCCTTCGCTATAAATACAAAAAAAAAAAATTATATGTCTTGTGTACAGTAGTGTTAGTAGTAAAATTACACTGCAGTTGATTTGCCTCAGTGGATTTGGCTCAAAATCAAACAACAGCAACATCTTGCGCTGATTAGAATTTACACTGAAGGGGCACAGCCATTTCAGGTCAGAACCGTGTAAAGACGTTTAAGCACTTGAATGAAAGAAACAAATGCCACTCCCTCTTCATAAAGTGGTCCTGTTGACACTATTAATTCTGCAGTTCCTAAAAAATGATTGGATAAACCACCCGAAGAATACATACACACACAATATACTTTAAACTTTAAAATCTGAGAGGTTGTCTAGGAGACATGCAATGATAAACTAAGAATTGAGAGGTTCCCAATTTTAAAAATTTCCCGATTTTAGACAGGTATATCTAGTGTTTGTGCAGCTTTAGAAAGGCGTATTTTAATATTTAGTAAGAACAAATAACAGAACTTATTTACATCTATAAATATTTATAACGATATTCTTATCCTTTCATCTGTTTTTGCGGCCAGCTGGATTTAAACTGAATGGATAACGGAATGGTTTTAATTCCCACAGCAGAACAACCTTTCCTTTGTAACGAGTTTCCCTGGTATTGTACTACTTTCAACCTTTAAAAAAGTGTTTTCGTATACCGCATAGCAGCTTAGCATACCATTTATTCTGCATATTGTCACTAGAGACCACTTCCTATCAAATGTGAGACCAGTTAGTCCTAAAACAGGCTGTTACAGCAGGATAATTTTTTAAACAAAAGACCAGTTACCCATTGAAGGACATTTGTTTCAAAGTAGTGCAATACTAGGGCAACTCATTGAAAAACAAGTTTGTTCTATCTTGAGAATTAAAACCATCGCGAATCCCTGAAAAAAAGTCCCCCTTTTTATCAGGGATTCGCAAGGATTCTAAAGGGATTCTAAATATTCTTTAATATATCTATATTACTTGTATGCGTATATTTATAGTAAAAACTATAAATGCAATATATGTACTCATATATATATACTATATTTATTGTTACAAATAAAATTGATTTATGTCCGTAAGGTGGCGCTGCAGTCCATTAAGACAAACATCGAAAATAAAAATGTACGCTTTTTAGACTATAAAAGCACCGTAAAGAGAAAAGGGTAATACATGTTTTATTTGAAAGGCACTTAATATAATAAGTAGGCATTAAAATAAGTCTAAGTCGGTGTTCAAACTGCTGACATCATAATTCAATAAGCATTAAAGCGTCTATAATTACCAAATGTAGAAAACACTGTATCTTAAATTTGCATTTAATTGTGCACTTCGCTCCCACAGTCTTCGATAAATATCTTGGAATTTTCTTGATTTGGCACGCTGCCAGCAATTAGCGTAATAACAAATCTTCCAATTGCTGACTTCCATCCTCTCCTCTGAGAGGCTGTCTAGGAGACATGCAATGATAAACTAAGCGTTCTTATCCAAACAATATATGTATAGTACATACCACAAAACGCTGTACAGAATACTCTCTTAAGTACATAAAAAATTACTTTTCAGAATTATGGAACGGTTGTGCCTTAAAATGTATTTAATAATCCACATTTCAATTGATATGAAGGAAAAAGGGAAGTACTGCAGAGGA
Organism: Mastigoproctus giganteus; assembly: GCF_048544385.1. Taxonomy (NCBI): domain Eukaryota; kingdom Metazoa; phylum Arthropoda; class Arachnida; order Uropygi; family Thelyphonidae; genus Mastigoproctus; species Mastigoproctus giganteus. The sequence goes on from NC_143587.1 coordinate 66,662,241, forward strand.
TAAAGTTAGTAACAATGAGACAGGGGGAAATAGAGGCAGGGTAAACAGAAGTAAAAGAAAAATATGCAAAAAAAAAAATATACTATATATATACATATATTTTTATTTTTCTGTTCAAAACAAAATTAAAATGAGACCTTTAATTGATATTAAAAATAAACAATACTTGTTATAATATTGAATATATAATTAACAACAACAACAATACTACTATTACTACTACTAATAATAATAATGCATGTATTAATCATCCACAAGTTTTACTTCATTATAACTTGTTAAGGTCATCTATCTTCAAAAAAAATTTCAATATTAGTACATAAAATGAAATTATTTTAATTATTAAAATTAAATTTGCTCTGCTTTTAAAACCCCAAATTTAACATTTTGTTTATAATAAAAAAAAATTCTCTCTTACCATATTTGTTCAGTAATTTAGGATTTATGTTATTACATATTTCCAATTACGCTGTATATAATAATAATAATAATAATTAATTATTATTATTATTTTAAAATTATGCCATGCTTTGTTTGCTGCTCCTACCACCAAGGGCGCTGCAGTATGAAAAATTAAAATGGCGACCTTTACAGGTGCTTTTAGTTTGAATGCACCAAGCGTACAATGCGAATTTAGAGCAGATTATGGTAAGAAACATCCAACGAAGTATTTTGTTCTTCAGTGGTTAAAAAAAAGTTGCTATCTTTGAGCGATGCCAGTTGTCCCATGACTTGGGACATCTTGACATTGCCCCTAACACATGAGTGACGTGTAGAATTCGTCCAAATGACGTCACACGCTTCACTTGACTATTTTATTAACATTACTCGATATGTCAAGTACGCCTTAGAGCCCTTATTCTTTCTTTCTGATTCAAATTGGCTTAGTATTATCAAAACAGCCATAAAATAGAATTATTATCTGCCAAAGCCATTTTTATGACTTCCACAGATCATCTATCGATAAAATGGATGTGTAACATTCACGAATTGGCGAAATACATCGCAAGGGAATAAAAACACGACCGAGCCACTACAACACTTCTTTTGTACGTCTCTAACTGTTTTTTTTTTTTTTTTTAACATAACGGGAAAATAAAAGACAGAAGAAAAGAATTTTGCACCTGACTTGGGACCCGCAGGAAAGCAAGCTTACAGAAGAACGACTTTAACTTAAAATCAATATGGTAGAGCGATACGAACAGAGTAACTTTCCATGAGATGCAAACATAAAAAGGAGTTACATGCCCCAATGGTTCCAGAGGCCCTTTTTTTTTGCAAACAAAGGAAATATTCTAAACATGCAACAGCAAGTAGACAGCTTTCAACTTCTGTAACGAAGTTAGATTTCTCTCGAAGTCATAAATAAGAAATAAACCTCTGTGGATATGCTGAATTGATCCTTCTAATACGAGCAAATTAGTTGGTGTACCAAACAATAAACCATGTTTGGATAAATACCGTACCAGGAATATTTTTATGTCCTTTGACCTTTTTATATTTTTGGAAAAAAAAAGCTTTCGTCGGTACGTACGCGACCTTTTCATAGAGAGAGCGAATGGAGTGAGCAATAAATTTAGGTGACATTCCTTAAAAGAAATCTCGGGTCCAAATAAATAAAACTCCCATCTGTTTGTAAGAAATGGAGTAAGACGCTATATTTTGTTTGACGACGCATGACGGTCCCGAGATCTGTACACACTTGCCAATACTCGTGTCAATGTGCCAGTTGTTTTCTGTCGTACCTTCATGACTTATGGCCGGTCACGTTTCTTGGCCCTTCGCTTTTGTCTCCCCTACATGCTAGAGCCCATAAGCTTCTGTATGGGGTTAGGATTCTCTGTTTGCTGCGCTCTTTCTCAACTAACTGGAAGGCGATGGACATTTGGCTTTATTTGTCAGAGCCGCTGAGCACGCGTATTCATTTATTTTCTCCTTCACTTATCTCGACTAGAAATAAGTATGGCGCACCTTTATCCAGTCTTAGACGGTGGTCTTAAGAAAATTTTAGGTGTCGTGTGAATTTGCGGTTATTTAGAAAAGGAGATTGAGGAAAAGTGAAATCAAGAATGAGAGAGAGGAAGGGAGAGGGGAAGAGGATAAGATAAAGGGGAAAGAAAGAGAGAAACAATTAAAGCGAGACAGATATACATGGAGAGAGAGAGAGAGAGAGAGAGAAAGAGAGAATTGTGTGTGTGTGTATATATATATATATATATATATATATATATATATATATATATAGAGAGAGAGAGAGAGAGAGAGAGAGATAGAGAGGAAGAAACTGAGAGAGAAAAAGATACATGGGGACGAGAGAGAGAGAGAGAGAAGGAGTTTGGAGAACGAGAGAGAGAGAAGGAGTTTGGAGAACGAGAGAGAGAGAAGGAGTTTGGAGAACGAGAGAGAGAGAGAGAGAGAAGGAGTTTAGTGAACGAGAGAGAGAGAGAGGGAGAATTAAAGAGAGGGAGAGAGAGGGAGAATTAAAGAGAGAGAGAGGGAGAATTAAAGAGAGAGAAAGAAAGAATTTGGAGAACGAGGGAGAGGAAGATAGATAGAAAGAAAGAGAGAGCGGGAGAATTAGATAGACAGAGAGAGAGAGAGAGAGAAGGAATTTGGAGAACGAGAGAGAGCGAGCGAGAATTAGAGAGAGAGTGAGAAAGAAAGAAAGAATTTGGAGAACGAGAAAGAGGAAGATAGATAGAAAGAAAGCGAGAGAGAATTAGATAGACAGAGAGAGAGAGAGAGAGAGAGAGAGAGAGAGAGAGAGAGAATTTGGAGAACGAGAGAGAGGAAGATAGATAGAAAGAAAGAGGAGAGGGAGAATTAAATAGAGAGAGAGAGAGAGGAAAGTAGACAGAAAGAAAAAGACTTGGAGAACGAGAGAGAGGAAGATAGACAGAAAGAAAGAGGAGAGAGGGAGAATTAGAGAGAGAGAGAGAATTAGAGAAAGAAAGAAAGAATTGGAGTGAGGAGAAGAGAGTACTTAAAGAGATCGATCTTAAAGAGGAGAAGAGAAAAAGGATTAGTGAGAGAAAGAGAGCAGGAGGAGGAGAGAAAGAAGTAGAGAGAGAAAGAGAAAGAATTAGAGTGAGGGGAAGAGAGCAAAAATTAGAAAGAGAATCAGATGAAGAAAGAGAGAGAAAATTAGACATAGAGAAAGACAGACAGAGAGAAAGAGAGAGAGAGAAAGAGAAAATTAGATATAGAAAAGACAGAGAGAGAGAGAGTTAGCGAGAGAGAAAGACAGAGAGAAAGAAAGAATTAGTGAGTGGAAGAGATCAAAGAGAAAGAGAATCAGATGTGAAAAAAGAGAGAGGGAGAATTAGACATAGCGAAAGACACAGAGAGAGAGAGAGAGAGAGAGAGCTTAATAAGAAAGCGCACGAGGGAGGGAGAGAGAGAGAAAATGGATGCGTAGAAGAACGGAATGGTAGACAGGAAGCGAACGAGGTTCTGACATGAAATAATCGATGGATAAACGCGTTCATGAAGTCATGCAGTACTTCTCATTCATTAATTGTGGAAAGGTACATAAAGAAATCAAAGCGTAATTTCAGTTGAACATGGTTCATGCCCACGTGACCGTTAAACGAGGCAATGTTCTTGCGTACTCTATCTCATAAACTTCTCTAATCCGACGCAGCCACCGGATTACTGTAAGTTCCGCCGATGTTGCTACCAATCTCCCATTACCCATATCCACCTTAAATTTAGTGCTGCGCAATTAATTATTTTTCGAGCTATAACGATTTCAAGAGCATTGCGCATTTCCTAATTAACGACCTCCAAGTAGAGCTGACCCCAGCAGCGGAACATCCTTATTCAGTACCACACCGAAGTACAAAGATTTCGGTACAAGTGCCACAATGAGCCACATTTGCTTTACACTTGCACGCGCTAAATTAACTGCGCAAGAACGTACGAATTTTTACGGTGGCGGAAGCGAAAAGCGGTGCCAGTTATCTGTGTCCCAAATAACAACAATGGCCCACAATCCACGCTCTCGCCGGCGATGTTTTAAACAACCTTTTAGAACGCTACTAACAACAACAACAACAAAAAAAAAAAAAAACCGCTCTAAGTTTTATACTTTTTTTCAACCCGTACTCGGGCATCAGATAAGAACTGTCATCCGCACAGACAGACGTCAGAGGGTATGATGAAGTATGCGTGAATGATAAATTGCGGGAGATAATCGTATCCCCTTACGTGCGACGAACACAAGACATCTAAATAAACAGGAAAAGATATTCGTCAGTCTCATTAGGGGCACGCGGCCATTGTTTTCGACGGGGGGAGGTGGAGGGGGAGGTACGCGATACGCACGTGCGTATACGGATACCTCTCTATTTGGAATCGACGACAAGAGTCGAACGGTTGTCGAGTGACAAGGTGGGCTCTCCCGCCGACTGGGGGGAAGTTGTTTAAAATTCTGTTGAAAGAAGAGCTGAGCATCAGAGACAAGAGCTATCCTTTACAAGTGACACTGACGAAGATGAATTTTTGAACAGATAAAGCGAGAATAGTAGCTTCTGTCGTATCAGTCTTCTCGCTGAAAGTACGGCTAGATGGATTTCAATGGGTTGTCTTCTTAAATTGGAGGCGTAAGGAGATTTCGTATTGTACGTTTGTTAAGTACGTGTTCTGAGTCGTATTCAAAGCCGTTTTCTTTGAAAATGCCTCTTTGCGCCGTGTACACGACTGAAATTTTCAACTACACGTCTCCTTTTCAATATGGAACTTCTCATCCTGAATAATCGCTATAAATGAAATAACGGCTTTCCAATTTAATGGTGACATCTCGGTACCGTAAACAGGTGAACAAAACCTACCCCGTCTTTGAAAGAAAACTCAAGGATTCACTTGAGTTTATGCGGCTTTGCTTTTGGACATTGTCACACGCTTTCTGGTTTATTTCTAAGCGTTTACTGAAAATGTTACTAAAGAAAATTTCAATTAAAGAGCATTTTCTTAAGAAAACCGAAAGAAAAGATTAAGATAAAGAAAGCCTGACAGATTCATCACTTCTTCAAAGAGTACGTGTTTAAATCAATACGCGGATTATATTTGAATTTAATTTAAATTTTCTCTAGCGAGTTATGTACTACTTATCAAGTGGGAAACTGTTTCTTAATTGGCTATCCATCCATCTAATTACTCTTTAGAAACAATCTCCTTAAATACAACGATGGGGTATACACCATTTGATGTATAAAGCTTGTATGGTAACTGGATCTGGTTAGGAATAGGGACTTCCAAGTGATTGCGTTTACAATTGACGCCTCAAAAGTTCCAGGAATGATTATCAAAAGTACAGAAGGTACTCAAGAATCATTGGCGTAGTTTTTCCTTCAAAGGAGCCTTCCTGTAGATTAATACTCCATTGATAGCTTTTGCTGAAGGATTAAAGCAGAAAAGTAATTTATAAAATACCCATCAGCTATATCACGGCCGTTTGGATGATGCTACTGTCTGTGCAATGGACTTTCATTGTTTGAGAAGAAGGAGAAAAACAGATTGCAGAATTTCTTGACCATACTAGTATTTCGAACGTTTCATGGCCGACCTGATCTTGGATCATCATTTGTTTTCCTTCCATCGGGAAAATAACCATTGATACTGAAATGTACATGACGGTTATCACCTTTGTTGGACTTGAAAGATCAATTAATCATCGAGTCAAACAATCAACAATCTCCGTTGGACTTAGCCCATCCAAGAAATCATCAAATCAAACAGATCAATAGTGTTCGCTATTGGACTTAAACCAAAAAAAATCAGTCGACAAATCATCAAATCAAACAAATAAACAATTTCTGTTGGACTTGGAACAACCAAACATTTAACATTCACACCTTGATTGTCCCATCTCGAATATCGACTGGCTATGAAAAAGTGATCTTCAAACATTACCCCTGCTTCCCCTCATTGGAAGGAATGAACAATATAATTTGGTTGTCTTCGCTGGTAGCATAGTGGTTGTAATCACCACCTTCTCCATACCAGGTGGAAAGGCGCGAGTTGGAATCCCATGAACTTTTATGGGGTTTTTTTTCACTCTGTGGTTGAGATAGTCGACCTCCACTGAGGGAAGCTAAGTCCCTCACTCCTGCAAACTCGGGTTCTTCGTCCAGCAAAACGTCCTTCCCTTACAACGAGGAGAAATCTTCACCACACCAAGAGGAACTCAATACGTCATTACGAATAGTTTGTGGATTCCCTTCTACGTTATATTGATACTAGTTTCAATATTTAGTTAATGACAGAGATTCTAGATGCTAAAATCCTTCTTTGGATTGTCCATAATTAGAAAAGTTTCGAAGAATTTGGCAAACAGCAGACCCTCCGTCTTCAAGCCGAATTCTTTATGCAGAATGAAAAACCAAATGACATCATAATATGTGCACAGAAGAACCATTACTGATTTTTCCAAGTATCTTTCTAAAAGGAAGAACCAATATTTTTCCTCAGCAGACTAAAAGGAATTTATGTACTTCTCACTGAGGAAAAAACGAAACATTACCTTCCTATACAGCAATAAGAAAATAACATTAGATAAATGAGAAAATAATAAGGAGATCAAATTCTACTTCAGTTTATTAGCGTTTTTTAATGATAATTTAAAATAAAAAAAAAAACAAACCGTGCATCCACTGAATGCGAAATTTCCTTCCAGAAGTCGTAAAAATTCATCAGTTCTTTGTAGTGCTAATAACAAAGGCGATTATTAGAGTTAAGAGCTGTGCCACCAGCTTTTCTTGGATCTTCTTTAATTAGAAATGGTTTGAATAATAAAAAAGAAAAAGTCCGACGGCATCGAAAAAGAGATTTTACGCATGCAGAGATTTTTCATAAGTTTATGGAATTAAATGTTTAATTCATGATAGTGTGTGTGTGAAGGAATCTTCGCTCTAGTTCACATTTGGAAGGCATGATGCTAATTATGTTCATTCGTCGGCAATTATTACTGCTGTGAATGTGAAGTAATTAGCATCCCTGCATCTTTCATATATATTACTTACCCGTTTCTTCGTCTTCCTCCATTTGCACACCTTACCAACTCAGCAGACATTTCTCGGAGCATTTTGTTTCTATAACTGTTGGAAGTATGAAGCGGTGGACGAATGTTCATTAATCTGTTTCTTGAAATGGACTTCGGATCCTCCTGGTTTATTTGTTAAATGCAAAGTTTGGAGACTATTTGTTCGGCTATTGGATTCGTTGTTCCTCCTAACAATTCTCCTAATTTCGAACCTTTGTGACCAATAATTGCTAAAATAAAATGATTCACGAGTGAAAGTTCTGAAATGGAACTTCGCAAGTTGTCATTTTGTCTGATGAAATGGCCTCCTCATTGAATATATAATCAGTCTCTGGCAACATTCATAACAATTGCATAGCGATTTCAGACTTTCCATCCCAATACCTTTTACTTCTCGCTAGAGGGCATCACCGTCGTTCTTCTATACTGCATTTAAATATAAATTGCCTTTCTTTTTAAATTACTGTTGAAAATTACGTTCTGAGCTTCAGAGAAAGCTTCAAAATGCTTCAAAATATGAATAGTTATCCGTTATAATTTTGCAAGAATGCTACTATCGAAGCAGCGCCTTCCACAAAAACAATAATCAATATTCCGGATTTTGATTTAATAATCAATATTAAATCAAAATCCGGAAGAATAAGAACAAATATCAATATTACAAAGAAGTAAACGTTTAAGAAGAAAAATGAAAATATCTAATAAAAAACTTTCTTAACAAAAAGTAAAATAAACAGTTATGTTATTCTAAATACTTTTTTATTATTTTAAAACAATATTTTTATCTTCACTATTCGGATTAAAGCAATGTAAAATTATTTATATTAATTAATATTTAACTTTTATTTTAAAGTACCATCCTTTATTTAAATGTAAATCCTGTATTATAAAAAAAAGTGTCTAATCAATTTTAATTTATTACAAACTACTTTTTAAGAAAATAGGCGTATTTATTATAAACAACTTAAAAAATGCAAGATTTTTTATTAATTTATAAATAGTGCTCGAACTTTAAAATATTAAAAAGCAGAAAGCTAATGCAACAGGACACTTCTCCATCTGGAAGCTCTCATGATCCCTCATTTTTCTGATTTGTTCTGGTTCTGATCCCTTAAAATTCATTCGTCTCATAGCGTACATTTTAAAAGTATTTGTAGATTTAAAGTTTAGGTTATCTTTTTCTGTTATTTGACAATTATTCATTATATAGGTAAGATAATAGACGCACGTTTGCTGAGAAATGCGTTATTCTTCAACACGAGTTGCCTTGGTATTGAACTACTAATTAAACAGCTTTTATTTTCATACGTGCGAGTATTTATAAAAAAATGAATTTATAATAATCACAACATAAAATCTAAGATTAAAAAAAAATCAAATGAGAAGTAATAAATGTATACTACGCTTTCCTGTTGATTCTGCTTAACATTTTGAAATAATGAATATTTATTAAATTAGATATTAATTGAATTAAATATTTTAACAGTTTAATTTTTAATAATTAATTTCAAATAATTACCTCATTTCAAAAGCACTATTAACGCTTTTACTGTAATGTGATTTTCTTTATAAGAGAGAGAGAGATTATTAAAAACAGTTTTTAAAAGATTAAAACTGAGCACATTTATGGGACTCGGACATTCCATCTCAGCCCGAAGGGTTTAAATTAATGATTAAAGCCTCTTGTTTCGTGTATGACAAGTGGAAGGGCCTCTGTTGCTCTCGAGATTTGGTTTTCATAAAGTGGTCAATGACTATAGACAGTTTTTCGGCACTATCAAGATGACAGATTGTCCATATTCTCCAACACGCTTCAGGTTATCGTGTTACTTGAGAAGCAATGAACAATTGAGCGAATATCAAACCATGGACGCATTTTATGGACTCTCTATTGTTATGGCTGTAGAAAATGGAGCCACGTTTCTATTGGCAATCATCACATATACGGCCTACACAGCTGTTGTTCGCTCTCCAGCGAATTTAGACAAGGCTTTGGCGTAAATCCAAAATATAACAGCCAGACATCATTTAAGATGTGGATATTTATTAAGGTTCCATAAAATTCGGCTGTAGTTTTTATATATGCCCTTCCGCAGAACGTTCTTCTTGCAAGATCGTTTAATGCTTAGAACTGAAAAGTGCTGTTTTATTGTCTTTCAGCGTGTCTTCATTTTCATTTATTTGCCACATAAGTAGTTCAAATAATTTTATGGAGGTACTGCATATTTAACATGTGCCTGACCTAATCCGATAAAAGTCGTAACACCAGATCGCTGTGCGTACGATGCGATCCTGTATAGTGCCCTAGAAAAAGTTCTCGTAACCTCAGACTTTTTTTTAATCAATGCTTTCTTTGAAATCAGTTACAGAAACTTAGCACCTTGAATTTTAACAATATTATTACTTAAATTGTATGGAATGTGGATTATTTGAATAAAACTTTCAGTTTTATTCAAATAATCCACAGATTTGGCAATCAAAGAGTTTCTTGCACAGTTCTTACGATTAGGGCGTTTTCATGGTTTCTGCCTGGCCATATGATGAAAAGAGACACTAGGAATTCTGGACCATTCATGTAAAAAAGTAATATCTTTAGTTTCTAGAGTTACGTGGGCAGAGGAATGTGCTTTTTCTTTTCTAGTTCATCCCAGAGATGCTCAATGGAACTGAGATGTGCGGATTGGGCAAGTATCCTCTAATAGAGTGGATTAAAAACCATCCTACCCACACACAATAGATTAGCCCATTTTGGTTTTGTGGTTTCCTCCATTTTTTGCGTAATTGCTGGTGAGAAGCGTTAACCGGGACTCATTAGACCACATGACTTGTCTCCAGCGCAGGCGGAATTGTAAATAGAGATAGGCAGGTACGTAAACATTTCAAATTTGTTTTAAAGTTAATAGAAGTAAAAGTTTAAATTCATTTAAACTTTCGAAATGATTATTTACTAAATGATCGCTATAAATACAGTAAGAGTATAACTTTAGGGGCTAGTTATTGTAGTTCTTGGTTAACTTTTGGCCACCACGTGGAAGAAGATCATAAATTTTTTTTCCTGTCTGGACTGGATTCTAAACCAGACCTTCTTCACTTCGTGTAACCTCATGACACTCAAACTGCAAAGAATAATACTAATCAAAACAAAAACCTGTTGAAAGAAGCTATTTTACGCAATGAAAGAACTTACAAAGGTATATGTGGGATGAACAAGATGAAATGGATACAATTATAGTGTTTTTCTCTATCAGTTTGATCCTTGAATCAGAATATCAGAAATCTGCACTTTCTTAATACAACAAAAACATCGGTGGACACAAAACAGCCTTTGATCCGAAATGAGTGGCTGCTTAAATAAGGAAACGCACTTAATCTTAATTAAATATAAGTACCCCAGAGAAATATTTCCTCTCCATTTATTGGGTAGCGAAGAAGAAATTTTCCTTCATCTCTTGACAACGCAAAAAGATTAGGGATGACATCTGCATTAAAAACGGTGGTAATCTTTTGAGTCTGTAATTTTCAATTAGTGTCTAAAATATTTAATTTTAGTTTTTACCACTTGGAAATTAATTAATTGTATATCTAATAAAAAAAACTGCTGAGTGGGAAAGGAAATGAAAGAAGATCTTTAAGTTCTCCAGAAGAAACAAGGGAAACACGTTTTTATAATCATTTGTGTATGAAAATTTAACAGTTCTGAATAAGAACATTAATTCCGAAATATTTCATCTCCACGAGATTATGCTTTTTATTTTTTTAGAGACAGTTAATTTCTAGTAGAGAACAAAATCTCTTTACATGGAAAGAAACACATTTTTCCACTATTAAAAATGCATCTATTTACAATAAGGTTTTCATTTTTTTTCTTTATTTTTTTTTCTTTAATTGCAGAAAGGGAATTTAAGAGAGGGAAAAAAAGGTTAAGAAAATGAAATGCTGGAATAGAAATTTACCGTAGAGCAGAGTAAGAAAGATATATAAAAAAATAAGAATATTTTCGCATTACTCGAACTTTTGCAATCGAATGTATTTTAAAAGAAAACTTCAAAATAAAAGAAGCAATTCGGAAATTCCACTTTAACGCGAAGACTTAAATTTAATGATTAAATCTCTTGTTTTCTACGTGACAGATTATTAATAATTGTATCTTTCTCTTTTATTTTCGTTTAAATTTCTATTTCTTCCTGAGAAATAGAAAAAGAAAAAATCTGGCTACGCCATCTTGAATTGAAATATATGAACTAAAAAAAAGGTCTGATCAACCTCCGAAAGCCCTCTCTATAAAGGCAAAACTCATATTTATAATTGTTTTTGAAGTTTAAAAGAAAATTTAAAAATAACAGAATCAATTCGAACATTTCACTTTAATATGAAGATTTAAAGTTGGTGTCTCCAAATGAATGAAAAAGTCATATGACCTTTTTAATTCAGATTGCATTGACCTAAAAGGTGACATCCATCTCTTGATCTCAAATACAAAACACTGTAGAATTCTAGTGGCTGGTCGGTCGTAGATCACCCAGAGGTCAAAGGAACAGGAACACTGTGTACAGACTTTGGCAGTGACTTCAGTGCACTCTAGAGCAGCAGAACAAGGACGACCGTGAATTAAATTCTCAATTAAAGATAGTTTTCTGACTCTATGCCTTGGGAAATAAACACCCTCCCCGCTAAGATGATCTTGATGAAACCACGCATAGAGCGAAGTGGTGAAGACGCTTTCAAATCACAGAGAGGATTTCGCTGTTAGGAATGAGGAACCCTCAGTGTTATGAGGAACAGTGACGAGATCCACCTACTAGTAGGACCCTAAATTGCTGCGATTACAATTCATCTTCATGAACGATAATGTGAGATGTCATAGAGAGACCGGTTTAGAACAGATCTTCCTGCTGGCTAGTGACAAAAGCAGCTGAGGGAGTTTAACAACAAAGGAAGTTTATTTTAAGCGGACAGATGGCGTTTTGCACTCTATCTTTTCAAATTAAATTTTACTTCACTGGGTTTCTAACATGGCAGGATGTAGTGCTTTCTGAGGCTAACTTAATTGTTGTTAAGAGATAGTTAATTGTGATATTCAACGTGGTTTTCTCACAGACAGATGTTACAGTAATTCTAAACAGCCTTGATGCCGAGAAAGCTCCATGAAATGCCATCAACATTTTTCCAAAGTGGAGAAATGCTGATGGCGTTTCTCCACTATCCCTGCAGCTGTTTTGCGCTGCCTTTTTTACAGGGTCTTATTTCACTGGTGTTTTTTCTTCCGCTTGGAAGTTTGCTGACGTCATGCCAGTTTTTAAAAAGGTAGACAAATCCCTCCCTAAAATCATTGTCCTATTGTAATTACTCTTTCCAAAGTGATCGCTCACTGTGATTGATGCTAGAGGGCACTCTGTCTTCTAACTTCTCCACTAATGTTGTTGTCCTTCAAGGATCAGTTTTTTCTCCCACTCTTGCGTATTAATGACCTTCTTCCACTGACTATAAATCCTATCCACAGCCTTTCTGATGATAGCATATTGCATCCATGATTATTTTTGCTGACAATAAGAATTCTAGACAAGATCATATATCTTTAGATCACCCCGACGTCTAATCTCTCTTGGTATAAGCATATCCCAATAATTTCCTCCTCTGCATAAAAAGATAGCTGGATTTTGCTTTTTGATCTTCGTATTACTCTTCTTCTAAACAGCCATTGACTGACTCTATACAAATCCCAAATCTGCCTTACCATGAACACTGTTTCCACATCTGAGGCGGTGCCCATAAAACCTTCTAAAGAACTATTTTTTAATCTTCCTCATTTATGGTTTCTGGTAATATTAAATTATGAATAAACCTTTAATAAAATCTCAAATCTCTTTGTTTATCAATTTTAATTAACAAACATTTTGGAGGAGCGATTAATGAATAATATGAGCTGTGTTCGGATAGAATTCCAATACGAGCTTTTGAAATGTCAACAAAAATTAGCTAAAAGTGGAACAGCGGAATCTAAAATACATTTTTTAAAAAACCAATAAGGTAAACTAAATCGCAAATTAAAAAAAAAAAACCTTGGGTAGTTGATCAAATAAAACTGAAAACAATTTCTTTGAAAGGATAAGAAAAGCAGAAACTATAATTAGAATCTATAATTAGAGAACTATGTTCTTTTAGTGTTGGTTGATGTATTTTTTTGTCCACTCTTCAGGCCGGCTAATTACGCTCTAAACGAACAGTTATCTAACTGAAAATACTTGCAATGAAAGAAGATAAACTCTCAAATTGGTACAATTTCCATTGAAAACAAAGGATAAGTTCCTTGCACCTCGTACATCCAGTATTCAGTAATTTAAAGATGGCTCTAATTACATAGAAGGAAAGGTTGTTTTTTTTATTCTTTCGAAAACTGACAATTAGACGTATAACACTCTGGAATCGGGACAGCTGCAGCTGATATAAGCACTAAGTACATCTCCTCGAAATAGAACAACACAAACAGAAAGAATCGTCTTCCACTCTCCGTCTTTCTCTCTCTATGTCTCGCTCTCTCTCTTTCCTGCATCCTTTATTTGTACGGATGAGGTTTAATTAATTTCGAAGAGTTCAATTACAAGCAGATGCTACGCTCATTATTGTTGTAGGAAATTAAAATATTGATTACAACGCCTGTGAATGTTAGTCCCATAATTTTCATATTCGAAATCAACCAAATTACATTTTAGTGTGACGACATACAATTGTGTCTACTTAATTGGCTTTACTCATTTTGATGTTAAAGCAAGTGTAATAGTCATTTGCGTGAGAGCGTCTATCCCCTTCCCTACCCCCGAGAATTCTGTCTCGTTTCTTTGTCAGTATTGGTCGTTTCTAACAAAACAAGTATAATTCAAAATGCGAGCATTAAATTACGACATCCAAAACGACCATAGGAAAACTTTGACAGTCCTTAGAATTTCGTGTGCATTTAATTCTCTTCTTTCCACTTATCCTCAATGGAAATTGTCCAAAGAGCAAATAAGCGTTACCTCTCTTCGTTTGAAAAATGGCTTAGTGCTTTTCATCCCGGCTCAATCTGAAAGTCGCGTAGATTGAATTGTACCCGTATCATTAAAACGTGTGTGAGAGAGCGAGACCGGATTCTGCTATCGACTAGTTATGTTGAGTAATACCCAATCCAATCTGGCCATTCATTAAACTGTACGGTGTAGAGGAGAATTAGAAATTTCACGCATGCCAAGTTGTTTACAAACTTATGATGGTATTTGCACATTGCGCGAAATCCATTAGATGAGAGTTAATTGTTTAACTTGTAGAATTCGCTCTGGTGCTACGGTCTGTCGTGAAATGAAGAGACAATGTATTCCTCTATCACACAGACGTGTTGTAGTCAAGCATCGGTAGGTTCGCTCCAAGTTTTCATATTTCACAGCAGTTAGTGGGACTCAACTACTTCACGCGGCTTGACACAACACCATTATCTGAAAGCTCCTAATAGACAACTGTGTGTTTAATAAAGTAATCAGCGCTTAGAAAACTGTACGATACCTGTGATTGCCCTGTTTTGCACCAGATTTTAGTGTGACCAGGGGTTACAGGAAAATAATTAAGTAGCGGTAGGATTTTTAGAGAATCTTCACATGCTATCTAAAACGATTTTTAAGGTTTTAGTTTTACAAGGTGTATTGCACGTGTTCAAATACAGAGAAAGGGTTTCGATTCCATCTCATACAATGGTCACCAACTGTTAATCTCATGGACTCGTCATAGGAGGGTTGTTGTGGGCCTCGTGAGTCTTCTTACAATAACAGATAACATTCATAGAACTCTTATGGTATCTCATTCCATTTCTTTGTATTATCTAGAATCAAGGAGACAAAGCGCGATCCTTGATTTAGAGTTGTAGTTACATTTTCTCACATGTCCTAACTTAAATGTTTATCCGTCATGAGGAGTAGCTGCTCGTAGATCAGATCTGCCTCCTAGCTCACACACACATCGCAGCCTATTCTGATGCAGTAGAACAGAAACATTAGCTGAAAAGTCCAGTCATCAGCTGAACGCGCGCCTGGATGTGGTATATGTCCAAAGAAGGATTTCCTCATGTTTTTTACACCATACACCAACAGTGAAGTTCGGCGGTGGTAGCGTGTTGATAGGGACATTTAACATGAATTGAACTTGGTTCAGTGGTTGTTTTCCATGGAATCATGTGTCCAGATTTCAATCTGGACTTTGAGCTGAAATGAATTTGATTTGAATCAAAAGGACAAGATTCTTTGCCATTAGTTAATGGACGTTTTAGAACAACAGTTGCGAGTTGGAGTGAGGGAAATTAAACAAGATTCCAGTCTCCATATACTAAAACTTGTTGAAAATGTTCCGAAGTGGTTACCGATGTCTTAAAGCTTTTTGTTTTTTTGTTAACAAGGTGTTTTTCAGTTAGAGTTGCATTACACGTTGGAGGACGGTGTATATTTGAATTGCTATGCTTCTTGACTTTTAATTTGCTAGATTTTTCTTAGAATTTCTCTTTCTCTCTTCCCCTAAAACATTTTGTTGGCTGAGATATTGATCTCGGCTCCCATGCAAACTACAATTTTAGTCGTGTAGTTTTTTAACTGCATTGGCAACTCCAGTTTCTCAATGTGAGAAGCGATATAATTATTTCCTTTTGAAGATCTTTTGCTTCCGTCCAGTTCGAAGCAATATACAGAATCTCAGCCTCCAGTGGTTATATCCTTTCGCCTTGGGGTTCAAATTCAATCTCATTCCTTCTCAGTTAGCAATCGACTTCAGAATTAAACTTTGTAAATCTTGACAGTATTAGGAAGTAGCTACTTATAAAATCAGTTTAACACATTCAGGAAATTTCTAGAGTTGGATAAAAACATCTTTCCATTTCCTAGTGTGGATATTTTGTTATTTATTTTTAAAATTTATACTTATACGTTGATATAAACACCTATTGATTCTTTCAAGTTATGATATAGCTCAATGGCCATCTTCAGTATTCAAATATGAATCTGCGAGCGCTTCTTTTGAATCTAATTGGAGTAGCCTGTTACTATGAGGCTTGTCGATTAAGTTCCAGAACTAAGTTTTCTCTAGAATGAAAAGAGCTTTTAATATTCGAAAGAAAACATTCAGAAAAGCCATTTTTATATGTATATATTTCATCTTATACATAAATTTATTCCAGCGAATATTTATCTTGATAGAGAGAGCAATTATAATTTTACTTAATAAATAGAAGTATTGCAGTACAGTCAAACAGGTTTTGAAGATCTCAAAAGTAATGGGAGAATAGAAGGATGCTTCTGAAGGAGAAGCTTCAAGGTATATATTTTTCGGTATTTGTCAGTGACAAATGATTTCTCCTTGTACGATTGCTCTGTGAATGTATTCTATCCTTCTTTATGAGGTTGCCGATATCAAAGGGGAAAAAGGGATATAGAATTTTCAGTAGTCCTTACATCACAATATAAAAAAAAAGACATCGGAAAATCCAGGACCGAAAGAAAAAGAAAGTATAAGCAAAATTGCTGAAAAGATAGAAAGACAGATAAATATGCACACAGACAGAAAGGAAGAGAACTAAAAATGTAGTTGTGCTGATTTATACAGAAGTTTGAATGAGAAATAAAATACAGCCACGTTTTCGAGAATCTTTTCATTGAAAAAAAGGGATCATTAAAACAAACCATTGCAAAAGCAGTTCTTTAAAATATATCCAACATCTTCAATTCACTTGCGTAAGATGAGATCGTGCCATTAAAAGCAATACGGATTCTAAAATTGCACAATAGCTACAGCCTAAATGTTATTTCTTTAAGCGGAAGGAAGTTAAGTTAAGAATAGCATTTTTATGCCATACGAATTCATTAAAGCCATATTCGTGGTTCACGAGGAAAATGATACTCTAATGATACGAATTAGGAAAGGGGAACCACGCGATATCGAGAATAAAACTAACACGAGGACAAACCACGTATTAGACTGTAGAAGATTCTACAGAGACTGTTTTATGAGGAATCTAATAGCGTGGGGTTTAGAAATATACTGGGTTTTTTCAAGCAAAAGAGCAGACACCACTGGCTGTAATTTTCCTTCATTAATGTGAAAATATGAAAGCTGCTACCTGCAGTTACAAGAGTTTATATTCTGTCAACAGTGTTGCTGGACTACATGACTGAGTTGATGAAGATTCAAGATTAGAGGAGACTATTTTCCATGGCTATTTCAGCTATTCCACCAACGCTGGAAACGTTGGTGGAACAACTGAGGTCATGAGGCTTTAGTATGTCAACTGAATCTCCATCCTAGAAAGGTCTCAAAGAGCCTTGTGAGGAACGCACAATTATTAAAGGGATTACATATCCTGGAAGTTAAATTACACATTATTTAAAGTTCTATACCTCGTGGAGAATTTAAATACTCAATTCAAAGATCTTGACCGTTTCTAGATAGTGGTGAAATAGAATTAACCCTTTGCGATATGAACAAAGGGTTGCCCAAAAGGACAAGGTTCTTTGCCATTAGTCGATTTTAATTTGATTTAAGAATGAGGCGGTTTTATTCTTCTGTAATACGGGTGCATGAGTATCATTTGGCGTATTTGAGCATTAATTCAAGCTCTAGGTCTCATGCGGTAGCACCGCTTGCACATTTCTAAAGACAATTTTAGCCTTGTGAGTCAGTCAATACCTTCGGAATCGGCTGCCTCAACCTGAAATATATACTTAAGTTTGTACATAAATTATCCATAAGGGGATGCGGAGATATTTTTGGAAAGAAATCGATAAAAAGATTTACGTATTCTTTGTAATTTCTACTTTGATGGATGACATCGGAGGAACAGCGAACATGTGGAAGGAAACATACTGTAATATTAAGACTATTATTTTCGGCATTTCTTTCTAAGATTTTGGTTCTTTGTTATCTTCATTATCCTCTTTACCTGTCCTAAAAGCCGGGAATGGCCAAAGGGAGAAAAATACTCTCTCTCTCTCTCTCTGTCTCTCTTTCGGAATCTTTTCTTAACTCTCAATTTCTTCCACAGTCAATTATTTCTCCATAAAAGAAGAAGTAAAAAAAAGCATACATAAGAAGAGAAAAAAAGGCATTCCAAGTGGGATACCATTAGGCCTTTTTGAGGTATTTGCTGAGGCATATCGTCGGTACAGTAATCAACTAGCATATTAGAAGCGATTTTTTTTTAATCTCTTAATGTGCTCACTTAGAATAACTTCAGACATTTTTTAAATTGCTTCTGGCTCTCATGTGACTGAAGATTTTAGGTTATTAGAGTATTTCTTAAGTTTCCTCTTCTGTAAAACCCATGAGTCACATTAATTACGAAGTCAGGATGTACATTTAAACCATAAAACCCTCTTTCGCTTTTAAAATATTATATGAATTACAATAGGCAATGGCAGAACTTTTGAGACCCACTCGGGGAGGAGGAGGAGGAGTGGGGGACGTGAGATCGCTTACGGTTAAGAAGAATTCACTTAAAGAATACCAATTTGTTTAGATCAAATCATCGTTTGATATGTCTGTGATAGCTCTTATTAAAATTGAACCATGACGTTATGTGCTCATAATTATGACTTTAAATACTCTATTCTACCATCACAACAAACCTGAAGTGTAGTAGAAGTTACTGATAACGTCAGATATTAGAGAATTTTCATATGCCATCTGCAGTTCGTGCCAAAGGGTCTCCTGCGACTACCTTATTAGCATCTGTTTTGATCACATGTGTACATATTTACTGTTTCATTGTTGACTGACGAGAAGGTGGATGAGTAAAGTGATGGAGATTCTTATTCATAGTTCAAAGGAAACTCTATAAAGCAAACAAAAGAGCGGAAATAATAACGCAGGACTTCCATTTATAAGCCTTCACTTTCCAAAGGGGAAAATCTCATTCCAAAAATAGACCTGCTATAGGAGTAGTCAAATTCCTTTAATGTTATTTGCTCCAGGGGGGATATTCTATTGGGAAGAAGTCTCACCAACTCCGGAAGTCCCCACCATGGTTTACGCTTATCAAATAACGGATTTGGATTTGGGTTATGAACTTCAATATTCAATTGAGAATATTGAGTTTTATAAAAGAATGCAAAGCTCAGTTTTTAAAATAAATAAAGTATTAGCCATTGATGAAATACATTTGAGGAAGCCTTTAGGTATTGCGCCAAATGTTGTTTTGTACTCTAATAACAAAAAGACTTCATTTGCCGGCTTCACTTTACTTTGACTTCAAACATTTTACTTTCCATTGCGTCCCTCTTCAAAGAAATCCCCTTGAGAGGTAGCGCATCCCCCACACAGTGAAATTCTAAAGTTCCTTAAAGCACTCCGGTGTAAATATCATTAACATCATCGCTGTGTCTTCCAATATATCTCCTTTGATGTTTATTGGGTTTCAAAATATCATTAAATCTCGAATTTCAATTATCTAGAGTTACCCTTTCCACTGCGGGTGACTAATAGTTGTTTTCGCTGATACTAGCATCCTTTGGCGATGTGTCGTTGACCTCTATTCTATGTTCATAAATTAAAATAGTGAATTTAAGAATAAAATATGTTTGTTGCGATTTTAAGATGTGAAAAATGCTTCTTAAAGAAATAGGTTAAATGGGAGAGGGAACAGAAATGAACAATGGTCTCACTTGCCATCACTAACCACTGAAATTCTTCTCTGCTTTGGAGAGGTTATGCGCCAAGATGATAATAAGTGACACCTAGAAGTAAACCACATTAGCCCACTGTCTCCCAGCTGTTTCTGAAGTACACAGAACTCCAGTTTGAAGTTTCAGATGACATAAAGCACCCTTCCTTGCCTCGCGCCGTCACAAAAGCCTCCTAGAAGCCAACCATTGAGAGGAAAGATAATTGCAGTCTCCCTCTGCTGCAGTAACATATCTTAACGTTCAACAAAGCGAAAATAAGCTGGGATTTTATTGTGAGAAAACAAATCGTTTACTTGGAAGCACTGTATCTGAAACCTTATCGACCAATCTACGATAACCGTAGTCTCAAAGACGTCTCGTGGAGGCTTATTGTCATTTTCTGTCGTAAACATACTGTCTTAAAAGAGCACTTATCCTTTACGTGTAGAGTCTAGGAAATGCACACAAAGGAATTCGATATCTTCATGCATTTCTGTAGTGAGGGAAAGTATTGTATACAAGCAACTTTTGTATGCACAGTAGCTAAAGGGAGTGGTGGTATTGAAGCTGCAGTACTAACAACTCCGACCCGATGTACCATTGAATAAACGATTGACATTATTTGTGGCAACAACCGTTTTTCATTTTCCATAGCAAATCCAACGCAATTATTTTGGCCTTTACTGTTCTTAGGCTGAATAAATATCGTACTTTAGGATCTTGTTCTTATTTTTATTTATTTATTTAACGTATAATATACACAACAGGCATGCGCCCAGTTAAAGAGTATAACAGAGCAGAAAAGAGATAACAGAACAAAGATTGTACAAAACATAAAAATAAATAAAAGAATAACATACTTTGTACAATGAGAGTTCTTCAAACGGGAACAGTCCAATTCAAGGAAATAAAAAAGGTATTTATAACATCAAGTCCAGTGACAAGAAGAAAATCGCAGAGAGCGGGCTGCTGCAAAAGACATCATCTCATACAGACGAATTAATGAGGACAACTTTAACCCACAACTTATCTGTCAACCAGCCAACCTACTTCCAAATAGTTCTGTGAAACTCTTTCCTGTTCACGGCCATATCCAGATCAAACTTCTTCATGAGTGCCAATGTCCTTTTGAAGAAGGAGTTCCTGGATATCTCTAATCGATGTGGAAGGTAGTCTTCTGTCCAGTAGCCACTGCTGGAGCCTGAAAATCATTATGGCATAGAATATCCGGCAGGTACGTTGAGCCAGCGAAGATATGGTACAACGGTTTTAGATTGAGAACAGTTCGCCGAGTTTCTAAAGATTGAAGCTTGAAGTAGGAAAAGAGATTCGGATAGAATATTCGGTGATAAAACATGGGATTACGTCTGGAAAGATAGTGGATGAATTTCATCTGCAGCGATTCTATTTGCTGTATCAAGTATTCACAGTGTGGGTTCCATATAGGAGAAGCAAACTCCAGTATAGGGAGTACAGTTGTTTTGAACAGGAGCACAGAGAACTGAGGATCTTGAAATCTGTACGTCCGCCGTTTAATTAAGCCAATTTTTTTTCGCTTGGTTTAATATATTTCTAACATGTTTATCAAACCAACATCCAGCAGTAAAAGTAACTTCCAGATCGTTAACTTCGGCAACTCTGGAAATTGGCATCTCCTTGATGTAATATTGGTTAACTGAAATCATAGTTTTCCTTGAAACTGCAAAGGATATAGAGCTGCATTTCCTAGGATTAACATCCAGACCATTCCAACCCAATTAGTGAAAGAGTTGAGAGCAGCCTGAAGGTTAAATGCATCATCTTGATACGTGGATATAGTTTCACATCGTCAGCGACCATTAAGATCTTAATATCACCTCTCTCAACAAATTGTGGTAGATCATTGACAAAGATGGTGAATAAAAGAGGCCCAAGAGATGATCCCTGTGGTACTCCTCTCGACGGAAAAAATTCCCTTGAGATATGAAATATAACTCATCAACCAGGATAGTAGACATTCAAGTATTCCATAGTGGCTTAGTTTTTTAGCCAGTTGATTGCGCGGGACACTGTCAAAAGGTCTGTGAAATCACATCAAGCTGTTCGCGATCGACAGTGTCTAGAACCTGATGCCAAATAGTGAAGTTAGTGGTAGCTGAGCGGCCCCTTGTGAAGCCATGTTGGCTGTCGCTGATCGCTGATGAAGTGTTGAAAATATTCCATTAATCGGTTGTGAATGATAATGTCCAGATGCTCTTTGGGATAGGAATAACATTGACTGTTTTGAAGTGCGTGGGGTGAATACTAGTCTTAACGGAAAGATTGAATATATGCAATATTATATATTTAAGTTGTGGAAAGCATTTCTTCCACAAGATAAGTGGTATCTCATCCGGGCCAGTTGAAAAATCTTTGCTGTGTCCACCGAGAGATTATTGAGTGTATCATCCTTAATAACTTGAAATTGATAAGTTGAAGCAACCGTAGCTGCAGTTTTCTCAAAAAACGAGGAGAAAAAGGTCGCAAAAAGATCTGCTTTAGTTTTGTCATAGGTGGTAGGCTTCCCATCGGAATCAATGATACTGACTTTTTCAACAGATCTATCAATCTTGCTTGAAGAAGTGTGCGGGTCTTTAATCAGTTGGCTGCTTTGCTGATTCCATTTGTCCACCCCCACAAAAATTTCCATAGTCATGTGGAAAGGAGAACAGAAAAACTGAATATGCCAAGCAGCCCTTCCGATTCACTTCCTAGTGACACAGTCAGTAATTAGCCATGATCTTTAGCTTGACAAAAACAGCTCTAGGGCTTGAAACGTTTAAGAGCATAACTCAGTGCATGTAGGCCGGAATACGCTAACAGTTGACCTTGATCAGCTAGCGTAATGCTGAAGAAAAGCTCTTTGTCTGTATTACTGAAATTCGACAAATGGAAACTGCTTAAGGTAGACAGTTATTTAAAGCAAACTTTTAAAGAGCCCAAAAGGAAGACAGAAGACAAAAAGAATCCCTAAGGTAATATGGTCAGCCCACATCTTAAGAACTGCAAACAGGTCTGAGTGTGCATAGCCACACAAATTCTTATACGATATAACGTACATATATATATTTATTTAAAACAAGGAATGATTTTATAAAATATAATTGAAGGTGTTTTTATAAATATGCTTTAATTACTCCAATTTCTTCTAGTTTTGGATTTATTTAAGGACCACACGTTTGTTTATATATATATAAAAAAAAAACAATTGGATTCTTCAAGTTATCTCTTTCGAAGATGAACAAGATGAACTTAACCCTTAAATTGTAAAATTATTCAGATTAAAAACTTAAACCATATTTTCAAAATTTGCTCGGTTATAATTCAAATTTTATCACTGTTTGGGTCAAGCCACGATGATGAATTTTTCCTCATAACCTGCAGGACTGTTAAACATGGCTTTTTTTTTTTTTTAGCTTGCCATTTCATCATTTAAATTGCATTCGATATGAGCTGTATCTATAAATTTTCCATTAAAATGACTACAATGTATTATTCTCATAAAATACAAGCAAGGTTGTGGCATTTTAAATATCTTTCTTTTATTCCATCAATATAGGTTTATACGTATTTATTTTAAATATTGATTTACATCGAATCCACGATAAATCACTTCCTGCCAATTCTTAAAATTAGAAAGAAAACTTTTAAAAATGAATAATGATTATTATGACTTGTTCTCAGATATAAGACGAAAATAAACCATTTCCATTATAAAATGCTAATTATCGATTTTGTCTTTGGGGTTATCGCCCCTATAATTCCAGTCAGGGAATTATAGGGACGATAATTGGAGATCTTTATAATGCTCTGACGATGAATCCCACAAGTATGGTCAATTTCTAATTTCGTCAAAACAATTCTTCCATGTCCAACTCATCCATTGTAGTGATGTTCGCACTGCACAAGGCAGAACTGCAGTGGCAACCATATGAGATTGAAAACAGTGAACCGAGCTCATCCAAGAGAGGGAAGGTGGTCATCTTCTGAGAAGTGGTGAGATGCAACAATTTCTACGCACCTCTGCATAAATTCTCCAATGCTATTCCATCGCTCTTGACACGCATTCCTACGATCTTCGACAGACAATGCTATGGCGTCAACAACCCGCTGGTTGGACACTGGACGACTCGAAACGAGTGTGCCTGTAGGATGAATCCAAATACCTGATGCAACACGCCGATAGACGCACACCGAGTGGAAAAGACCCGAGTTCGATACAGTCGACGACGAGAGGAATTTGTGTGCATTTTTCACAGTGTGGCTGAGTTAGTCGGTCTCAAGCGAGAGTAGCATGATTTTTCGTCCAGCAAACAGCAAATCGACCACAGAACACGCGCAATTTACAGATAGCATAACGGAGCAATATGGCCTTAGACGATGATGCTCCTAAAACCCTACTACAACAACAACTCATAACGATAATGCTCCATGTCATCGAGCCCACACTGCACGAGTGGTTCGAGACATACAGTAAAGATGTCCCTCATCGTGATTGGCCTCCAAATTCGCCTGATTTCAATCCAATTGAACACATGCGGGATGTTTTGGGATGGGAAGTGAGGCGTATGAACACGCAGCCGTCATCTATTTGGACGCTGTCTAGGCAGCATAGCTGCAGATTCCTATGGACGTGTTTAGACACTCAAGGGATGTTAATGCCTAGGTGAATAGCAACTGTTATCCATGCGAGTGGTGACCCAAACGGTATTAGTAGGTTGTATCAATTCAGTGATTACTGAGTATAAATAAACAGAAACTGCATTCACCTATATAATATCTATGTAGCTGAATATACACTGTGCGATAAAATTAACAGAATACGTAGAAAACGTAATGTAACTCTTGCAGCTTGCGATGAAGCGGAACAAAACTATGGTGTCCATAGAATAACGACGAAATGAGAAGACAGCGAGGAGGTTCGGACAGGTATAAGGGACATTTATAGGGATTGTATAAAAATTACTAGAAAGGTCACATTACAGAAGTCGATAAAAGATGCTCGAAAATATGGTCACATGACATCAGTACATCGTATGATCTCCTCCAAAGGCTAAAAGGCCTGACAGCGGCGAACCACTCTCGATATAAGGGTATCTATAAGATTCTGTGGCAACAAATCCCATTTTTCCACCAACGCAAATCTTAGCTCACCAAGTGACCTAGGAGTTGGCTGTCGGTGTGCAATGCGACGCCCAAGGGTGTCCTACACATGCTCAAACGGATTTAAGTCTGAGGATCGTGCTGGCCACGGTAGTCGTTGGATACCGTCAGTTTCAAGATATTCCTCCACCACTTGAGCTTTATGTGCAGTGGCGTTGTTGTGCATGAAATGTAAATCTGGGTAAGCCGCAATCCTAAAGTGCGGTACATAGGGTTCAAGGATCTATTCTCGGTACCTCTGTCCAGTTATGGTACCCTATGAAAAACATGAAGATGGGTGTGGAAGTTGATCATTATTTCGCCCCACACGAGAACACCATCTCTATCGTAAGAGTCCCTTTCTCTGACGTTGCAGGAATGGTACCGCATTCCTCGATGAAATAACTTCTAGAATCTGTTTGTGGGCTAAATAGGGACTCATCAGAGAACAGAACTGTACCCCGTTTGTCAGGACTCCAAGTCACATGTTCATTTCCAGTTTCGACCAACTCTGCGAGGGCTTGTGGTTAATGGAATTCAAACCACTTCATTGCTTAGAGTCCACTTGATTTGAGCCTTCTTAACACAGTCCAGTTGGAAATGTTTTCACCTGTGGCCGCACCAACCGCAAGAGACAGTTGATGCCAGGACATCGTTGGGCTCCGTCTTGCTGTTAGAAGCAGACAGCGGTCTGTTCTGGTTGACTGTCCCTTGGTCGACCTTCGTCAGTTCTTCTTGTTATGGTACCTTCTCCTGGAGCTGCTTCCCTAGTTAAATAACTACGAAAGCTGCCTATCAAAGGTTCCCTAAAAAAGAAAATCTTCAGTATAGTGCCAATCAGCAATGAGATGCCAAGCGGACAAATGGCGTTCCGTGTCGTGCTGAAAGGTACATCACCACCGTTCAAACGAGAGGGAAAGTATTTGTCTCACATATTAACCCCATTTTATTACTACGAGAGTCATCAGAGAAATGCGCCTTGAAGGAATTGGTGTCGACGTTGAGGTGCGATATGTACGAACAAGATATCCTGCATACGCCTCCTGCGCTATCTTGTGCCCATTAATTGTGAAGCCAAACTACTGAACAGAAGCATAAGGACTAGTGACATCCTAGCTAAACGATACCGCGACCAATTGACACATCCCTCCACTAGAGCAGTGAACACCTTAACAACGCAATAGAAATTAATGACTACCTCACCAGACTCGAAAAAAACCTTACAGAGCCTTCTATTAAACTCAGAATATGCATTCATATGCCTGATGGAGATCTGGCTCTAAAAACATAAACACCTAAATGCTCTGGTAGACAGTTTGGACTATGTGTCAATTGCAAGAGGGAGTGAGATCAAAAGGAGTAATCGTTCCATATAAACTGACTCCTTGATTTTAAAAGAACCAAACTCTCATTTGGAAAACTTTGAAGCTGAAACTGCCACATTCTTTGTTGAAAACCGAAGACACAAATATAACTTATCTACATGTGAACATACAAGAGAAACAAGAAATTAATTTCTAACCTCCCTGTTCTCGAATGTAGACATAAATTAAGACACAACCATCATGGGTGATCTGAATATGCCCAACCCAAAGAATAAAGACGCAAAAGCAGAGATGGATATTACAGTAGAAGCAATAGGAATGAAACAATCAACAACACCCACTTCAAGAGGGCTGCAGTGCCTGGATTTAATATATTACAACACATGAGATTTAAGAGACAGTTCTATGGGATTTTCCTCTGACCACTGTGCACTTACGATCGAAGTTCTTCGAAGACAAGTTGCTGACCAGAATATAAATGCATACATAATTGACCCACTCCATCACTCCTTCCAACGAAAAATAAGAGGGGATTATTTCGAAAACACGGAAAATGTATTGTGTGAAACCAGTTCTGAAAATAAACAACCTTAACTCCAGTAAAGATCTTAGGCCTATCGCCAACGGATGCTCTCTGCAAAAGATAATGGAATGGGCAATCTTAAACATCAATCAGCACTGCTTTGGGAATGGACCAGAATATTTACAGTGGTTTGGAACCAAATGAAAAGAAAACTGTGCAGATAGCCTTCACCAACAAAAAGAAGAAAAACGAAATTACAATTTTTGTTAATAGTACCAGAGTGCAAAAATCCCCTGACAAGTCGATCTCGGGCTTAAGTGGGATAAAGAATTAACCTTCGTACCTCACTTTGGATATGTAACAATGACTTACGCAGCACTCTGGAACACTATAAAAAACTTCGCAAGCCACAAAAGCCCTTACCTAATGATCCAATACATTCTTAAATGTGTTACAGCAATTCCATGGTATGCCTAAACTATCTGGTCATGGGCCCATGAGAGCAGCATCGAGGCTTTCGTAAGCGTGGAATACTGGCTCCTGAGATGGCTAAATAGGATTGCTGGGAAACCGTTTGCCATCTTAAGAGTGTATGCTGACCTAGACCTCACACCTTGAAATACCAGATCAGGAAAAATATCAAGAAATGGGTAAATAGGAAAGCAGTTTTATAATAATAATTCCTGGTATATCTCGGATTATAAGGAAATTCTTATATTCAGCAGATCTCCAAATGAATATCCATCAAGAATCACTTTCTTGGCTGAATCTTGAAAATAATCTTTATTCCTTTATCCATGTTTTTTTGTTGTTGTTGTTTCGCTAATATCTTAAGGTATGTTTTGATTTCCCCCACCATGGATCCTCCATGGAAATGCACGTTTTGGATTTCCATGGAGAATCCCAATCAGGTGGTTGATCCTTGATCTAAGATGAGAACATGATTCATCTGTCAGGTACCGCAGAGGCGAAATGCATCGCGGGCAGTTCGATGGATAGCGTCACTGTTTTCTCTCTCTCTCTCTCTCGCTCGCACGAGTAAGACTTATCTCTAGGGCGAAGGCCATATAGAGAAATCGAAAAGGCGTTTCTAATTGTATTCTGGAATCAGAAGAAAAGCCTGGAAAAGATAAATTTTTTAACTATTGATTCAAAGAGTTAAAAAAACGCTGATGGTCCAATCCGATCACAAACACTGGTTACTGTTTTGTAGTCAATATTTTCCTTGTAGGACTTGCTCTATGCCTTTTTCCTTTCAATCTGTTAATGTCTGTTGATAGCAGAATCAAGATGTAAATAAAGAAATCTAGCGCAGCAAGATGTAATTATAGTTGCCAAAAATGGCTAGCTATTTAGAAACGTAATAATTCTAATATTCAATGCGTGTTATCCAGTCTCTTCTCTTTCTTATTCTCCCTCTCTTTCTCGCCTCCCTTTCCTTCCTATATTTCCTTCTTCCCCTCTCTCCAGTTACTATTTCCATCACGTTCCAAGTGGAAATGTGTTTACAGACTAACTCCGATTTTCTATCCTAAAGGTCTCAAGTGAGAAACTTCGGGCAATTTGTTTCCACCATCATCCCATAATATCTTATGGGAAATTTTGGATTATCTCTCTGAGACCTCTTCCACAAAGCCGTTTAGTGATGGCATCAAGCACTGAGACATATCCTTTGTCATCATTTAATGCTTCATAATGGGAGCTTAGAAATGGTATAAACGTTAGGGTCCTTGGGGTATTTTCAGCATGAAATTATGTGGCTGTTCAATTATATGCAGCTAATAGTTGAATTGGATTCTATTGTACGTTGTTCAGAAGTTAAAGAAATGCGCTTTGAAAATAGATCGTGATTAGTGCATGCGCTTCTGTGTACACGCAAAGAAACTAAGGCCATGAGGCGTCGTTATATTGTGTGTATTCGTCGGTCGGGTTGCTTATTTGTTGGATAAAAAATCCGAGTTTTCGGTTGGGAAAAACGATTTCGTTTTATATCTCGAATGATGGTGATCGTTACCACCGTGCTAACCGCAAGGATACGAAGTTTAAAGTTTTTTTAACGCTCGCTTAAAATACCTAAGGTTTTACCATAAGCGTATCCTTGGAAGAGGACTAGATATACTCCCAGAATCCCTCATTCTTCAGGAACACCAACGATACTTTTAATTAAAAGAATCTTCATTCTTTCATTACCTAATTTTTTGGATAAAAGATGCAGGCGAAAGCAAATTAGATAGCACCAAACTTACTGTTTTATTTCCTTATAGGGAGAATGAAAAGGAAGACTGTTAGATAGAAAACTAGAGAGACTGAGATACAGAGGATGGCTTTAAATAGAACATCCTTATCTGTACACGTGTAATATAAAACTGGAATGACCATAGCACCCTCTGTTTTGCAAAAATATTGAAAGAACAATGAAGATGGATTAATAACTGCTTTTGTGCTGTCAGTATTAAGTTTCATACAAAATTTAGGACGTCGTACATGATACAATTCTTCTAAGGTTTCGCCTCCTCAGCAATTTTGATTAAGCAGTTAAAGAGCATCTAAATTTACATTCGGTGGATATAAGACGCTAATGAATAGTTTCATAAAGTTTTGGTGGCTGCGAAATGATATTTTATTACACTGAAATGGGTTAAGCATTGACGTATAGTAAGGCTAGAGCGATAATGTTTATTGTCCGAGATTAGAGCAGAATGGCCAGACTCTATTAAAACAAGAACATGCCCAAAGAAAATAACTCCACCCCATTTATCGCTAATGTAGAGAAAAGAAGAGTTAAATTACTAGGCCCATAAGCTATATTAATAAAATATTGTCATAATGGTGGAAACAAAGTACACCACACCGATCAAAGTGTAATTTTTGTTTTCACGACAAAAAAGATAAAATATATACTGAGTGGCCATTTTATTAGGTACACTAACCTTTTTCATGAAATGGAGCTCCTATAGTAACCTGATCTGACAAATCCCAGTTGCTGTTATTTCTGGATACTGTTTTTAATGGATGTTGTAATGGACCAATATATCTGGTACTTGTTTCTGGCTGATTACTCTGACCACGATTTTTTTTTAAGGATTTTTTTATTATCCCGAGGTGGGTTAATTTCAAATTATAACTTCAGATACTTCCGAGCTGTTTTATTTTGTTATTTTCAGCAATTAATTAATATTAATATTAAATTAAAAATATTAATTTATATATAAAATTATACTTAACAATTTATAATTTTAATCAATAATTAAAATAATTACTTTCAATTATTAATTTAAATTAATAATAATTTTAATTAATAATTAAAATTATAAAAAATATTAAAAATATAAATTGTAAAAATAATATTAAATTAATAAAAATATTAATTTATTTTTGGTGTCTGAAATAATTCATGTGGTTTGTCACGAAATATATTTATTGGCTCTTAAAAATTGATTCTTGCTGTTCACGTAATGCGCAATGTTAATTTAATTAAAGGTATGCTCTCATTTATTTTATATAATTTTAATGTATAAAGTTTTTATTCTTAATAAAAATAATAAAAGCTAATTCGATTTTTTAGATAACTTTGCAGTAAATACAAATTTATTCATACACGTTTTCTTTTTTTCTCTAATTTAATTATAAAAATTAACTTAGAAAGGAAAGAAAATGTGTATAAATAAATTTGTATTTACTAGAAAACTTATCTATTCGTAATTTGTAGTTTATAAATTGTTGTACCATGAGTACCTTCGATGTAATTTGAAAAATGCAACAACGAGTTTTCTAATGCTGTTGCGAGATCTATAAAATATGAACTAACTCTGATGATTTTGAAGAGAAACTTCTTTAGGCGCGCTCCAGGCAGTTTAAATGTAAAGTACTTTACTTTCCTGGATAATGATTTCTGTTCAGTCTGTTCCGTGTGTTTGCTTCAAGAACAGTGTGAAGATGGTAGCAGCTCGAGATCACGCTCTTTTTCAAACAGCATTTCCAAATGAAGATGCAAGTCAAATGTCAGCCTGTAACAGCTGTCGTGGCTCTCTCAAGAACAAAGTGATTCCGGCTCTATTGAAGTCAAATGGTTTTAAATATCATCCAATGCCACAGCACTTGCCGAAACTAGATTTGGTAACGGAACGTGTCATATCTCAGAGGCTCCTATTCATGCATATTGGTCGCCTGACGCATTCATACAGCCAATTCGGGATCCTCGGCCAAGTGATAAATGTTCGCCTAAAGAAGTTTCACTTAACTTCCGCTATGCGTTCTCGGCACAGACACTTTATTTTATCTTATTTCAAGGCTTTCAATTCTCGCGATACTTTCTCGGTGATCTCTGAATATTTATAATTGATTAATACCAATAGATTAGAATTTCCTCGAATTACTGCAGAATTTCATGCTTTGTTATCTTTTGACTACTCTACGTCAGAATGCTGAATACAAGATAGCGTTTTGTTGTCTGGAATGGACCACATACTGTTTCCTAGAATGGACTGGTTGTCCAATGAAGGAAACGTATTTTCAAAGATACTCTAACTGCTGTCAGTCAATTAATTCAAGATAACAATTTCTTTCCATCTGTTGTACCCGGAAATCTAACAGAAGGATCTTTTATTCAAGAATGCAGCTTTCTTCACACTGATGCTCAAAGTTCTCAAACCTCTGTGAGTGGAATGAGTTTCTCACCGCAGTCTCAACAAGATATATCTAGGCCTATATATGTTGCGTGTGCCAGCAAAAAACCTAAATTTGATGTGCGTACACCTAAAGAAGACATTTCTCCAACACCTGCTGCTGTTTTTTCAATGAACA
This sequence comes from Mastigoproctus giganteus, assembly GCF_048544385.1. NCBI lineage: Eukaryota > Metazoa > Arthropoda > Arachnida > Uropygi > Thelyphonidae > Mastigoproctus > Mastigoproctus giganteus. Next base: position 66,693,759 of record NC_143587.1, read on the forward strand.
AAAGAGCAAAAGGAGCATTCAGTCCGTTCTTGAACTGACAAGCAGCCCTTACAAGGAATCTCTTCGCGTTGCCCTAGTATTGTACTCATTTCCAAAGAAATGGAACCTCCAAAAGCTTAATCTGTCATTCACTTAAAAGATCTCTACTAATGACAGTCTGTTTTAGGGCTTACTGGTCCCTCTTAGATAGTAGACGGTTCGTTTACATAACTGGCATAACTTTTTGGCGATGCTGTTTGAAAATAGCGCGATAGCGTGGCGCTACTCGTTGTGAAAGAAAAGTGTGTTCTGCTGTGAGCGATAAGACATTGCATTAACTGGGTAATTTAAGTACTTCTGGACGCCCCTTGTATTGTAGCCCTGTAGTATTGCTGGAATAGAAAAAAGAAATGCATTAAAAAGAAGGCTTTTATTTCTGTTTCATCAGATAAGCAGTGAGCCGAATTTAGTCTCAAAATAATGAACTACCTGTGGACGTTGGCAAATATCTCGAGTAATAGAATTTTGCTCAAATGACGTTCACATAATGCTTGCCTTTTACTCGCAGAAGGAACGCGATATTGTCGTGTGAAATATTGCTGATGACGACGACCCTCTATCTCTTATTCAGTGTCATCAGAACTTCTCGACAACATTCTTGAAGAAGATGAGATAAGGGTATCATATATTCCACACTCTGTCTGAGTAGCGGGGATGGCCATTTATTGTACTAGTGTTTAAAGATACCTACTCTTTTATGTTTACTGCTCAGTAACCAAAAATATGTAAGGCTTGGGCCCAACAATTTCCCTTTTAATTCTACGTGAAAGATTATAGAGGAAGGTTATCCTGTAGGTATTACTGATGTATTAAAGCAGCTAGCTAGCAAGTACACTACTGGTCTTCAAATTAAGTTAATGTCCCTCGTTTGGAGAGGACTCGGTTCTATTTTCAACGACTGGAGGAATTTTTAAAGTCGTCTTCAGTTGAGGCTGCAATTAGTCTCGACTGAATAGAATAGGCAAAAGAAGTACGGTTCCCTGGGGAGTTTTGTCTGGGTTTTTCAAACTGTAAAGCAAATCGGCCAGTGAACAAAATGTCTACAGATAAAATACAGGTCTTCGCATGTAGCGCAGTGGTTATAATCATGGTCCTTTCCACTCCAGGTGACTCATGATCCAGAACCCTCTATAAAATCGAAAGAGCGTATACTGTGGCTCATCACTCCAGAAAACGAATTACTGCTCCTCCAACATCCAGTTTCTGCAATCACCGCACTATTGCAATTGTCGCTGAGCATTGAGTTTAGTGATCATGGATTTGTGCTCCCAGCAACCACGAAAATCCTTCTATTCTAACGCTCTGCTAATGGCAAACACGCTAACAGCCTCTCCTCTGCTTTGGGACTCTTGAGTGATTTTTGCTGCAGCTGTGAGATTGTTTGACACCATATTTCACCCTTCTTTCTCTCAAAATATCCCCTTGGTTGCTTCTTTATTCAACTTTCTCATCTCTTTTTGCCTTCCTTCTTTGTGCATTTTACTTTTCGTATGGTGTTCTATTCAGTGTAATCCGCGAGAACTTATAGTCTTCAAAATCCATCTAACATTGACCACTACAATGTGGCAGCGAAATACTTGCCAGCTTTCTAATGTTACTAACTCCATCCAACGTAGTATTTTGCGTGAACATAAATAAGAGGCAATCTGCAGTCCAGTTTATGTCTACTAATGATTTCAACATCATTATTATAGTCAATCTCATGTAGTCGATTCCATGGTCTGCCAATACTTTTTATAATGTAGCACGTATTTCAAGAAGTCAGAGCAGATGCAATTTGTAAGATTTAATTCTTCAAAAGAGTACACTGTTTTATATTTTTAGAATTTTACTAAAACAATAAATAGATAATGGATTCTTCATCTCGGGAAATCAAGCTCCAAGATTGCAACTGCCCCTCTTAGTCTTCTTCCCTATATTTTCCCAGAAATTACTATCTCGTGTGTGCACGCAATACTCAGTATCACTTAGAGAAAACTCGCCAACTTTCCTTCGATTTCTAGTACTAATTAGATCACAAAGAATCTTTTGTTTCGATCTTTTTTTTCCCTTCTATTTCTAGGGAGGCCACCAAGAGTCGAAAACGAATTGCAAGGAAGCTGGGAGGGGGTGGGGGGAGTTCGCTTTGATGGCTATTTCTAGGCTAAAGTTCTCCAGGAGCTACGCTCTTTGGATGAAGTAAGCATCATAGACACAGCCTGCTCCCTCCCATCGTTACGTTATTCTCCCCCCCCCCACAATTAACTGCTATCCATCGATTTGACAGATGTGTGGTCGAGAGTGTCCGGGAAAGTTGTCGATACGTATTGACGTATCCCAGACTCTGCTTACCAACCAGCTTCTCCAGCAGTTCGCTGATCATTAACTAGGAAACGCGGCGCATTCCACGAAAAGAATGCTGTACTAGGTCGATAACGGCCGTGTCTGGTGGTGGCGCTGTCGATAGAGAGGTGTCTGCGCCAAGACGTTGGTCTATCTCCAATCACACGGTTTCCCAAGTCCTCAACTGCATACAGAAGCTCTTGCCTACTGTAATGCGCTGACCTATTCAATGAAAGTTCGCAATATTTTGCCATTTTTTCTTCTTCGTTCATCCATCCCCCACAAAAATGTTGGTTCTTCTGGCTTTATTGAATCTTACATCGACGTGATATTATCTTCCCTTTTTGCTCTTAAGAAGCCTAAATTAAATGATTGCCTAAAGATTTCCTGTCTGCTGGTAACACATCAACACCTAAATAACGCATGAAAGACTTCCATAGCTTTATGACCTCAGAAGTCGATAAAATTTTTGCAAGTTAGTGATATTGTAAACGTTAACAAAGCGTACCTGATATCCGGCAGCTGATATCTTTATTGATGCTCCCGGATCAGAAACGTTTAGCTTTGTGGACATTGCAAAAACATTATCGAATACTCCATTTTCAGAGATGCTCGCTTGCTTTTAACATTTAGATAATTGCTTCCAATTCTTTTCTTTCATTATTTTTTATTCATCTTTTGGTCGCCTTAATTCCTATCTGTTTTTCTTGGAAGATCGATATCTGCCAAATGCTGAGTATGCGCAAAAATGTATGCTCAGCAGGTTACGACGAAGCGAGGTCAAATATTACTGCTCCCACTCCCTTGGAAATGTTGCTTCCCCGCACAACTTTGCTTTCATGCAGAGAAGCACTATTGACAACGGTTTGGATCTGTCTTCAATGCTATGGTTTTCTTTGTTTTATTCAATGAACTAGAGATGCTGGAAGCTATACTGACTTCTAGCGGACCTGCATATTTAATATTATGGTATCAATATATGTATTGCAGTAGTACAATATTTATCTACCTTTTCAGTTAGGCTATGCTTTTTATTTTTTTTAAAATATGCCTCCGGGTTGCAACTCGGGCCAAGGTCTTTTGTTGTGCCTAGATGTAGGTTAATTGAAGACATGCATTCAAACCAAGGCATAGAGAACTATTAAAGAAGGCCATTCCTAAACCCCACGCTGTGATAGGCTGCCCGTATATTATACCACGCAAGACAGACTGTGCATCCGAAGAACTGTTAAGATTGACTTCATCTTTTAAGAAACCATTTTCAATGGATAAGAGATTCATCTCTTTGTAGTAATATAGTGGGTTCCATTTTGACCATCTTTAAATATTCTTGTTTGCTAATTACGACTAGTTGGTTGGTTGTTGTTGTGTTTTAGGCACATCCCTGCCATTCATCCTTACCTGCCACCCAGAGATGATGAGCTTCGCGTTGGATCCAAGGCTATGGCCCCCTGGAACTCTCGTCAAACCCTTCCTAGACCAGACGCCAAAAACCGCGATAAACCACCAAAATTATCAACAAATGCAATCGCAATTAAAACTACTAAGCTGCCAAGTCAAAGAAACGCAGAAGAATTCAAATGAATCTACTGAGAACAAACCTACTATAGGAAAAAAAATGTCCATATATCAATCAATCCAACTACCAACCGTTAAATCCCCAAGGCTGCAAACCTGTCTCTAATATCCCTGTACATATCGCAACGCACAGTAGACCAATGAGGACCCAAAACGAGACTTGTCACCCGTACGAACTCCGATTGCTATGGCTACCACCATTCGAATTGTCTTTCAAAATGCAAGAAGTATCTGTAACAAGCTAGACACTGTCGAACAGCTTCTACTCTCGAAAACCCTAGATATCCTCTGTATTGCTGAAACGTGGCTTGGGAATGAGCAGGACTCCGTTGCCTGTGCACCTCAGGCTGGTTACCAGATTCTCTGCTCCTCTAGAGTGGATCGTAGAGGAGGAGGAGTCGCAACACTACAATACCACCCTCTTTTCATTGGTACATTCTGTGGTAACCCAATCCCTTGCATTTGAAGCTGCCATGGTGTCCCTCAAGCTTAACACCTACCTGACCTGATAGACATAGCAACAGTATATATTCCACCAGGCCCAAACAGTGATATCATTGAATATGTAATCCATTGGCTAATGAATCACCTCCACGCCTCTGCTAAGCACATTGTTTGTGGAGATTTCAATCTTCCACCCACTCTCGTACATCTTAGTAGGACACTCGTTAGCAGTATGGATTCACTGGGTATCAGCCTTCTCAACTGCCACCCCACGAGAGGATCCAATATCCTAGATTTGGTATTCTCTTCGGCACCAAGAGACCTCGAAGACAACCCTCACAATCTCTTTCAATCCGATCACGCCATACTCCTGCACTTAACCGCACCTAACTTCGATATTCAAGGCCCAAAAAAGAAAAAAGAAATAACATCACCCAAATTCATTGATCCACCACGAGATCTCGAAGCCACATTCTCCATCCCTTGGGAAGCTCTCAACAATTGCGATCTCCACTTGCTGTGGACCTCATGACCAGGTGGATCCGGACCATTGCCAACTACGGAGCGACAAAGACTGTCTGCATCACTTCCCGTTCAAGAGCTTGGTGGATACCTGCACTGAACAAAACCTTCCAAGAAAAACAAAATCTGCATAAGAGATGGAAAGAGTCAGGCGCTGTACAAGATCGGATTGCCTTCTTCAGAGCAAGGGCAGTGTTTAACCGCCAGAAATCATCTGCAATCAGAAAACATCTAAAAGCAACTCTACAAAAAGGCAAACCATTTTATGACTCTCGGCAGAGAGGAATTCCTAAAACACTGGATCTTGAACTGTGGATGTGTGGACATGTGGACATGTGTTTTTGTAAAGAACGTCTATTCAACTCCGCCTCGTATCCCTGTGAAGAACAGTATCACTACCAATGGGCCAGATATGTGTGACGTAAGTTTGTGTGTATTATGTGTGTGTTCTGTTGTTCTGTTCTGGCCTCTTGGCTACCCAGAAGCATCAGTCACCTGGACAGATGATTCTGGGTACTCGTCCATACCACGGGAAGGTGGGCCAGTCCCAGTAAAACACTTACCGTCTCAAAAGGGACTCTGAGTCACCTGATGTTGTCAAAAGGTGGGCTAGGTTTCTCTGGGGGGCCCATTCCAGAGGAAGAGAGGAAAAAAAATCCCGTGGTGTAATTGAAAAAAAAAAAAAAGAAGAAAGAAAGAGAGAGAGAGAGAGAAGCTACACTAGTGGAGAGTGGGGGGAGGAATGAGGGAAAAAAAGTACGCTAGTGCAGAGCGTGAAGAGAAAATGAGAAAAAAAATAAATAAATAAAATAAATTTAAAAAATTAAATAAATAAAATAATTAATAAAATAATTAATAAAATAAAAACAAATATAGATAATTAAAATTTTAGATTAGTAAAATAAAAATTTTAAACTGCTGTCTGGGGATCCCCATTCGTAGCCTGCGTTATTCTGTGGGTGGCTTTCCTGTGCGTGAATAATTGAGTCGAGAAGTTCTGGAAGGCAGCAAGGTTCTGTGGTGTCTGCAACAGAATGTCCAGTTGGTTTTCAGTGAGAGGGATGGTATTTGCTAGGTCTTGCCTCAGGTCCTCGTAGAGGGCGCACTCGAAGAGAAGGTGGAACCAATTATCCTTGGCCCCGCAGTAGCAAACGTCTATGGGTATTAGGCCTAGTTGGACTGTGGATGGACCACATTGCACGTTTTCGAACAATGTGGCCCCGACATATCCAGGCAACTTACCCGTCAACAACATCCCAACGGATATGCTCGCCACCGTTAGCATCACCAGGAAGCAGCTTATAACTGCTATAAATGGATTGCCACCCACCGCAACTGCAGGCCCTGACCTTGTGCCAAAATTCATGATCAAGCGTCTCAGCACGTTTATCATCGATCCACTACTCTCAATTTTAACCGCGTCTTAACGCAGCACTACTTTCCCCCTCCCTGGAACAGATATGCTGTGAGGCCACATCCTAAATGCCAATCTGCATCCCTCATTAAACAGTTCAGGCCAATCTCTCGCTCTTCCAACCTCTTGAAACTTATGAAGAAGGCATTACTTTTAACCATCACCAATGAAATCTTGCCTCACAAACCCCCACAAATTCACCATGCCATTCCCGGAAGACCCGCAGTCACCAATTTAACATCCATTACCAGCACCATTCTCAGAGCACTAGAAGCTAAAGCAGAACTTGCCGTCACGTACATCGACCTGGAAGCTGCCTTCGACTCAATCAGCATTCCCTCGCTCGTTCACCTCCTAAAAAATTCTAGGAGGTTGTGGTTTATCACAACCCTGCTATCAGACAGAATCATTGTTCTTACAGCGGATCACTGCGGGAGTTCCCCAAGGCGGAGTCCTCTCCGGAACATTATTTACTGCAGTCATTATTTCGTTTGTTCAAGAGAGAGAAGACATAATCTGCTATGCTGATGATATTAAGCTACACACCCAGATTAACCCGGGCGAACATATCTCAAAAATTAATGAAAACATCAATTGAAAGCTACACGACTTAGAATAATATCTCCATCAATTTGGACTACTTATTAATCCTGCAAATCAGCCCAAATTGTCTTTTCTTTGAAGCACCAACACACTGAAGTCAAGATTCTCTACATGGCATTCTCCTTCCAGTGGTAAATACACATACGGACTTGGGAGTAGTTTTCGATTGCAAACTGACCTTCAAGCCCCACATTGACAAGCTCATAACAAAATTTTGCAAAATGGGGTGGATTACCAAACAACAACTACTCCACATTAAAGATCTGGATATGACTCGGCGGTACGTATACACCTCGTATACTCCGTCGTGTTATACGCCTCACAAATATGGGCATCTGCAGCCCCCACGAATATCAAGCGTGTGTACTCCTCCGAATACTGGCTCCTTCGTTGGATCACACATAAACATCATCGTCCACCCCAGCAAAGAACAACTGCGATGGCAACCGCACTAAACTTTGCCCGACTGCTAAACCTTATAATGGAAAGGCGCCTCACACTAACTGCCAAAATGACCACTGGAATAATCTCGCAGCCAAACATATGGGAACTGTGCAGCTGGAGAATCCCTCAACCCGGACTGAGGTCAGCTCCAACACTTATAGCCAACCATAATAGACTAGCCCTTAGCGACCGCTTTCTCCCCAAGCAGATGCTTATCACAGTCCAAGCAATCGAAGGCGACCTCTACAAATTTTTCAAAAATCGCAAATACCGGAGAGTGATCCTTGATGACCTAAACTCAACCAGGCAAACTGCACAGTAATGTGGCAGTATAATAAATTTAAAAAATGATGTCTGTATAATATTGTATATAATGTCAAAAATACTGTATAATATCTTTATGAATATATTGTGAATAATTTAACTGAAACTTATTATATTGTTGGCCCTGGGAGATGAACCCGAACTTTGATGTGGGCCCCGTCCTCAAGGCCTTTGTCCACCAGCCAATGTGAAGCCCCTGGCATTCCTGTCGTGAAGGATACATTGTACACAATAAAGATTATATTTATTTATTTATATTGTGATGTATATATCAGTCCTTAACGAGAAATAATGGGAATCCAGTCCAACCTTTGAGATAATTTCGCTGTATTTTCTTTCTCATTAGAGTGCCAAGGATTTGTCCCGTACATTGTCTTAGATAGCATCTGTTCTCTGATTAAGGGGACCAGTAAGCCACAGAATGAGATTGATTAGGATGCCTCTTTCTGGCTATCTCAGTTCTAATGTCCAGTTCGTTTTCGGGCACAAATACTGTATCCTGTTGCATATTAGAGGTCTTGTTTGGGTTTACTCACCCCAAAATTAAACGGGCTGTCATAACAGTGTCAAAACGGAGGAAAGGTTTTTCGCAGAAAGCGGTAATAACTCTACGGTTATTTTCATCAAAAATGATCTATTAAAATCTTTCTGTTGCGCATCTATTGGTATTATACCATTCACCCTATAGCACAATAATGTAAAAAGTTACTTTGCCTCTTCTGCACTGTGACGTCTTTATGAAATGCTGGTTCTCTGGTGGTGAACCAGCTGTAGAAATTGGTAAGCATATTAAAGTTTTTTAAAGAAAGCTGTGGCCATTTCAATTTTTCAAAAAAAAAGCAGTAGATGTATGATGGTGTACGCTGTATAGCCTTTTATTGTATTTATATCCAACACAACGTTTCTATCAGTGCACATTCAAGAATAATCGGCCATTTTGTCCTGCAGTTTACCAGAACTTTATAACTGAAAGATGTTTGTGCAAAGGAAAAATTTCAAGATGGCTTCTGTGGTCCTTAAAATCGTCTCAACTTGTCTAGCTTAATTTTTTTTCCTGTGGGTCATGAGAAAGGCCAGCCAGTTAATGTTTTTCATGTCCTGAAAATTAGTCCACGCAGATAGTGCAGTAGTCATAATCACTGTTCTCCCACATCGGACGAGAAAGCTATGTTTCAAATCCCTTCAGTGATGCGAGGAATTGGGTTGAGATCAGGCTAACTTGTAGGTCAATCAAGATGGGCGATATCTTCTCTGTGGTCCTCCAACCACTCGTGCACGGTGCGGGCCAGATGACATTATCGTCCTGGAAGATTGCATGTTTCTCGGAAAGAAAAATGCAACATGGAAAGGTGCACGTAGTTTCCTAAGAGCTGCCGATAGACCTCACCAGTAAAAAGTTGGTCCATACACACCAAAGGTCCTAGTTCTTTCCAGCAAAACATGTGCCATATTAAGCTACCACCGCCATCTACCTAGATAGTGGGCATCATGCACAATGGGTCCATGGATTCGTGTTGCTTGAGCCACACACGAAGGCATCCGTCAACGTGTTTCACCAGGTATCTAGATTCATCCTACAAGCACACTCGTTTCCGGTCCTCTAATGTCCAACTAGCGTGTTGTTGACACTACAACATTCGTCGTCGACGATGATCAGTGGTGAGGAGAGGGTGTCTCTCGGGTCATCTGCTATGGAATCCATACGCCTGAAGTGCAGCGCATCGTCGATGGGAGGTGGTTTGACTCATTCGACACTATTCTTTGTGCACCTTAACCACAGTGAGCAACCAACAAGATGTGCCGTCTGCGATATGGGAGCACCCGAGGCACGAGCTCCCACAATCACGCCCTTTTGAAACACCACGATATCTTTACTACGTTCCATAACTGATTCTTTATCACTTTGAATTGCGTGACCAGACACAAAAGACCTTGTTATAGTGTACGAAGTTGTTCGGCTTTTTATACTGAGAGCTGTGGGGCATAGTCCATTACAGATGGAGTAGTCATAATTCAGTGATCATTGAGTGTATGTTTTAATTTCCTGATTTACCATGTTCTGATTTCGCGGTCAGTGTTTTCTGGAATCTGATCTGTAAACCCATATTATCGCTTTCGGCTCCCTTCTCCAGATGGCAGCACAGGTACGATTTCGTAGGTTGGACATTTCGTAATAATCTGCAGAATTTATACATAACCATGGTAACAATGCATCAAGGTTTCCCCTTAAAGAAGAGACGATTCGCTTTCCCCTGCAATTAACGCGGAAGCGAATTTACATACCAAACATACTTCAATCACTCAATGTTGTATACGTGCTTCTATCTGAGGGTGTACCTCAGAAGCTCCGTACACGTCATTCTTTCAAATTACAGGCGATGTCTGACAGCGCACGCATTGGCGTTCATGTCAGTCACCAGCTTCCATTCTTAATTGCGAGGGGATAGACATTCCAGCATTCCAGCTTCCTATAGCCAATTGTCTAGACTCTCGAAGTATCGATGATATTTATAAACAAGTAGATAGGCAAATATTTTCGAAATGATTTTTAGAAAATTAAAATCTTAATAAAAATAATTATTAAGATAATCTTTATAAAAAAAGTTTAATAATAAAATAAAGTTTATTTCACTAATTTCTTATTTTTCTAATTTCTAACTATTAAATAAAATTTATTAAACCCCCTCTTTTGTATTTTATATACTTCGTATAATAAATACTGTGTTTGCATATTAAAGTTTCTTTTTTTTAAAATGGCATTTAAAATGAGTTGGTACTTTACATATATCAAAACAAGATTTTCTTCTTCAATACACTTTCAGATACGTTTAGAGATATCGTTGTAAGAACTTCTTCGCCCCCCCCCCTCATCTTCAAGTAGCCATGTGTTCATTTTCCAGTTACGATTTAATGTAAGGCTCGAAGGGTGTCCTGTGCTTTGTTATGTGTTCTGCAGACACCAGAGGATAGTCTGAATAGCAGTAAACAGGAAGCGCGCTTGATTTCTTTTGTATCTAGTGCATATGGAAGGATGGAAATTCTGTTCTTAGAATATGTATTTGTTAATGTTTCGAGCTATAAAGAAGGTTTATTATCTTTAAAGAAATCGTGGGATTTATGTTCACTGAATGGCTTTATTAAAATAGCTGTTACTGGCAATGAGATGACTTAAGTTTCTAAAAATTATTAGAAATGAAATTATTAGCATCAGAAATGCTGAAGCATATGTGAATACAAAGAGAAGAAGAACTTTTAAGGGATCAGAAATGCTTCAGCATTTCTGATCCCTTAAAAAATCCCTCCGACCATAGACAGAGTTAAGACTAAGTGTTCTCGTATAGTTTACTACCTTGACTACCCTTTGGAGTAATTTAAGTTTGTTTCCCCTATCATTATCTTCCCAGTTTGTTTGAAACTTCACTATTGTCGGTACGTTTTCCACTATCAGCTGTAATCGCAACAAATAAGAAATTATGAGGTGTCCGAAAGAGTTACTTTGAACCACAGCATCAGATAAATGCGTCTCTGTATTACTCTTATCTGTCACCTCCAACTAGCACTTTACCTGAATCCTTAAGGGATCCTTAATGATACTGGCAAAAACCCTTGCACTACCTTTGTTCAAATGTATTCGTCTATACAAATAGGTAGATTCCTTCCACCTAGAATGTGGACCAAGCTGATAACCACCTCTTCTCCTTACCAAAAGTCTTGCAGAGTCCCTCAAGTTTTAAGTTAATCCACGAGGCTTTCAGTATACTGTATATTGCCTCTCATCGTTCTCAAGGCAGAACTACAAACACATAAACATTCTTACCTAATTCGTGGCATTTTTTCAGCACGATACTATATTTATCCAAGAAATCGTCAGTTTGTGAGTGTTTAAGATCATTATACCCCGCACGAATAACAATTCTCTGTTTAAAATAAATAAATCTGCAGCTATAGTCACTGCAAGATGGAGGCTTCCTCAACAAGTCAGGTTGAGGGAAAATGAACCATAATCTGCCACCACGCTGGTACAGTGCGGGTTTGCAGATCGACCGAAATTAGCAGTCAGGGGCTTGAACTCCGATCCACTCAAAGAGCTTGTGCTATTGCATTCCCGCTCCTGACCAGTCATCTATGGAGGCCTCAATGCTCTGCTCAATGCTCTCTTAAAATCTGTAAATTTTTATGACTTAATAATTTGTTGCTCCTGCAGACACATCCCCGCAGAATAATAAAACAGCATGCTTTATTACTCTGTTCTGTTTGTCTATAACCTTGAATCCCTGACGAGCTTCCAGTTACATTTATCTCTAGAACAAGCCCTTGTTTCTTCTAGCATTGCACTGTTTTAATTTGAGATCAGTACATCCCTTAAATCGGGAACAAAGAAACGTATCGTCAACTGAGGGCTGATTATCAATTATATCAACCTTTGAATATATGTCACAAGCTATGCTAAGCTATGAACTCGTGACTCACACGGAAATTGCCCACGATAATTTGCGCCTGAGTCATGACATCCTCGGACAAAATATTCAACATGGATCTTGTCATTACCATTATTAAGTTAAGCATTAAACTAGAAAATTTTACAAAATTAAGTTTACATAATTTAAAATCAGCAGAATAAGCAGAACTTTCTATCTACTATTAACTTAAAAATTTAAGCTTAGAAGGTTTCGAAAAAAATGTAACTTAGCAGAATTATCTTTAGAAAAGATAAGAATAAAATTTACAAATATTACGGGAAATAACTTCATGATTACTGGAAATTATTTCATAAATAACTCTATAAATTGAATTTATAAAATTACAGAAAGTAAATAAAATTACCAGATATTTAAAAAATATAACGAATACTCTACTAATATCTTAATACAATCTTCAGAAGTGGTAGAACGTCCGGATGAATTGGTATATCTGTATCGAAAGTTAGTTCAGAGTCTGTGGACCAGGATTCAACGTGTAATTAAGGACAACTGTAGGACAACAAGTTATTAAATATCGTACAAAAAAGAAGTTCTTAGAAACTTCTTCATTAGAAGAAATTTCTAAGAAGTTCTATTCTTAGAAGTTCTTCATTTATTATAGAGACGCTTTCAAATTCAAAAGAAGAAAGTTTAATTCTAAAGCGTTTTCTCAAAGCTTAATTTTTTTTTTCTTTGTTGCTCATTAAGTGGCATTGCTTAAGGGTATTAACGGAGGTCCATTAATATCCCTTAGCATTCTTTATCCATTTTCCCTACCTGTTTGACAGAGGGAGGGTTTCTTATCATTTTGTTAACAAGCAATTCCCCTGTTTTCTTTATCTGGCGTTTTCCCCCTGGTCGTTTTAATTATTTATTCCATATTTGGCGTTTTGCAGCTTAAGTGACATGGTTTTAAGGGCATTAATGGAGGTTCATTAATATTCATTGATCTCCCTTTTCGTCATTTGTTGTTTCCAGGAGCGGCTTCTTATCATTTTATAATCTAGGTATTCTATCGCTTTTTTTGTGATATGCTGACTTTTTTTCAGTCAGATTTAATTATATCTTTTATATTTGGTGTGTTGCCATTTATTCCAATATGTATTGGAATACTTCAGCCCCGAGAAGTAAAAAATCAATTCTAGAGATCGCATGGAAGTAGCAGTTCAAAATATGGTAAAAAAAGGTATATATATTCAGTTAAAAGTAGATGAGATGGAACAGAAAGGGACGAGAACAGGACTTCAGTCCCTTCGTGAGAATTATTTTCTTTATTCAAAATTTGCTTTTGATGTAAAAACACTTTTGGAGACACCTACTAAATTTTCTGACTGAAGTAAAACCGATTGGTAACGAAAGTTCGAGACGGAACTTATGCAAATGACGTCACTTCCTAAATGACGCTAACTCAGTCACTAACGTTGATTCGGTAGAGTAAGTAGTGGGCATGAGCATAAAACGTTACATCGTTCATAACTTCGATCGTTCACATAAAGTAAAAACATCTTTCGTGCGTACAGGGTACACATGCAGTTTTTTTTTCTTAACCTGATTTTTTCATTTAATGTCTTAATAGTGTGTAATAGCGAGAAATTTGCCATTGTGACACTGAGTGAAATCTCTATAAAATTCTAAAAATCCAAGCACTCCCAGATAGTTATATATACTGCATGATAATAGTTTTTATCAAAATGATAGTTGTGATGAAAATGCATGTGCAAAAGGCCTTCCTTACATGTAACATGTCTTTCAAAGAAATCCAGGGAGCAGCACAGGCCCGGAACTCAATTATGGTGCTGTAATAAAAAGGCAAATAAACTTTGCTTGTATAGACCGAGTTGCAACATTCATTTATTATAGAGAAGCTTGCAACCATTCTCAATGAATGTAACTACAATAACGCTGATTATATTTCTCCTGGAGACATCATGAAAACTATGTAGAATACCAATTTTATGTAGTTTGCTTTCGTACATCTAAATTTAGTCTCAAATAAAGAGGAAAGGGTTTGGAGGGTCAGCCATAATCGAAGCTAATAATGCAGACGAGTTGACTAACATCAGTCATTTTCAAAAGATAGCAAAAAGATAATCCAACCAACATTTAAAAACTTTCAAGGAGAATAAACCACAATTATCTAAGTGAACTGAAAAAGCAAATCTTAATCAGGAGTCCTGGTTCAATATGGAATCCAACAGAAACTTTGAAACATTTTACTACGTAGTTAGACAAATAGACAAATTCTGTGTTTCTGCTATAGAATTATTAACACAGGAATAATTCATGGTTAAGTACGATATACACTAACGATCCAAAGTAAATTAACAAACAAAAATGCGAATAATTTTAAATAGCAATAAAAATATATTCACTGGCCAAAAAAATTAGAAATCTTCATACAATATCTCGTAGGGCCATCTTTTCCCCGAATTACAGGATCTATACGTTGTGGCATGGATTCTGATCTGCCATTATGAGCTGAATTCTTATGTGGATAATTAGGCTGCCTGTGTAGACGTTGGAAATCTTTGCAATGTTCTTCGAACCATTTAGATGAATAATAACGCTGTGTTTTATGTTTTTCTTTATTCTAATAGCTAACATCTGAAGATATTAGCTACTGATGTCCATGTTACAGGGCATGCGGGGTTCATACTGTCAGGTGTGATGTAGATCTTCTGTACAACCAACAGCGACTTCTTATTTTTGCCCACACAATGCTTGTTACTTGCGTATCCTATTCCTTTTAGGAGGTGACTCGTAAAAGACTGAGGATAACAGTAACGAACTCTCATTCCCTTTTTTTCTCGTTCCTTACTTGGAAGGTTCTATCTATACAACGAAACGTTCTCCGGAGATCATCTAATCTTGGATCAGCATATCGATCGAAAAGGTGTAGAAAAAGTTTCAACATAAGACGCTGGATCAGGACTAACACTGTTCCCAATAAGTCGTCCTTTCCGATTTCTTAAAGCCTAGGATCAAAATCGATGCGCAGACTTGCTTTGTTTCAGAAACACGTCCGATGCATCCGTTCTTTTCATCGTGCTCATTAAAATGGCTTTTGGTTCATTACTCAAAGTTTATCCACCAGTTTTTACCTGAGTTGAACTTAAAAGGATCCTGCTTTATTTAGAACGACCACACTAAGGTAATGTACGTGTCTTCAACTCTCTGCAATACCTGGAAAAAATTATGAAAAATAAATTATACGAGAAGGAAGCAATTGGATGTTTAATTACAATTTTTTTTGGTGCAAGATGATATAAATTAGTGTTGTTTTGTAAAAAACCGTTTTTTGTTATGAATATTTTTGAAAGTAAAAAAATATAAATCATGAGCATTTTATATAACATTATGATGCGTCATAAAATACAAACATGACTCTTATATTTGTCACACTTTAAGAACATTATCTTATAAAAAAAGGTGTTCAAAAACTTTCATAAATTTCTTAGAAAAATTTTTAAGAAAGCAAATTTCTATTTATTATTTAAAACTAAATTACAAACTCAAGTTTGTAATTTAGTTTTGAAGTTTGTAAAGCTAAATTACAAACTTTAGTTTTCAAGTTTGTAATCGCACTTTTTATTTAGCATAAACAAAAATAATGTACACCGAAATAGAGAAATATTACACACATGATAATCTGAAAGATTCTTTACATCAAAATAATTAATTTTCCATACTCTAAATAATTGGAATCATCGCAATTTGGATTGTTCAGACAAAACGAACTTAGTTCATGCATTATATGTATACACTAATGGACAAAAGTTAAAATGTACATGACAAAAGATTAAAACTTTAAATTGTGAATTTTTAACAGAATTACACAATAAACTATAAAGAAATAGGTTTTTATAGCTAGAAACCTATTCTTAGCTGTGAAAATGCAATATAAAATACAGTATTTGAATTCATCATTTTATTTCGATTGGCTTTGCTAGTAATTTGAATATCTGGATTTTCTAAAAATATTTTCACTCAGTCATAGAAAAACTGTTTGCACATCAGAAGGCAATCCATCGCCCAAGTATTGAATAGTGTCCTATTCAATTACAGAATTTTACGATCATCTCGGGTTTCGAGACTCACCTAACAGAAATATTTCCATGTTTTCCTCCTTTCTATTCATTTAAAGTTCATTCACATCGCCATGGCTGGAATTCTTTTCTCTTGATTCGACCAACGAATATTACATAAGCTTACCAAGTATATTTACATCATGAATTTATTCAGAGAGTCTGATAAACTGACCGAAGGTTATCGTTCTATGATTCAAAAAAATGGCAGCACCAGTTTCCAGTAAATTTTGGCCCAACTGCTTGGATTAAGCAGGTAATCAGGGTCGGACTGGAAAGAAAAGTCCCCTCCCTTTTCCTTCCGAGAAAATAAGTGTCTTTTGTTTGATCCGCAAAAAAGAGTGTATCTAAATTACTATTTCACTATTCTTTTATCCTTTAAATGAATGGTAGATTAACTTTGAAAGTTGTGCAATACCTGGTGAAAGCAGTTCTGCTGTGATCATTAAGTTTAAATCCTACTGACCGCAATGTAAACGTAAGAGAAGAGAAGACAGGAAAGTCCTCCTAATTCCATATAATTTAATAATTATTTTATTGTCATTTCAACCTCACAATTAAAGGTTATCTATAACATTAATATAATATAATCATTTTATAATTTAATTAAGTTTTATGATTAATTTAAAATATTAATTAATTATTATTATAACTCGACCAATTTCGTGCGTTTAATTATTAATTAAATAAATTCGTAATTTCCAGTACTTAATTTAATTCTGTCCCCGAAAATGCAGAATAGTATACCTTTATTTTCCAAATTCTTTAAGTATTTTTGTCCCCGGATTTGAGAAAAAAATTTATAACCACAGTATACAACTCAATTTATTGAAATGAAAATTCCCTTACTCCACTTCTAACATCAAGGCATATGAAACATACATATTATGCACCCGCCTACCCATCTTAACTTCAACCTAAATGGTAAGCATACCAAATGAAGCAGTCAATCATCGAAGGAAAATTCATTAGACCAGTTTCGACATTGTGCTTCTGTAAATGCATTGCTGAAATGCAACCGCGATCACAATCCTCCTCCCAATTATTGTTTCCTTGGCAGCTTAAAGATACACTTTAAGCTGGTATATTAATGAACGAAATCCGGGAAGCTTTAAATGTATTGACTTCTCCGAACATTATTCTCAGACTGAGGAAACCTCAGCAATGAAAGCTCTCAACAATTTTGGCAAACACAGAATGATTTTTCATCTTCTCTTCTATCCCTTCACACCGCATTAGTTCGGAACAATATTTCCGAATCACAGGCCACTTACCTAAGTCACTCGATGGCCTGTTTGTTATCACGGCTTGTATAATGCAATTAACCTCTAATCTACTCCTATACTTCACTTCTCCAAGCTCTGCTAATTTACGACAATAAGTAACGCCCCCGACTAAGTATAATACCGGAGTTATTACTATTAATGTCGTCTTTAATTAACTTTAGCTTAGAAAGTAAAGAAACTGGTAATTAGAAATACAAAACAGCACTTGTAGGTCTTGCAAGAGTTTCCCATTAGCGACAACAAAGCCTTTTCTATAGACTTTATATAAGCACAAATTTACATTATCCTGATGTTGTCTTTAGATAATATTATTATTTATTTCACGTTCCCTAATTACGTAGTTTATATAAAAAAATACACCTTTGTCAAATCAATTCACAAGTTGCATAATTATCCTTGAATTAACCCCGAGATTTAATGAATTTTAAACGGTAATGTTTGCGAAAACCACTTTTCTGGTGTCCTTACAGAGTTAAAGAAATATTTTGTAAACAAAAGCTAGTATCGTATTTATTAACTAAATCTTTATTAAAATTTCAAGTGTCAGTTTATTTCTAAAATAAGTTTTAAATATTTATTTTTCCGTCAAGAAATACAACAGAATAATCACAACGTTGTTATTGTGTCAAGAAATACGAAGCCTGTGATTCATTGCGTGTATCAACTTAGCCTTCGCTTCATTGAGCTATAAAAATGACAAGCCTAATGGATAGGGTAGCATTGGTAACATTATTATTCTGTCGTTCGTGAAGTTGGGCTTCACTTGTTAGAATAATATGATCCCAAAGTAAATTATGAAGCACAGTCTTTTCATGAATTAAATATATACGTCGTGAGCGTTTAAATTGTTCAACATTAAAGTAGGGTTGATACAGAAAAATAATAGCCGAAAGGAATGTTATTACTTCCATTTATGCACTATCCATGTTTATTGACATTTGAATGGTATCACGTGCAACGTTGTGTAATAAGAATTTGTTCCAGTTTTGCATTATACAAATGTATACATTATTCCAACAAGTATAAATCATATTTGTAATTCTGTATTGGAAATGATGTAGGATAAACAAAAGAAGGTTACAGAGCAATCTTACAAAAGGAAGTAGATTGCACTGGTACTGCAGGGTTTCCCTTTCAGTGATGGCTGATGGCGCTACCTGTGAGGCCCATTTCGAAAATAACGAGCCAGCGTTAATTATTGGTTCGCGAAAAAAATCTGGTTTTCTGTATCTTCCTAAATATGTACAAATTTTTACTGTGTATGTCTTTTGAATTGCTTTTAATCGTTTCCCCAGAGTTATAATTGCATACTTTTTTTTCACCCAGCAGGTGCAGCGCCACTATATTTGTTACTGGTTTTCACTGGCAGTTCAATAGTTATGCTACGAAATATTTCTCGCGTTTGTTGCTACTATTTGCGTTATTTTCTGTCTAGTTTTAGAACTGTCTTGAAGTTATATAATGATGTTTACGTGAAATAATCATTTCGAAACATGATTTACTCTCGAGGCGTTTTTTTGTGAAATAAAATGTTTCACAACGTGTTAGATGTTTTGTTTGTTTCTGTTTCATGTGTGCTTCAGCCATTCTATTCGGTCGGCTAGATGTTTTCTTTTTTCCTTTATTATTATTTATGTATTTATAAAATGAATGATGACTCAATCACAGTGAGAGTACAATTAGCGTATTATAGCTTAAATGTAGATAACTTTGGATAGCCATAAATTAGATATGGACTTCTTTACAAAGTAAAGCAGTCTCAATGTAATTTATGATTATTTTCAGCAAATTAATAAATAAGCCATTAACTTTCTAACTAAGCCATTCGTTTGGAAGTACTGTAGTTTAATATATTGGTGTGCAAAACTTAAGGACCAACACTATTTCTAAAGGTTACAACCACAAAATCTTAACTTAAAGTACTCTTTACTGATGAGAGTAGATTCAGCCTCAGCAGCGATTCTGGACGTCAGCTAATCTACCGAGAGGTTGGCACACGGTATCACCCCGCAAACGTCACTGAAAGGGATCGATATGGCGGTCGAGGTGTTCTCGACCGCCATATCGATCCCTTTCAGTATGGCGGTCGAGGTGTTCTCGTCTGGGGAGGCGTTATCTTGGACGGACGTACACAACTCCAGATACTGGAAGGCGGTACTGTAACCGGTGCATGCTACTGTACTGAGGTAATCCTTCCCCATGTGCGTCTGTTCCGAGGTGCTATTCGCCTCTAGTTCGTGTTTATGGATGATAACGACACACTCCATCGCACTGCAGAGCTGTTGATATGCTTTTGGAAAGTGAGAACATTGTTTGTATGGATTGGCCTGCCCGTTCCACCGATCTAAATCCCATCGAACACATATGGGACTCTCTGGGGAAACGCCTAGCGGCACATCCTCACCCACCAGCTGAAGATGGCGCTGACAGAGGAATGGACGGTGTTACCGCAATAACTTATCAACAACATTGTTCTAAGTATGAACAAGCGGTGCAAAGTCTGCATCGACATTAGGGGTGGCCATATCTCCTACTGAGGACCACCTCTTCCCTTTGTTCCATCTTTGGCAGTTGTTGTTATTGTTGTTATTTTAGTTTTTAGGAGCATTAGCAACTAAGGCCATATTGCTCCGAGATATGCGGTGGTCATTCCCTGACCTTTCCGCATCCTCCGTATTTGGTGGTGACGGGCTCGAACCCCGGTCTAATCAAGAAGCGTGTGTTATGCACTGCTGCTCCTTCCCACCTGGCTACGGAGGCGCCTATCTTTGGTAGTGATGCATCTGTATCATGGCAGCCAGTGCTACGTAGCCATTTTTGAATAAAGTCCATCTGTTCCGTTTTGTTTCCGTTGTTGTGTCGGTGTCGTTTCCTTCATCATTTCTGTACCTTCCGCGGTTCCTTTGGTATGCTTTTCCCATATCCAGGCCACTCCTATGAGAAGTTACAGGTGAAAACCTGACTGGTCCTTAAATTTTGCACACTAGTGTACCAGTGCAACTCGTTGTGCAGGCAAAGTTTTTTCTGCTGTGAGTAATAGACTGTCCATGGTAAGGAGCTGTCCCAGGACGAGAATAACATATAAACATCAACAGTTCTATAGACATCAGTAGCCTTACCATAGATGTTTTTGAATGATTCATTACTATTTTTTTTCGTTAGTAGTGCAATCTCATAGCAAATCGTTGTGCAGGCAAAGATTTTACTATACTGAGTATAAAGAATAGCAAAATAGCCTATGGTAAAGAACACTCGAAGTGTTCTGTAGATCTCAATAGTCTTAAAAAGGTGTTTTGGATTTATTAGTTAATATATTTTCGTTATTATTTTGAATAATCAAGACGAAAACACAGAAGGCGATGTTCACTCGGAATAAAAGTTTGAAATATTCCAATTTCGCGCAATTACAATGTGCCAAATATGAAATAAATGTTAAAAATATTGGAAAGTGGTTGTGTTTAAGACTTTTAAAAATGTTTTTAAAGTTATTACAATTTATTTTACAAATAATAAGCAGAAATATATGTGCATGTGCACGTTTAAAGCTTTGGGCGATTAACGGTTTTTAAAACTGCAAATGGAAGCAATTAAGAGTTTCATCTTTATGTTTCTTTCTGTTTCTAAAAAGAGTTTCTTTTTAATTTTTAGCAGAATTAATATTTTTTGTTATTTTTTTAAATAAAAGGTGCAAAAAGCACACCTTTTTAAAAATATTTAATATTTTTATTAAAAATTAGAAAAATATATAAATAAGCATTGCAATCCATTAAGAAAAGATGAAATAGTAGTAAACTCCCAGCAGAGTATAAAAAAACTTATAAAAATTAAAAAGGAAGTTTATATACCTATCAGGTGTAGCGCCACCATTTTTGCTTTTTTAACAATTGAGGGTTAATCTCCAGAGTGTAAAATGAAGCATTTTGAATGCTCGTGTAGTATCGCCCTAACTTGTCAAAATCAATTTTAATTTAAATAATTCAAAGGCCTGTTGCAAGAGTATTCTGGTATTAAAATCAGATTATTGATTATCATAGATTAAAAATGTGATAAAAATTATTTTCATCAACGCAAACGAAATCTAATCATTGCATTACTGAAATGGAGAAGACGGGTGTTATTTGCTTAATATGTAAGTAATTGCTAAGAAAGTTTTGTGTAATGAAAATAAATACTCTATCCAGTTTAACAAGAAGAGGTATTTTAATTTATTACTTTCGTATCACAGAACGAAAATAATACATAAAAATACACGTTTTAAAATACACGAATACTCTTGCAATACACGTTTTCTGTCTTTGCGATTTAATATTTATATTTTTTTCTTATACATTCTTATTGATGAATTGAAAATTTGAAAGTTAATGCAATATTCCAGTACTGCATTTTGCTTAAATTTAAAGTTTATACTCAAATCAAAGTAGGCTCGAACTCTAGTCGATATTAAAATTTTTCTTCTGTAGTGTCATTTATAATGAATTAACTACTGTTATTCTAGCATTATTTTGTAAGATAGGTCTCAGGGAAATTCAATCTTTTGAATTTATGAAGTTATTTGCCATAAAAGACAAAATAAACATCAACTAAACTAAATATCAAGCTCCTCAATTGGGTGCCGTGCATACATTAAAAGAATCGGTTTATCTACTTTTAATTTAGTTCCTATAACGACCACCAGAGGCAATTGATGCTCCAGTGCATGTGCTGTAGTTTGAAGAAAAAATCGCATTTATTACAAATTCGTGAACATCCCAAACCTCTCCACCTTCTGAGATATGAATTTTTAAATTCTTTTCAAAATTTATAACTCTCCTATGTAATAAAGAACTTGTGTGTTTAGCATTAATACTTAATTAAACACCTATGCAACCTAGGTTGTATGCAAATGAATGAAATAAAGATGGAAGTTTTCTCTTTCGCTGCCCAAAAACATAACAAAAGGGAAAGAAACATTAAATATAGGGTTCATCGGATTTCCCTATTGAGAAATAATTAAAATATTATATATCTCTTTTAAGGAATAAAAAAGCTGAAAATCTTTGAAACCAGTTGAAGAAAACAGCGAGGATAAAAATAAAATTATCCAAAGTTCTTTTCTTAGGAATCTCTGAAATATCAGTATTGTAGACGTTATTGCAAACAACGCGAAAAATTCTTTTCCAGGAAAAAGCAGCTAAAGCTGAAAAGCAAACGGGGATTACTGTTTGTTCTTTCAATGTCCGGAGAATTCTTTACAAGAGAATTTACAAACGAACCTGGACGTCTTCAATAGATGTAATTAATCCTTCAGAACTGTCTTTAATTGCTACTTATAAACAAACAGACCTGACCGGAAAATCCGCAGAAACTAACCTTTTCGACAGGCGTTACTTAATTTCGCGTTCTATTGTTTTACAGCAGTTTTATTACTGTTTTTTTTCTACTTTTTGTTCTTTATTTCTTGTTATTATTTTCTTGTGATGCGAGGGAAACTAAGGAAACCGGAATTTTTTTTTTTTTTGTTAATTTTGTCGACTGAAACGCTTACTTCTCGTGCTTTGTGTTTTCCTCTAGAGAACTTGTTTAACACCCCGGTAACTTTTAATTGAGAAACCTTAATTAGGCTTTTTCATGTGACTTTGTGCATTAGCAGCAAAGTCCGCTCTCTTATCTGTTCCCGGGTTATCTTTTTTTTTAGAAGGTATTTCCTTTGAACATTATTTCATATTTAATGCTTCCTTTTCTTCGCCAATTGTTAAGGGTCCCCTATTTGTGTTAAATTGCTTTCTGCTACATTCTATTAGAATGCTACTTATCATGCTTTCTCGCGTTTTCTCCTCTCTTTATCTATTAAAAATTCTATAACCAACAGTTGACCTCGTGTTCAGTCACTCACTGACGCCCCCCTATTTTTTTTATTTTTTTTAAATGACGCGTAGGAAAATTGTAGCTAACTGTTTGCTTGAAATGCATAGGATAATCTTTGTGTACACGAACGTAGAAGATAATACAGATAAAAATTTACCATTATCTTGAAAACATTTTTCGGTATACAAGATCTTTTATACTACACCAAAATGTTTTCACTTTGGTGTGGTATACAAGATCTTTTATCTACCCCCAGACAAAATTCTATGTGGCCAATTTTACTGACAACTGCTATAAATACATCGCCCAGCGAACTTGTCATTGAGGTGAGTAATGCGATTCGACCTGCTTGGAAATGAGTACCCTTCATAATCTTTGGAGAATACTGGTCCACAAATCTCTTTTCAATCATTGTTCGATTACTAATTATATAAAAAGTAAAAAGGTGTCAAATAAACTTACGCTTAATTAATATATTTTTAAATAAAAATCTATTTATAGGAATTTAAATTAACTAAATAATATAAGCATTTTATTAAAAGAAAACTTTTGACACTATTAAAGTAATAGCGAAACTGATATTAAAACTAAGCTTAGCCAGCAGTATTGACAAATGGTTGCATGGAATTTGATATTACCATAGTTGGTGCTCGCAAATCAAAATCAGTGTTAGAGTGAAACCTCGCCATAATTGGAATTATTTCTATCGATGGTCTTATAGATTGCGGATTTAGCTTAATAATTACTAATGTGTAATTCATCGCGCTGTCCAGCAGTACGTGTGTCTATAAATGTGCCAAAGTTCCATATGTACTAACTGCATTACTCCCATTTTATGCCTGTAATATATTTTCCCTAAACTAAACGTTATCTGGTCACACTTCCAGTGATATTAATCGATGACTACTATTCTATTCAGCTTCAATGCAACTGCATCTGAATTGCATTTCACAAATTTTAACTTAACAAAGTTGTACACAGAACCCTTTTAGCTATGTAATATTGATATCTCGTCCATAATCAACCTGGAATTGTAACGGTATATATACAATGTTGCTATCTTCATTAGCCTTTAATGTGCTCTAAAAGTGGATGAAACTGTCTATTCCCAAAGTGCAACAGCACTGTCTGAATTTCACGAGTACTCTAGTTACAAAGATCTTACAGCGAACACGTCGGCTTGTTTCAGAGAGAAAACTAATGTACTCTAGAGGAAGAGGCTTAATAACGATTGCAAATAGCTGGTTGATTATCCGAAAAGACACTGAGTTGATGATAATTTTTGACAATGGGTTACAGTCTCTATTCTTATCCATATAGTAAACGTTTCTCTATCGATTATGTTAATTACCATTGAAATGGCACATCTTCGGATTACGAAACTTTCAGAGAAATTGCAGTATCTCAGATATGTGTAATCTTTGCTGCTGTTTCTTTTTTTTTTATTAACACTCTGCGTAGCTGGTTTAAATTAGCTTTATTTTGGACAATGCGCATTTGTAACAAAACGATTTGATCTCCTTTAACGCATCCTCTCCCCATTTTCAAGATGTTACATTCTTTCAGCCTGTTCCATCCACTTTTCTATATAATCTTTTATTTTCTTTATCGCTGGATGTACTATACTTTCTAAAAGTTTCTTCTTGTTATCTAGGAGCACATAGTTCCATATTGTCATCATAAATCTTATTTCGGCTGATTTTAATCTTCGGTAATCTTTCTGTTTTAGAATCCGAGCTTCATATCTGTATGTTCGAAGAGTTAATGTTTTATACATTTTTGTTTTGCAACTCCTTTGAGCTGGTGAAGAGATTAGCATTTATTATCTGTAGCATTTATTATCTGATGCCAAGCAAGCGTGAAATACGTAAAAAGGGCTCCTCTAATTACGGGTTTCGAACATGTTTCCTTTAGGAGTATAAACTGGACGTAAACGCTTTCCAAACAGCTATTAAGATATCCCTGACATCCAGAGAAGATATAGTGAATGAACACAGCTCAAAAATGTCACATAATTTCACTTACATTGAGTGACTTGATGACGCATCCCATGATGGACAACCGACCACCATTGACGTCGATGAACTGGAGGACGCTATTGAGTCGGATTCAAGCCATACATGCCAGGTTCTGCAGAAAAATTCAATTTAGATGATCTAACCATTCGTTTGAAATTGAATCGAATATGAAAGGTGTACAAAATGAACAAATGGGTTCCACAAACTCACAGCCAACAGAAAACACCAGAGAATATCAAGTTTCTTGCCGTTGCTTTCGTGTCACAATAATGAGCCATTTTTGGACCTGTTGCTGACGTTCGACAAAAAACGCCTTATGTGACAGCAACAGCAGAGGATCATAATATTGGTTATCATCTAGTCAACCTATGCCGAGAACATGGGAGCCTAAATTTCACCAACAGTAAACAGCTTGTCTCGTCCAACACAAGCCTCTACCCTCCGGTAAAACGTAAAGTTTTTTTTTTGCATATATTTTAATTTTTCTTAAAAACCCTCACGAACTTTTGTAGTCATCTGGTACCAGGTTGAATCCTTTATTGCTAGAATTGCACCGAAAGAGTATTAGCATTACAATGGCCAAATGATGCAAGGAAGGGGACATTTTTTGCATTTTTCCATAAAGTGGGAAATGTTTTCTGTCACTCATACCTTTCCTGTTGCCAAAACCTCGCTGTCTAATTCCGTTTTAAACTTTACCAAGCTCTTCGCCTCGACCACTGTAGCAGACAATTTATTCCAATAATCTGCAGAACACTGCCCGAAATCCATCTTTCTGTTACTCCCCGTAATTTTGTATTTGTGTCTTCTGGCTCTTCTGTATTCTACCAGTGAAAATATATCACCTTAGTTCATTTTTCTGATTCTTTTCAGGGCCTTATATTCCTCTATCAGGTTCCCACCTAAGATTGCCAAAATTTGTAATCCGCACTTTCTAATGCTTCCAAGAAATAGTGCTTTAAAAATCCTTCAAGTAGAGTTATTACTATCGTATTCGTTAAGCAATATATGTTATAAATATTGGAAAAAACCATGCCGAGTAATTATGGCAATATAACACACGAGATAATTTCATTGTGAAAGCAATGACATTTGAGTACTACAGCATTTATTAGTGCTGTGCGTAATGTGGTTATTTTTTTGCTGAAAATAACTGTGTTTAATTTAATCATTGCTTTAAAAGAGTCGTTACCTTCGCGGGTTATTTCCATTGCAAAATAACTACAACTAAAACCATTGCTACTCTTCGATAATTACCTTTGTGAGCAGCACACGTTTCCCGAACCTGATGGTTTAAATTATAGTTAATTCTTGTGTTTATTTTGTAACATTATCTCTGTAGGTGGAAGGTGCACTTAAGAATGGGAGGGCTATACAAGCAAACCACCTACTCTGGATGAAATGAAGCAAAAAAAAAAAAATAAATAAATTGAGAACTGTATTCTCGCTATTGATGAAAGTATTCTTCATAAGGTTACATCAAACTCGCTGAAAAGAACGAACACATGTCCACACGAGAAAGTTGGACACTTCCGGTACAACCTGATCACATTCCGTTAATAGCATTAAATTCTGTATTCATTTTAAATACAATTTTGTTGTATTTCAAATTGGATTTCATTTTAATTGAGTTATTGAAACTGAGTAGGATTTTTTAAGAGAAATTAATATTTAATTCTCTTAAAGAAAAAGTCTCTTTAAGATAAAATAAAAGCTCAGGTTAATTAACAAAATCTTTAATAACTGACAAAGTTAAGAGTAGAAGAATACACACTGTTCTACCATTAATATCTGAACAGCCCCACTGTTGATAGTTACTGATGTCCTACTCAAACACCACATATCACTTTCAGGGTGGCACATAAGCAACCAGTCTGTATGTGACATTTCAAAGGCGCTGAGGATCTTTGGGTGAACTATTGACAAATGGAAGTAGACTGGAGTTTAACCCGTCAAGAAACAACCTGGAAGACTTCTGAAGCTGACTGAACGTGACAGAAGAGCCATGAAAAGAATACTCTGTTCAAAATGCAGATCGACGTTGTCGCAGCATGCACGACCCTCGATGCGGTGATTGTGACAAATGTCTACACCAATACAATTGGTGTAGACATTTCACTGGATACAATTTCACTGGTACAATTCACTGGATGCTGCATGATATTGGTTACACTGTCGTGCAGCCGTCCACAAGCCACTAATCAACCCAACTAATTTCAGATTCCGTCTAGCTTCGTGCAAGGCCACCGTTTTTGGACGGCAGGAAAGCTGTGCTTTGGAGTGATAAGTCACGGTTCATGGTCTACCAGTCCGACGACCCTGCCCGAGTGTGGTGGATGCCTGGAGAATGTTATCTGCCAGACTGTATCGTCCCGACAATGAAGGTTGGTCGAGTCAGCATAATCGTTCTGGGGCTGCTTTTCATAGTCTGGGAGGGCTGGCTGTTTTGGATAAACCATGAATGCTGAGGTCTATCCAGATTCATGGTATTAGACAATAATGTTACTTACGTTGTGGCAGCACGTCGAAGAAGGCCCATACCTGTATCAGCACATGTTGGGCCGGACTGATTTGAGGATATGAGCGTTGAAAAATTGGACGGGCCAACCCAAAGCGCTGATCTCAATCCTATAAGAAACTCCTGAAATGAATTAGATTGTCGGGTTTGTGTATGGAAAGACTGCCCAAAAAACAAAGCTGAACAGGTCGCCGTTTTGAAGGCCGAAGGTGGAAAATATGGGAGCAGATTTACAAAAAAAAAAACTGGTGGAGAGTGTTCCACGAACACTCTGACGAGTACCATATTTATCTACGATAAATAATAGTTATTTGTAGGCATCCAGGTGTCCGGATATTAATGGAAAGGCAGTATAGACTAATACTAATTGTTAATTTTATTTCAGTCGGTAGCTTTTAACATTTCTGAATTTAATTAACATGTTTACGATTAGGACACCATGCAAGCAATCACTGAATTCTTTTTTTAGGGAACGTTTGTGCATTTCTAACATATTGAGGTTTTCTTTGATCTCTAAAGCAAATTCACGGAACAGAAACTAATGCATCATGCTTGCATATTAATTAGGTAATTTTCTTTGATTCAGTTGAGGAAACCAATATTTTATTTTTGTCATAAAGTTTCGATACTTTTATCGTACTGAACTGTTTTTGATAACTAACTTTTACTTAAACCTCGACAACAGCTTTTACAATTTTTTTAAATGGTGTAGCTTTCTTTTGTGTATAATTAAAAGTTTTTTCTTAAATAGCCAGTGTTCCAACTAATTTTATAGATAATACAACACACGCTCATACCTTATTAATAAAATATCAAAAACTACTTATGAATACCTTCAAATATTTTTATGGATTAGTTTCTTTTTTGCTTCAATTCAAGCTCGAGTTCAATTGCCCGGATGTATGAATTGCAAATTTATCAAACTTTATAAACAGAAAGAATGAAAACGTTACAAAAATATTGATTCCAGAAAACTAATAATTCAGGGAGAAATACTCTTAAATTACAAACCATTAAAGTGCAGTCGCGTGACTCTCGTACTACCCAAAACCAAGTAATGATTCTGTCTTGCAACAAAAGAAATACTTTCATTACGTAAACAAGGAAAGAGCTTGTGTTCGAAATGCTCAGGATAGAAAATTTGTTTTCCAGACTTGGAAAAAAAAAAAAATTCGATAACAGCAGGAACTGAGACAAATAAGCCTTTACATATAGCATGCACACCAACGCTCTGAAGTCTGCAAGGCAAAATACAAGCACTGTCTACAGCTGGAATTTATTAAACGTCTTGGAGAGGTTCATTACTCTGTCTCACTTTACGTTGTATTGTTTTATTTAATGAAATATCGTAGTGGTTTTCCCTAGTTGAAAAGCGCATAACAGTTTCCTAAATATCTGTCTTACTACGCCAAGAAATATAATCCAAACTGACTTCCGGGTTAGTTAGCATTTTAAAATATGTACTGCGTTTTCAGGCAGCCATAAGAAAGCAAATGGAAGAAACTGAATAGTTTGTTTAACATGGTAAACAATCTTATGCAATTAGTGTAGAATAAGAATAACAATAATTCTATTTTAAAAAAATACTGTAAAGAATTATTTACTTTAAAGTTATGAGGAAAACTAACGAATTTAATACTTTCAATAATCATGTTAACATTAATTTAGTAATTAACAATGATTTAATAATACATTACTATTTATGTATCTACACTGGTGGCTATTAAAATAGGAACACGTTGAATCTCTCTTGGCGCGTTCGTTTTCTCTCTCTCTCTCTCTCGAATTTCCTTGAAAGAGGGATGGTTGTTAGTGCCGGATTGTTGGTTATTGGCTATATCTATGCTAAAAGAGCCACTTTTTAAGGTGGAATGTCTCTTTTAGTTCTTGACTTATGACTATGACTATCTTTTGCAACATTTAATTATTTATTGCATCGGTTATTATAAACATAAAATAAAAACAAATCAATAATAAATAAAATAAATATATAGTAGAACCTCAAGGTAGAGGGAAAATACGTTGGCAGGATTTTAAAAAAAATTATCACAGGTGCCAATTGATAATATTCCAGGCACCATTTTCTCTCTGTTTTAAATATTTCCTCGATACTACGTCATTTTTATATTTGCAATATATAAAATTATTGTATTAAGTTTATTATGTCAGTTCACAGTATACTACTTAATAGATTTAAACAGACTGCTAGGAAGACACGTGGCATCCTGTTTATGATATATAGGACCTTTCCAAGCAGAAAAGGGTGTCATCCCTTTTTATGAGACGATTGTGAGGCTGCATGTTTAGACTTCTGTGTTCAGGTCTGGAGGCCACACTTTAAAAAAGACATAGCACTTCTAGAAAGGATTCAGAGAGCAGCCAGATTAGTACGGGGTGTTAATCGACCTCTGTATGAAGAACGGCTTAAAAAAGTGCAGACTGCAGACTTGGCAATTAGACATATTTGGGAGGGAGGCTGATAGAGATATATAAGTCTGAAGGGAATCAGTAAAATGAATGCGAGTGGAATTGGATAGGCACATTTTGGCGACGGAAAGGTGTGAATGATAGATTGTTTTAAGGAAGATCATTGGAATGCATTATGTACAGTGATGAAAGATTCAGAAAAAGCCGTTTCCTGCATCTTTCAGTCATTAGAATAATACTGTTAATAGTAGAGTCGTATGTATTTAGTTTTTAAAACGATTCGATTACTAAAAAGGATTTAGCGCTTAAAGCCTCAGACTACAGAAAATTCACTAATCGAACTAGTGCCAAGCATCATCTTTAGTTTTGTAGTAAATCACCGAAGTAGGTGAAATTGCATCGTTTTTGTGATATCGCGTATTGTGAAGGCCTTCACAACGAGTTGCCCTGATATTGAACTACCTCGAATAAGCAACGTTTCGTCAATGGATTCTCGAATAGGCAACCCTTCGTCAATGGTAAATCGGAGGATACCACCACCACTACTGGGTAGTAGTATACGCCGAGAATAAGTAACATTAGTCTTCTCCATTTCGAAGCGTTGCTTATTGGGGATAGTGCAATATCAGGGCAACTCGTTGTGAAGGCATTCACAATATGAGATGAATATCAACATGAATATCAAAAACGATGCCATTCCACTTACTTCGGTAGTTTACTAAGAACTAAAATAATGCTATGCAATAACTTGTTCAATTACCAAAATGTTCATATTGTTTAATATTTTTTAATATTAAAAATGAATAATTTGTATATTTAAAAAAAACGTATTAAGTGGGAAAACTTCTTATGCGGGAATTTCTTATCCGGGTTCTACTGTACATATTTATAAATTCTTAAATAGTCATTAAAATCATCTTTAACTTATGTACGTGTATCTTTTCATTTTTATTTGTGTAGTTAATATTTCCTACCCTTAAGTCATTTCCCCTTCTAAGAAGTTTTCCTTCATAAGAAGTTCTAACCTGCAGTTCCTTGGAAAACATCTTATCCGGGTTCTACTGTACAAATTATCGACTCCCTTTGAGCAGTACAACCCAGCATTGTGGGATTACGCAATACGATGGTTAACACTGCATCCAGAAACATAATTTTATAACTTCATTTAATGAAATTGCTAAATGCAAAAACAGTAGAACCCACACTAATCCTTTTAATAAAGGATTAAATGGATGGAAGGACATAAGGGAACAAACGTAATCCACTTAGCTCCTTTATGAATTAATTTTAGTCATTCTTAACCGATTTAACAGAAGAAAATGTATTAATTTAAAATTGATAGTAATAGTTCAAAAATGGCGTTTTTTGTCTCTTATCAAGATAGAGAGAGACAGACTAAAAAGTGTTCTTTCTCTCTCTATTCGTTTCTCTAATACGCACTCCTAATACGCATTGTAAAAGTCAAATTTACCTTTTACTAATCTCAAGACGTCCGAAGCGGTCAGAAGCAGAACCAACACTCCAGAAGAGTTGATTACTTTGCTGTTCTTTTTTTTTTTTGGATATCTGATTATTCCGGACATCCTTTCTCATCTAAAAGAGTCATTTTTCAAGAGACAATCTTCTTTACATGAAACTCATTCTCTCATTCTAATTACGTGGAACACGTTCTGTATCCCTAGCTTTGCAGGAGTTTCATTGATGATGTAAACAAAATATACGACTTGCTGCAATCCAAGCAATGCCATATAATCTCTTTTTCTTTCCAATATAATATTATCTCGACTTGTTTGTGTTAGTTTCCAAAAGGTAGAAGTAACAAATTCAGAATTTAATTTTTTTTTCTACTACATCGATAATTACACAGTTTATGAATTTCAGATTAGTTTGAGTAGATTGAAATGAAATGACTGAGATGCAATCTTGTCTTTTGATTTTGTTTCATCTGGTTGTGGAAAGATGCGGAAGACGGTTGTACAGTAGCACTTGCCTTTCGTTCTGGTAATAATTTATTACGGTGAATTATTTAATATTTTCAAAAGGAGACTGGTTTTGTTTTATCCCCAGTCTCCTCCAAAAACAGTTCTTTCATAACTGTAAAATTCACCTATAAATCAAAACATTTTCTTAAAAGGATGGTGAAGATTACTACGTTTGAGATGTAATTCATTTTCTTATTACTTCTGTTGTATTCTTAAAATCCTACAATATTTAGCATAGCAATTATTTTGAAAAGTGCAGATCACCTCTGCCATATAAAATGATTGTACTGAGCATAAAGATACCCTTTGATGGATAATAAAGAAGACAAATTTGGTTTGCAGCTTTGCGCCAGTATCCTTGCA
Organism: Mastigoproctus giganteus; assembly: GCF_048544385.1. Classification (NCBI taxonomy): domain Eukaryota; kingdom Metazoa; phylum Arthropoda; class Arachnida; order Uropygi; family Thelyphonidae; genus Mastigoproctus; species Mastigoproctus giganteus. The sequence goes on from NC_143587.1 coordinate 66,726,432, forward strand.
AACATTTAAATTAAAATAACAAAAAATTTAAATGTAGGAATAGTGAACGTTTATAAAAAAAATAAAACTTAAATTTAACTTTTGGTTTCAATCTATAGCTAATTTTAGCTATAGATTAAAGGCTTATTGGTTAATGATTTGTATCCTGAAGAGCATATTTATTGTTTTATTGTTGTTGTCCGATTCGCAAAGAATCGGACAACAACAACATTGTCCGATTTATGTCCGATATTGTTTTATTGTCCGATTCGCAAAGAAACCAGCAAAATTTTGTTTCCTCTGCTGCATTCCTAACATCATCATCATCAGCCATTTTCAATCCACTGCAGGATGAAGGCCTCTCCAGCAACTTTCCAGTTCCTTCTGTTTTGTGCAATGGCCATCCTTTACTACCCTATTCCTAACAAGATGGCAATAACTTTTTAAGTCACCGCAAATCTGTCATTGGTACTCCGTGTAGTTGAGGGATTCGATAAGAAGCTTCACGTTATCGTACGATTCTTTCATATGAACTGCATGGACTACCTACCATTATGTAGTAGCACTGTTTTTAAACTCAATTTAGAAGAATCTATGAAGAGTGTTCAATCTCGAGGGTTCTGGTCAATGTTAAGTGAGTCCATTATACCATGTCAATGCAGAAAATAAAAGAAAATTTATTCAACATGATTTTAATATGCATTGAAATTAATTCTTATTCCATAAATCATACAATATCACACTACAGAAATGTGTGTGTGTGTGAAGTTGTATGAGATCAAAAAACTTATTATTTACTTTTTTTATACTGAAGTATTGTATTTTGGAAAAATCCCGTGGGTAGATACGTCATATAAAGCAGTTATTTACTTTTTATTTCGAAATTGTTAAGGTACATATTCATAAATTAGCGTATTTTTCAGACCATAAGATGCACTCAAATTTTAGAAGGAAATTTTGGTAAAAATATTTTATTTCACATATCAGAATATAGAATTCACAAGTGCTTACTTACTAAATAAATTATTAGGATGTATTTATTCTTCGTATAATCTCAAAACGCTATCACATTCTTCAATACCGATGTTATGATCTAAACTTTTAACTTTCTTCAATATTATACAAAGTAATGACACAGAGGAATTTGAAGCAATATTTTCCAGGAAGAAAAGTGCGTCTTATCGACCGAAATATAAGGTAATTACAGCTAGTTAATTACTCCAATTTCAAATAGAAATACAGAAGTAAATGTTACACGTTTTATTTAATTTTGAATTTATTATTCTGAATTTTTGATTTGAGACGAAGTTGTTAAGATGCTTAGTTAATTTTTATATTCACCAGTGTGTGCTTCAAACTAACATCGCGTGATACGTATGCATGCGAAGCAACCGTTGGAACCAAGTTTATGGCAGTTCATGTCAGCCAGTTGAATAAAACAAAAGTGGTACTCGTACGTTTGTTTGATTCAATTAACGTGCACTTTTATGACAGAACTGCGCTGCTCAGTTATTATATCGAACCACACCTGCCACAATTCAAACGTTCACGCTGCAGCTTAAGATAAAGAACATTTTTCATAGAAAATTGTTTAAGTACCTCAGATAATCTCACTCATACTCTGAGTAACGTTTATTTAAATGCATTGATGGGTGAACCATAATTTACGTTTTCTAAAAGAGTCCATCGAAAGATGAAAATATCATTTATTACGTCCATCCCGTTGTGTATCCGGGCATCTGGTTTGGTACATAAATTTCTCTAATGCAATCACTGTCGTAGCCGGATAAAAACTTGTGGCTTCAGACAGTTTTATGAATTACTAATGTGAATTTAATGCTTAAACTGCCTTCCTCAGAAGGCGTAATCTGTATACATAGTTTCGGCTTTGTATGAGGCTCGAAATCATGTTCTACGAATTACCTTCCACTTTTTGCTGTCAGCTTATTTGGAAGAAAGGCCCTTTTGTTCATCCGAAATGCGTTTAGTACCGCATATTTTTATCTTCTGGAAATCTAAAGGTTTCTAAGATAAAACCAGATTACCGAACTGCGCAAATTTGCTATTTATTTTCATAAATATCGAGATTTAATCGTAGATTTTTATTATGCAGTGTGTGGATCATTCATTACCTCCACAAAAGACTTTTCACATCTGTGTACTTTCATTTTCACAACAGTTTGATTTTTTCCATGTCAATTTTAGAAATTCTCTTTTGTTTGCTCTTCAAGATACAAATCATTAACCAATAAGCCTGCATTTATTGCCACTAGTCTATCAATATTCAATAATGCAGTAGCTCTCCTGCATATCAATTTGGCTATTATTTGACCCCATTATTTGCTAATATTTGTCTGCTGAATAGTTAGTCACTTCGGTGCACTTTATTACTAGCGATAATCATCTCGAAGGACGATAATTTGACAACTATTACACTTTTACAATAAAATTAGATAAATGTTAAGAATCTTTATTCAACTTTAATTTAGAATGTAATTTCAAACGAGCTTGAATATTATTGCTTTAATTTTTTCTTAAACTTAAATGTTATCATATACATGAGTTTATCCTTTTTATGGTTTGATGTTATGATTGTTATACAAGGAGAAAATGATTTTCTGTGATGTTGACCGCCATATTAATTCTTGTCCAGTTATGCGTTAAGCTCCTTGACATAAAAATGCTAGTTATTATCCGATAAAAGGAAGCGTTTTAATCTACTAACGACGTAATAAAAGAAAATGTGCTTTCGTATACAACCCGCTTATCTGCTAACATAAGTCACATTTTATAAGCATCAGATAGCTACTGAATCCTCCATTCCCCTAGGAATTTCTATAGTAGGAAAAAAAAGCTCAAGATGCACTATAGCTTTAGGTGTAGTAATTTGATAGTGGATAAAAAACCAGAGGAATCAGCTTGAGCGACATACTCTTGTGCTTTGTCTTAAAATGTCTCTTATTTCTTCTTACTGAAACACCGAGAACATGGGAATTATAGTATCTCCAGACTGCACGCGTGGTTGCTGTTGTAATACGAGACGCTTTTATGGCAACAAAGATAGACAGATAGAGACAGCGTAAAAATTTCGGAATTTTCAGGTTAAAGCATATTTGGAGCGTTTTATAACCTCTTTCTTATGTTTTACATCGATTTACATTCAGAAAACTTTAAAGAAACTTAGCCTAACACTTTGCAAGGAGACCCTTGAAGATGTTAAGTAGAATTTGGAGTTTTTCTATGTTATAAACATTTAAATTGATAACGTTTATGGTTTTAGTAGTTTTTAAACACAAGTGGATATTTCCGATTGGCTTCTTATTAATTGAAAAAATATATTGTATAGTCATAAAGGAATAAAGCTAGGGTGGAAACCAAAATCAGCATGAATAAAGTAGGCATTGTCTTTCTACAAAGGTTTGCACAAGTAACTAAATGATGATGCATTTTTTTAAACCCAGGATCAATATTATTGTGACAGTTAGAATTGTTCGTTTAAATCTTGGAGTGAGTTTGGAAACTCAGGAAACTTAAAATACTCGTACAAAGCCACAACTCCTTCCCCACATTACCCAGCCACACACATTGTAAGCAGACTCCCGTTACCATGTTGGTGCTTGGATTCCCAATAACTTCCATATGCCGACTTTTAGTTGTCTAAGGAGAAGAAACGAGAGCCACTCAGCAAAAGTCACGAGACTGCAGTTGCGACTTGGATTCTGGTAGCTTTGTTTTGCGATATCGGATTACTTTGTCAGTCTCCCTCACCCCGCGTTGTTATTGGTGTTTTTGATTCTACAACAATTCCCGGGTGGGTCTGTGCGATACCTGATGCTTCAGAAAACTGCCCGGTACTTAGCAGAAGGGGAAGAGGCCAGAATTCAATATAATGGATCGATTGACACTTGGGCAAACGACACATGGCGAGTGCAGACGTACTTTGTGCGACGAATTTCAGTTCTCATGGCGCCCCAAGAGGCCCTTCACCTGTATTTACTCCATTTATTATCATTTTTAAATTTAATTAATTTTATTCCATTGTAATATGATATTTCCCTTACGGTTAAATTCTATTTATTGTTATTAAAGTTCTCTTGTTTAAATTTGAAAGATCAATGAATTACATTTTGGAATCAGTAAAAAAATTTCAACTGATACCAATGTTCGATGTTTTTCGCGATTTACAAGATGGCCCAAAATTAAAGAAACCATATTGTGAATTTAAAATAGATATATTTAAAACAAATATTTATGAATTTAGTGTACTTATAGTGTGTTTTAGATTATTTTCAATGCGCTCCACATCTCAGCTAAGAGCTGAAGAAAAAAACTCCAAATAATCAAGAGGAATGCAAACTTTGAAGATGTTGCAGAGATCGTTGGTCAATTGAAGAACCATTTCTGGATAAAATCAGCCCGCAAGAAAGATTGTTCTTAAGACTGCACGCAGTTTTGTTGCAACGGAAAGTGTTCACGATTTTATAAGGTCAGGCATACCCAATTTACTTGTGTTTCCATCATTTTCTTATTGCATTGGTGCGTTTCCTTCTGCTTCTTGGAAATTTGCTCATATCCGGCCAGTTCATAAAAAAGCAAGATAACTCCCTTCCATTCAATTCCAATTGCACTTACTTCTACCCTTTCCAAAGTAATTTAGAAATCCACTAGCTGCCAACTCCTAATCTATTTCGAAATCCTTCCATCTGATCAATGATCGCTAATATGAATTCTGTCAGTATCGATCCATGGTAATATTTTGGCTTTTGTTACCCATCTATGAACAAAGTAATGGAAAAATCTGGTAAAACCCAAGCAGTCGCGCTTTACATGCCTATGACTTTTGATCGTTTTTGGCGACATAAAGGTCTTCTTAACAAGCTTCCATCTTACGGACTGCCGATTGTTTTTTGTAATTGGATATCCAGTTTTCTCTCTGAGTGATGGTACGTGGCTCTCTCTCTTTTAATTTCTCCACTAATGCTGGTATTCCTCAAGGTTCAGTTCTTTTCCTCTTGTATATTAATAATGTTCTTCCATTAACTGGAAATTCTATCCATAACTTTGCTAATGATAGCATATTTCATTCCACCTTCCAGTTTGAGAAACCTTGTCCTAATAAATAATTAAACAGCTTCAACTTCTCAAATATCTACTCCTATTTCTTAAATGCTGATCTCAAAGTAATTCTATAATGAGGCAAGCTAACTAAGCTAATTTCAATCCTTTTAAAACTCCCGTCTTATATCTCGCAAAAATTAGTCCGTTGCTTCTATGTTTATCTTCGACGACACGCAGATTTCTAGACAAGATCACATATCTCTATTAGGGGATTTCCATAACTTCTAATCTTTCTTGGCATTGTATCTTTCTTGTAGCAATATCACAAATATCGATTCCTCTGCATTAAAAAACTGTGTTTTCTCTCTCTCTCTCTCTCTCTCTCTCTGTCTGTCTCTCTCTCTCTCGGCGTTACTTTTCTTCTCAAATCCGCCCTATATTTGAATATTGTCCTCACAACTGGGGTGGTGCCCCAAAAATCTTTCTCAGTTTCTAGACTCCATTCAAAAGAAGGCAATCCTGTTAATTAATGACTCGTCTTTTGCGAAGTCTGTCCACTCTCGGTCTCATAGACTTTCTGTTTTTGCTTCATGCCGTTTCTATAGATACTTCCATGGGTACGGTTCTTCTGTAATTCCTTTCTGGAACAACCTCCCTTGACATCTATTTCCTGAAAATTGCAATCTACAGAAATCTTCAAGTATGATGTCATCAAACATCTTATTCTGTCTTACCAACCTTCAACCCACGCATGGTACTAAGTACTTAGGTTCCAATGCCATTCGTGTTTGGGACTTTCATAAAAAAATTTAAAAAAGGAATAAACTTGGAGAAAAATTCATTTCCAAAAAGCCACACTAAAGATGTTCTGTGACGAAAGGAACTTCCAGGATAAGTCACAGAAGAATAAGAAAGCTCTTATCAGGAGATTTATCACCACACATTAGTAGACGTTGCGGATGAAGATTATTCAGAGACAAAAGTTCAAAGTATAGCGTAGCAAAGGACAAACTTAATTTGTCCTTTGCTATGTACATAATTGAGTCGATTACCAGTACTTGTAAAGTTATATTCTACTGCTAAAATTAACATATTTAAATTTAATATAATATAAGATTAATTTTAGACAGTATTTTCCCGAGTATTGTTTTCAATTGCGTATTAAGATGCCGGATTTCTCAAGAAAGGTAAATTTCCCTGCAGACACGTTTGGAACAAAATATAGAAAAGGAATAAAGGTTTAGATGAAATCACTAGAGGCACCTTTTAAATTAGGAGAACAGAATTTGCTATATTTTCCCTTTGTCTCATCTCTGGAGTGGCCCTACACCTTTAGATGCTCATTCCCTTGGCTCGGCCAAGACTCCAGTAATCAGATGTTACTGGAATCCAACTTGTGTGAGCTACAGTGTGTATGTTATTGTCGCTATTTCTCACACAGTCGCCGTGTTCCCACGTTAATGAGCTTCCCCAGAGCTTAGTGAATAAGGCTCAAGCAACTGAGCTGTTACAATACAGTGAAAGATAAGTCTTAAGTATTGTTGCTGGCTTGGAATGCAGTAACCCGGAATTAGAGCAACTGAGCTCTTGGAAACGATACATCTGCTTGTTAGCACTAGTTTTAAGTGTCTTAAGGAGAGTAAGCAATTTCCAATGTGGATTATAATAAGGGCAATATCGTGGACTACGCTTTAGTTATTCCATGCATCTTTTGGATTGTTTTTCTAAGAGATCACTTCCAATTAAGTCATCTCCAGGATTGTGGGAAATTTCTAGAACTTTAGACGATTAGCTGGGTTAATTAATCACTTCCTTATTATTCATTTATAACTTCGTGCTCCACTAAAATATCTCCAGTTCTAGGTAATGTGGGCGTTACAACTCCCTGCACCATTAAACCTTAATAACAACAACAGCTTGTCCAGTTCTCTGAACTTCTTAATGTTTGACAATATTTTATGGTTTATTTGATAGTCAAGGTCGCAGCGATTATGACAAAAGAAGGTTAGAAATTTTGACTTCTTTCTTCTGAAGGAAATGAAATAAAATAAAAAGAAAATATTGACATATTCTGCAATTTTTTCATACATTTATATATACATGTGTGTATAAATTGAGAAGGACCACTTTATTAAGTGCCTGCCGTTTCCACGAAATGGGGTCTCCTGCAGTAACTCCACCACGTGTTCGTCCCATGCGTAGGGGATGTCTATGAGATGCACTACGATGATGAGCAAGCAAAAGGTTTAAGTGACTTTGACTGTGAAGAGGTAGTCAGCGTCAGACGCGCAGTATAAGTATCTTGGCAAATGTAACCCTTCTTAATGCGAGAGGACAAAACAAAGGAGGCTGACAAGATTTGTGTACGTTAACAGAAAGGCTAGTCAGTTAAATAATAACCCAGTACAACAGTGGTAACCAAAGAAGCATTTCAGAAGCGCAATTCGACGCACATTGTCACTGATGTGGTGTCCCAGCAGACAACTAAATCGGGTTCCACTAATGCCAGCAAAAAACAAGAAGGTACAGTCACAGTGGGCTCAGAAACACCAAAATTGGACAGTGGGGGAGTGGAAAACGCCTGGTCTGGCCAATCCTGCTTGCTAATGTTTTACATTGATGGAGGATCAAAATACAGCAAAAAAAAAAAAAAAAAAAGACACGACTCCATAAATCCATTTTTCCAGGTTGGCTCAGTAATACCAACACTGGATAATGAAAGAGTCAAAAAACTTTGCCTATGTGACGAAAATTCTTTCCTGCCGTTTTATGCTGATGGTTCAATGTGTACTATGAGAATTGAAAATTGTTTCCAACCGGACTCGCCCCTTCATGGCTACCATTAATATCCGGAGACCTGCCTTTAGCTTTTGCTGAATCCTTTTGCTTTTATGACGGCCTTCAATCTTCGCGGCATACTCTCAACCAGCTTTTTATAAATGTCAGGTGATATGTTCCTCCACTCAGCCTTTAACGCAGCCACCAGTTCGGCCTTGTCCTTTGGGCGATCTCGACGTCCATATACCCGACGATCCAATACATCCAAAAGATGCTCGATACGGTTCAGATCAGTACTCTGGGCTGGCCAATCCAACTTTTCCACACCCATGTTCTCAAACCACTTTGTTAAGACCAGAGCACTATGGCATGGCGCGTTGTCTTGCTGATACAGGTATGGACCTTCCTCGAAGTATTGTTGGAAGTGCATAATTGTCCAGCATGTTCTGGTATTGCACAGCATTCATGGTTTTGTCGATAACGACTAATGGGCCCAAGCTAAACCATGAAACGACTGACATACCATGACTGACACTGCCTCCACCAAACTTCATTGTTGGGAGGAACTGTTTCCCTGGCACTCGCCACACTCAGGAACGGCCATCAGACTATAGAGTGCGAACTTCGACTCGTCTGTCCATAGGACTGTTTAAAATTGCTCTGCAGTCCAGGATTCGCGCTCCTTACACTGTGTTAATCGGCGTCTAGCATTTGTTGAGGTGATTAATTCTATTGAACTGTTGAAGTAATTCTTGTGAACGTGTCATCTTGCATGCCCACTTTTGCAATTGTCTGTTCGAAGCCCAGTGTGCGTATTTATAGCAGATTCTGTGACGTGTTGCATGCATAGTACCTGTTTCTCCATCCATGAAGGGGTGTCCGGACATTAATGGCAGGGCAGTGTATCTACGAATGGGTTCTTTCAACAGAATAATGCACCATGTTACAAGGCCAGAACTACAGAATTGGTTCCAGGATTCTGAGAGTGAATTTAGGCAACTGCCATGATCTCCCAAATCACCTGTATGATCAGGTGGAACGAACTATATCCAAATTGCAACAACTGCCGAAAGTAATGGAATCAGCATGGGCCAGCATCCCTGGGGTCGTTTTGACAGATCTTTGAGTGCGTATCATGACGAATCCGTGGTCTTCTGATGGCTACAGGAGGACTTGCTTGAGTCGTATGGATGTATTTAATATACCGTTTATATATTTCATGTTTATTATTTTAATTTTAGAATTTTATTTCTATTAATTTATTTTATATTTCTTTCACTATAGCTCTCCCTTATACAGCAGGGCACTGTATATATTCTAACAAGGTTCTACGATAGTTACAATAAGCGTAAATTACATTTAGACTCTTCTACTGTGGGTGTTTACTCCAGTTATTATGCCCATGTGATGCTGTCAGCACTATTTCCTGTTCTATCTCCTTCCAAAAGTCAAAGTCCACGAATAACTCACAAATAACAAAAGTTTTAATTAATGAGTTTTGGTGAGCGTTCCATAAAACAAGGACATCTTCTTCGTAAGAAGCACCTTCAATGACAACACGTAGTACTGAAAACAATGGCTTATTTATTTTTTCGAGAGAGTGTGATACGCGTTTTATACATAAATTAATGAACTCATCTTTTTTATTAAAATCAACTTGTAGTCCGTCACTTCTTTTCCCTCTCTTGTTTCAACACGCTTTCGAAATTACGACTCACAATGAAAACTGAGGTATTTCAATCCCCTGTTATGTAGCTCATCTATTTTGTAAAATAACTCCTGGATGTTAAATACTTCATCACTGAAAATGATGTCGTGTTGAGCAGTTTGCTTCAATAATAAAATTTATTTGAATTCCAGCCAGTGTTTCATCATGACATTTCTAACTTTCTTTATCTCCGTTAATATTGTTAGTGCCCTATCCAATTTTCGAGTTCAGCAAAGTTAAGATTAGCTCTCGAATTGCCTTTGTTATTTTCTTGCGCATCCTACTCTTTTTTTTGTATTAAAATCACCGCCTGAATTTTCCACACCACTAGATGATTTATGTCACCTTTCAAAGTCTGAACTATGACTATCACATTAAGGCTACCCGATAATTACCTCATATAACCTTGTGTGTATTATGTCTTTCATTAGTTGTGGGTTCACTGGTCAGTTTGCTTGTTTTCCTGGATGAAAAACCTCAGTTTCTGGAGGTAAAAACTTTGCTCTCCTCTCCCGAAACTTTATATTCCATTTCAATAGTTTACCAGACCTCGATTTCTGTTCAGTGCCTCCAAGTGAAATACATCTCCATTTCTCCAGTGTTAAGTATTTATATTGTGAATATCTGTTGCCACAATGGATTCTACTGAAATAATACTGACATCCATCCGTGGAGCCCTTTGCATCGTTGGTTGTCGAAAATCGGTTAAATCACGCTTGCCTACTTTATTCAAATAGTCTTCACTCATTCTGCGTCTCCTGTGGATTATTTTCTGCCATCTTGGGAAGAACATGAACCTTAGCAGTTTCTTGTAGTTTTCAAGGAAATTACAACGACCCAACTGGAGTGTAATGCAATTTCCTCGTCTAGCATCAATACGACTCTCAACGACGTAGAAACACTTCCGGTTGTCCTCTTCCTGCAATATTTCCGGACAAAGTGCCAATTATTTTTATATTACTCGGCCAAAACTACGAACTGCAGACTGGTAAAGAGATCGAAGCCATGACAGAGGGAGAGACTTACAAATACCTGGGAACGATGCGGGCTCAGCAGTTACAGCACAAGGAAATCAAGGTCTGCCTGACCGAAAAATACTACCATAGGCCCAGAAGTCTGCTGAAAACAAAGCTAAACGGAGGGAACACAGTTAAAGCCACAAACACTTATGCAGCCTCAGTGCTAACATAGTCCTTCGGGATCATAGATTGGACTACAACCGAACTGATGAATATCATGAGAAAGACAAGAACAATGATGATAAACAGCCACCAAAACCACCCGAAATAAACCGTGGAGAGACTGACAATAGCTCGGAAAGAGGAAGGAAGGGGTCCAATAGACCTCATCGAGCAACAGAAAACAGCGATAGCTAACCTGAATCAACACCAGAAACTATAGAAAATACATCGCAAAGGAGACCGGAATGTCAGATGACACATGTCGACGATGCCACCTGGCCTCTGAAACGATCCAACACATCACCGCGATCACCCAGACTGAGTACATTCATAGACACGACCAGGTAGCAAGGATAATACATCAGAAGCTATCGAGGATTTTACCAGTTGACCAAAGAAAGTGTATCATACTACAAGTACGACCACAGGCAGTACTAGAGACCCCAACCCACAAGCTGTACTGGAACCGCGCCATTATAAAGGATAGGACAGTCCCGCATAACAGATCGGACATAACCCTTGTGGACAAGAAGGAAAAGACTACCTATCTGATTGACACAGCGGTACCCAACACTGGCAACCTGCAGAAAACCCATTTTTGGGTTTTCTGCAGGTTGATCAGGAAGTACACGAACCTAAGACAGGAGATCAAAGAGGTGTGGAATATGCAACAAGTAACGACCATCCCGATCATCGTGTCAACCACAGGCATGGTGCCAAAGACCCTACATAACAGCCCTGCAGCGATAGGTCTCCCAGCGAACACCTACAAGAGGTGTTCGCTGGGAGAAATTTACTTAAGAAAAGTAAATTTCTGGACAACAAGTTGTAATTCTTCGCATACAGATTTATTATTTAACAGAAAAGATAATGAAATCAGAACACAGTACATTCAACAAGGCAAACAGCAATAATTTATCTAATCTACTGAATGATTAAGTATCAAAAATTTTCTTATTAGGAATTTTAATTTGGAGATGGGATAACTGAAATCAACACTAGCCAACAAATTGTTTCCTTTCTTCTGGCGACGCACCTGAACGCCTGCAAAAAATAAATAAATAAAATAAAATAATAATAAATAAATAAATAATAATAATAAATAAAAATTAAAAAATAAATAAATAATAATAATAAATAAAAATTAAAAAATAAATAAATAATAATAATAAATAAAAATTAAAAAATAAATAAATAATAATAATAAATAAAAATTAAAAAATAAATAAATAAAATAAAAATAATAAATTAATTAATAAATTAACTGCCGATGTAAATTTCTTAATCTTACTACTAATATAATCAAGGTACGGAAAAAAATGTTAGCTTATCATCAAGTAAAATACCTAAGTATTTCACATGTGATTTTAAAGGAATTTGTTTCCCATTAATTTGTAATTTAGGTGGCTTTCCGTAATCCAATTTGCCTTTTAGCAATATCATGACTGTCTTGGTATCCGAAATCTTAAGTTTGTTTAAAGATACCCACTTATTTAAATCTTGTACTACCGCTCCCATCTTTTGTTCTGATATGACCCTACATTTACCCTCAACACATATAATCAAATCATCAGCATACGCGACTCGTTTACAATGTGGAATCTCTATCTCCAACCACTGGTTTAGCACCATATTCCAGAAGACTGGACCAAGCGCTGAACTTTGTGGACAGCCCCGATTAATAGCCCTACCATATTTTAAATGTTGTGAGCAAACTTGAATTCTCCTTCCACTTAAGTAACTTCTTGGAGTTTATACATTAAATGAGGCCAGTCTAGTATTAGTATTGGTAATGGCCGCATGGTGCAAGAAAGCCTATGGCTTATGCTGCACCAGCAAAAAAAAAAAAAAAAACCGAATAAAACAATGATAAAAAAATAAATAATAATTATTAATAAAAGAAAAGGAAATTAAACATATCATCCTATGCGCTTCCCTCACCGAAAGGTACTATCCAGATGACCTTTGAATTTCCCCAAACTGTCAGCCTCTTCCACCCATGAAGGCAACTTATTCTCCAGTAATTTATAACTGGCTGCCTAAAATAAAACTTCCTGCAGTCCAATCTAAACATTTCTCCCCGTAACTTGAATTTATGTCCCCTAGTTCTAGCATCATTTATAATCTTGAAAATTTCGTCCTCATTCATTTTACTGATGCTTCTCAGAGCCTTAAACACCTCAATCAAATCTCCTCTAAGGTGTCTACTTTCCAAACTCTGCAACCCACATATTCGAAGTCTTTCTTCATAAGGACGCCCTCTTTCCGACCTCACCAGGCGAGTTATCCGTCTCTGCACCCTTTCCAGAAGCTCGATGTCTTTCTTTAGGTGCAGTCTCCGTACTTGAACACTGTCTTCGAAGTGTGGTCTAACAAAAGCCTTAAATAATGTGATTATCATGTCCCTATCTCTACTTGCAAAAGTTCGATAGGACACCATGGGCCTTCCTTGCAGCCTGTTTACAATGCTCAGAGAATTTCATGTCTGACCTTATCGTAACACCCAAGTCCCTTTCCTCCAGTACTGGGTTTAGTTGAACTCCACCAAGTGAATAAGTTATTTTGGGATTACTGTTTCCCAGGTGTAATACCTTACACTTTGTTGGATTAAAGCATAGCTGCCATTTTTCTGACCATTCCTGAAGTCTATCTAGGTCTCTCTGAAGAAGCTCAGCTTGACAGTGATCATTAACTACTCTACCAATTTTAACATCATCTGCAAATTTAGACATCACGCCCTCTATCCCTTCATCGATGTCGTTTATGAAAATTAAAAACAACAGTGGTCCTAATACTGATCCTTGGGGAACCCCACTTCTTACATCAACCCAATCTGAGGAATAGCCATTTATCACAACCCTCTGCCTCCTGCCCTGAAGCCATCCTTCTGTCCATCTAAGGATTTTCCCAGTGATTCCAACCTGTTCCAGCTTACAAAGCAACCGCTCATGTGGGACTGAGTCAAAAGCTTTGCTGGAATCGAAATAAACAATGTCGAAATTATTCCCTAAATCCAGCTCGTGAGTGAACCTTTCAAAATAGCGAACCAGATTTGTTAAACATAATTTTCCCTTTACAAAACCATGCTGAGTATCCTTCAGAATTTCAATTTGATCCAAATAACCCTGAATCCCACCCTTGATCATTGCCTCCATGATTTTCCCTACTACTGAAGTCAGACTGTCAGGTCGATAATTTCCCACTTCACTCTTAGAGCCACCCTTATGTATGGGAGATACATTTGCACTTTTCCAATCCAAGGGAATCTCCCCAGAGTCTAGTGATGCTTGCATAATTAGCCTCAATGGTTCAATGCACTCACTTGCCGCCTCCCCTAAGATTATAGGGTAAAAAAAAGGTAAAGTGCAGCCATTATCAACCCACTGCAGGATGGAAGCCTCCTCAACAATTCATGTTGAGGGAAATGGACCTTAGTCTGCCATGCTGGTCCAGTGCGGGTTGGCAGATCGACCGTATTCAGCAGTCAGGGGCTTGAACCCCGGTCTACTCAAACAACATGTGCTACTGCACTCCCGCTCCTGATCACTAGGCTACAGAGGTTAGGTATATTCCATCAACTCCAAGAGCCTTACTGGCCTGTAGGCTCGAAAGTTTTTTCATTAAATAATCTCGCGAAATTTCAATATCATTAATTACATATTTTTCAACTTCGCTCCCACAATTTCCCATTGCCACAAAAGATTTTTAATTCGTAAATATCGATGCAAAATAACTGTTGAGTTCATCTGCAACGGCAGCTGGTGTATTTAATAATATCGCCATTCCCTTATGTAAAGGTCCGATCTGGTTTGTCCCTCTCTTCTTGGCATTTATATATGTGAAGAATTCCTTATCCCCCCTCTTTGCTCTGTTTGCTACTGATTTCTCATAACCTGCCTTTGCCTGTCGAACCTTTTCTGTGGCTCTATGACACATCATCTTGTAGCTGTTATAGGCTTCAGTACTTTTTATTGCTCTGTAACCTTTCCATGCCACCTTTTTCTGCTCAAGTAATGTAGCAACTTCACTATTCATCCAACTTGGAACCCTCCTCGTGGAGTATTTTTTTAATGGTATATACGCATTCAAGGCATCTGTGATTAATGTTTTAAAAGCGTACCACAGTTCAAATGTATTCATTCTCTGCACGATATTTACCCAGTTAATAGAGGCCATGTAGTACCTTAAGCATCGTAATTTCCTTTTCTGAAATTAAAACCCATTCCTTTGCCTTTTACTTCTGCTACCTCTCTCTCTCGTCATCATCCACCGTAGAACTCCGTGATCACTTCCTGCTACTGGTTCTTCTACTGTCAGCCCTGTTATGTCATCTGATTCATGTGTGATGATGAGGTCTAGGATATTCTTTTCTCTAGTACTTTCCCTGACATGTTGATACAAATAACAGTCATCTAGTTGATTTAAAAATTTTGTTCCCCATGCCGAGTTTCCTTCCCATTTACTCCAATCAATTAGAGGCAAATTGAAATCACCCATAATAAGACATTGACGCTTACTTGCCCGTTCCATTTGCATGTAGAGGCTTTTGTCATAATCTTCACAATCACCTGGTCTGTAGATTACTCCTACTCGCATTATACCTTTGTTTCCAACTATCTCACACCATACAGACTCTATACTAGCATGTGAAATGTCTGAATCCGGGAAAGCTATCGTCGCACTCAGGCTGCTTCTGATAAGAAGCATTACCCCACCACGCCTTCTATCTACCCTATCCTTCCTAAATACATTATACAAGCCGTACTGAAACTCATCATCCCCAATTTCCGGGTGGCACCACGTCTCTGTAAGCCCTATTATGTCCGCGTTACTTGTTTTAACCAGCAGTTCGAATTCGCTTATTTTATTGACGACACTTCTAACATTACTATATAAACAATTAAGATTTACAGTTCTTGTATATTTAACAACCCTAATACAACCCTTGAAGTTTTTTGGGCTATCTTCCCTGATATTAGCTACCCTCTCACGTGAAACGACTTTGCCCGCAGAACATCTAGATAATACGTCCAGTTGGGGTAACAGATAAGAACTATTGAGGTATGTGCAAAAGTTACTTTGACCAATATTATCAGATAAACGCGTGTCAGTATTACCCACATCCCCCCTAACTAGCAGTTTCCCTGAACCTTTAAGGTATCCTCAATAATACTGGCAAAAACTTTTGCACCACCTTTGTTTAAGTGTATCCCGTCTCTACAAAACAAATTCCTTCTACCTACAAGTGTGGGCCATGCTGATAGAAATTTACCCCCTAAAGCCTTGCAGATTCCTTCAAGTCTTGAGTTAATCCACAAGGCTCTTAACATATAATACCTCCTATCGTGTCTGGGCAGAATTGCAGACACATAGACATTGTGGCCTAGCTCGCGACATTTCCTCAGCATGGTCCTGTATTTATCCAACAAATCGTCAGATCGTGTACGTTTAATGTCATTAGTCGCCACATAAATAATAATATTCTCTTTACCCCCTTTAAAATCTGACAATCTGTTGGTGACATCATTAATAGTTGCTCCCGGCAGACATACCCTGGTTCTACTCCACCTATCCTTATTATAAAAAATATTCCCCGTTTCCCTGACAATGGAGTGTCCTAATAAAACAATGTACTTTTTAACCAGAGTAGTTTGCACTTGGTTTTTCTGTTTTGAGGCCCGAATCGGGTGTGCATCACTTAGTAGATTGCTGGAGTTTTGAGTCCCTGACGAGCTCTCAGATGCATTATTCTCGAGGGCAAGCACCCGAAATCCCTGGAGCCATTTGACTCTGAAGACACTTTATACTTTACATCACATGAACTTGGAACTAGTACCCGTCACGGTGCGACAAAAGCCTCTAAAAGGAAAAAGTTTTTAATAAATAATAATAATTTTACCAGCGTTGCCGATGTTAAAGATCTGGATGTTACTTCTACCGCTGGATGTTCGTTTGATAAACATATTAGAAATATATTACTCCAAGCTAAAAAACAAATTGGATTCATCAATTGGTTTTCCGTGCTTTTATTCAAAGAAACTGTACTCCCTATACTGGAGTTTCCTTCTCTTATATGGAACCTGCACTATACATATTTGGTAGAGCAAATTGAATCGCTACAAATGAACTCCATCCACTATCTTTCCAGATGTAGTCCCATATTTTACCACCGAATTTTCTACCCGAATTTCTGCTCTTACTTCAAGCTTCAATCTTTGGAAACTCAGAGAACTGTTCTCGATATAAAACTGTAATACCATCTTCACTGGTTCAACCTACCTTCCTGATCTTTTATGCCATATTGATCTTCACGTTCCAGCGGTGACTACAAGACAGAAGACGACATTCAACATCAAGAACTCTAGGTTAGAGATATCCAAGAACTCATTCTTTGAAAGAACGAGGTTCTTATGAACAAGTATGATCTGGATATGGCCCTGGACAGGAAACAGTTTAACAGAACTATCTGGAGGGAGTTGGCTGGTTGACAGTTGGCTTCAAGGTGAAAGTTATGTTTAAATAGTATGTATTCTTCTATTTATTTACGTATTAATGTACAATCTATGTATTTTCTGTTCTGTTATACACTTTAACTGGGCGTACGCCTGTTGTTTATATTATGTGTTAATAATAAATAAATAAATAAATAAATAATTGCAGTGACAGCAAGGACAAAATATAAAATAATCTAAGTTCATAAATGATTTACAAATCAGCTAGTAAACCCATCTACAGTATTGTACTTTATGAGAGAAATTGTCCTAAGACCATAAATAATGAAAATAATATTTATTTATTCTTGAACTGCCCCCTACTGGAAAAGAAAGGTACTACGGCAAGCGGATGGATTTGCGATGTTATCCTTATTTACACCTCAAAATACATTCGCGTGATATTCAATACCTGAGTACTTGGAGAGAAATAAAGAAGTAGAAAATATTCTGCTGCACACTCAGCTTTCAAGGACACATTGAAAGGAGAATTCTGTAATATGAACTCAATAAGTAGGACACTCGACGCGTTTATTTTATTCCCATTTCTGCCTGATTTAGAGCGAGGAAAAAATCTAAATAAGCAGAGAAAATGCTGGAAAAGGCTGATATTTCACATCGATTGCTTAGGAAGTGTCGCCAACCGCATTACACGCACGCACGCACACAAACCCACGCTGTGGTGTGCATATACTAGTTTAAAAGACTAAAGGAATAAACCCTTAAAAGGAACTAAAATTAATTCTGAATTTTAGGTGCGTGTACACCTCAGCTTAAACTGGGTGTACACACACTCCCCAAAAAATTAGACACCTTTATTCAGCATATAAGTAGGGCCATCTACTTATATAATGAACAAAGGTTTCTGACTTTTAACTGAATATAACTCGTACATGTCGTTGTACGAATTTCCCTAGGTATCTGAGGGAGTGTAGCTTCAGATTTTAACTTCCTTCCATTTGTCATCTAGTATATTGTGGTCGGTAGAAAACTCCGAAACCGAATAAGAGAACTCCAAAAGTTGAATAAGTGCTTTGCAACTACTCTACTAATGAATTATTCAAGAATTATTCACTTGGAGTGGAGAAGTACCAATGTTTCCTCAATTCACACGAGAGTTCCAAAGGAACTCTCTCATGGATTGAGCCAAAGAAGCGATGGCCACTTATAGACCAGTGTGTTTGACTTCTGTGCTTGGTAAGATTATGGAGTCAACCGTTGAGGTCGCAATACAGGACAAGCATGGTGTCCTAAATATGGCTTCCTCATGAAAATAAGATCCTGCCTTACTAATCTGATGTTATTATGACGAGGTTGGAAGCAAGAAACAAATTTTACATTATATTTATGCAGTTCCTAGTGAGAGGTTATTGTACACATTACAGCAGGTTGGGATAACAGGGAAGATTCAACAGTGGATTAGGAGTTGGATGAAGGACGAGAGATAGAGGGTGGTCATAAATTGGTATTCTTCAGAATGGACTGTAGTAAAAATTAGGGTCCTCAGGGATGGTGGTAGAACCTCTCTTGTTTCTCATCTTCCTAAATGGTATTCATAAAGGATAATAGGGGAAGCTGTCAAAGATTCCTCTGTAATCCCTTGCCAACGAAAAGTTCTGAGAGTGGTTAAAGATTAGCATCAAGCTATTATGCATCAAAAGGATTTGGACAGACTGCAAGTATGGTCTGAAAAATGCCCGCCAATGTTTGATGCTACCAAATGTAAAGTATTACAACTGAGAATAGAAACCCAGGAGAAGTTTATGGATCAAGGTGGAGGATAATTGAAAGATATACTGGAGGATAAATACTTAGGGATTATGACAGAAAGACATGAAGTTCAACAGGCATCGCGAAGGGTACGTGGTGTTCTATCTATGATTTATCAGAATTTTGCAAGTGTCCATTCCTGTAGGGAAGGATATTTGCAAAATTACAGTGACTGGCACTACCACACGCGCAGTATTGTATCCAGGAGGCCGCATTTCGTAGAATTTCTACAGAAGGTGATTGGTGAAGAACACTTAACATCATCTCTATGAAGAACAGCTTTGAAGACGTGGTCGGCCCAGTTAGAAGAGTTTTTTTTTGAAGATGCAGAATAAGTTACTAGTATTAAAATGGCATCACTTTGTCATCTAAATACTTATAGTATTAAAACTCGACTTTTCCCACTTTAATGCGACTAGGTCACTTCAGTCGTTGAGGGACTATAACAGTGAGATGCCTGTTCATCTAGTCGCCATATTCAGTCGATATAAGAAAATGGACGAGCAATGTGTAAACATTAAAGTTTGGTTTAATCAGAATAAGAGTGAATTAAGTCAAGCAATCGGTATATGAGGAATTACAGGGTACATGCAGCAATGCCCCTTCAACCGTTTTTGGCAAAAAAAAGAAATCAGTGTTTTACCACAAGGTAAACTTGGAACTTTTGAATCGTCGATTGCATTTTATAAGTTGTAATACGCACAGGAAATGTTCGCAAATTTGTTTACTTAACTCTGGACATCAAAGAACATTCCTTTCTACTCTGTGCCTTAATTTCTTCCTCATGAGTAGAGGATGGCAGTAGAATTTTTTGTCATCATCCTCCATATACGTTTCTTTCTTTCACCATTTCCAATACATTGCGATATTAAAGAATCTTCAAAGATTCCGGGTGCAAAATTGATTACATTCGTACATCCATTTCTTTTAATCCATAAGTAAACGTCACTTTATCGTAGTTCGCCTAAAAATCACAGCCTCATCCTAAAGCTCAATTAGGGGAATGCGAAGAAATTCGAAAGATGGTGAAGAAATTAGTTCTGGGTCATCTCCTCGAAATAGCAATCCGACAAATCTAATTCCGCTGTTTCTGCCGCTTCTGTTCTCGCATTTTCTGTGTGACCCATTCACAAATGGATTCAACCGTAACGTTGTCCCCACGGATCTCATTACCTCTGAAAGCATACTTAGGCTATGCAGAACAATGTTTAGAAGATACTGTTGAATTTTAAGGATGTTAAAAAAAATCCTTCTCTCTCTCTCTCTCTCTCTCTCTTGTTTTGAAAAGATTAGTCATGTCGCGCACACTTTAGGATAATAAAAAGATCACTAACATAAATTTTTATTTTCCCTTCTTGCTTTTATTGTGTGGGTAAATACTCTCCAAGTTTTGGATTTAACTTGTTTTTGAAACCACTCAGCCATTCATCTCTAAAATCCAAAGAATATGCAGATTAAAACATATCAACGATAGGCTTAAAATTTTCAATATGGTGTTACAACTTCAAATAGTATTATTTGTAAAAATACCATAAATCATAATATTCGAATAACAATATCACATCACTCTATATTAAATATTAATTAAAGTTTTTAATATTTAAATAAGATAATTAGAAAATATAAATGCAAAGTGAAACCATGAAAACGTTCAGCCATCGTCAACCATCCTTGGTAACAAAAATTACATCCAGTGTGTTCATTAACTATCAAAAGAACTTTCCTAAAATGTTTCTTAATCTTGAAACTGTTCCTATAAGGAAGTTTTACGATTGTAATAGTTTTCAGAAAGGGCAGAACAATCACCTTCACTTGTGAAACTGTGAACATTAATAACGTTTAAACAAATGAGGGCAGAAGAAATTCTAATGAGTTCTCACAACCAACGTGTACAGAGAAATGGAATTGAACTCGTGATTCTGTGGGAATCACATGATCTAGCTTTATCCGATTTCCTAATAATCTTCTGTTTTGGTCATTGTCTCTAATTCCCATATAAAAAGGGGTCATAATATTATCCATCGTTTCAACGCAAGAGTTTAAATTTAAGCTTACTAATTATGTCTAATCACTATGGCAAAAGAAGATGCGCAAGTATTCATTTGGACATGATAGTGTGATGAATCATTAGCATTACCTTTCGTGAAATTATCTGAAACTTTTCTGGAAATCTGAAACACGAGAAATCCGAACACTTGAATCTCTTCTTGCTAATTATGAAAAGTATGGCACTACACTGATTAAAGATAATTGCAAAAGCATTTGTTCGTTAACATTTTATAATCAATGCGTTCTTTAAATACTAAGAAGGGAATATTTTCCATTTGCATTCTAATGTTTCGCTAAAATATGAACTTTCCTTGTGAAGCTGGCATTATTGAAGTGAGCGCATTAAAGAAATATTTTTAATTGAAAAATACTGCATTCATTTTTCAATATGCAGAAATGCAATACTTTTTTTTTTTTTTCTGTTTTTGTTTTCTTTAACCATCAATTAACTTCTAACCTTCCTTGGGATAAGCATATATACCAAAAATGGGATACATGCTTATCTCTACAAATCTGAAATCCTCACTATTGCAGAATATTGTTCCCTCATCTGGGACCAGTGTATAAGAGCCCTCCTTGGTGGGATCGTTGCCCTCCCCACACAGGTTGGAAAACACTTCAGTTCGAGTCCTGTTGATGACGGGAGGAATTGTTGTAGGCATTTTTTCACAACAGAACTCAGCTAGTCCGTCTTAGACAAGAATAGGGTGGTTTTTCCACCCAGAAACTTGGTTCTTCATCCAGAAAAACAGAAACTCTACCTCAAAACCCACCATAATTATGTCGATTAACTTCTAACCTTCCCTGGGATATGCATATATCCCAAAAGTGGTATACATGCTTATCTATACAAATCTGAAATCCTCACTACTGCAGAACATATTCCATCATCTGGAACGAGTCTATAAGAGCCCTCGTTGGTAGTACAGTTGATAGGATCGCTGTTCTCTCCACACAGGATGGAAAAGACCTGAGTTCGAGCCTTGTCGATGACGGGAGGAATTTTTGTGGGGCCTTTTTCACAACGTGGCTGAGTTAATTGGCCTCAGGAGAGGGTAGCATGGTTTTCCTTCCACAAACTCGGGTTTTTCATCCAGCAAAACAGAAAATCGACCTCAGAACGCGCAATTTACAAGAAATATGGCCTTAGTCGCTGATGCTTCTAAAACTCTACTGCTAGAACTCTATAAGAGAGAACTCGGTGAGTAGGAGACAACCATATTAACCCCTACTCACCGACTTTTCATTCCAAAGTTCAGTTTATGTTCACTCTTGTTAATTAATACTTCAAAGTATTTTCAAGTATTCTCGCGATCAATTACTTCAAATATTTTTTTACAGTAATTTCCAGCTCAAGATAGATTAGACCTTTTATTAGTCCTTTTGATCGTAATAAAATATTAATATAAAACAAACGAACTAAAGACGAATTATGTACAGAAAAATATTTTTGAATATTTCTTAGACAGAAAACTAACACATCCACTCGTAAATATCTTTCGAGGTCATGATTTGAAGACTATTTATTTAAATATGCAATTTGTATCATTCATTTTTAATTATTCTCAAAAACTGTGACCCCCCACGTATAATCCTATTTCGGTTAATTTAATTTTCAACTTACATTCTCACGTAGATGGTGGGTTCTTTCTTGAGAACTAACTTTGGATATAAAGCTCTCAATTATGTTTCACATAGAAAGAGGACTTTACTACTGCGCAAAACTCCATGGCCAAACAAATATCTCTTGATCAATGAACCCTCCGTGCCATGAACGTGCCTGCCCTCTAAATAAATTACTTTTCTCCCTTTAAAGACCGTCGCACTTTCCAATAGTTATAAAATAAAAAAGAAGCGGCTAAAGTTTAGAATTGTCCATATTCTAAGGTAACGGAGTATCAGAGGTGAAAATGCGAGCCGAAGAATGGCGGTGTTGGTCGTCGACCTCACTCATCACGCCCAAGAGTCACATATCTGCAAGGTGATCCAGATCAGTCAGCCAACAAAGCCGTCATATTAGCGTTCCCCAGGTACAGCATGCAATGTCGGCAGCAGGTGTTCGTACAGCAGTTGGAGAAGGCAGTTTGCTCTCCAGACTCAGTCATGAACGAAAGAAGAAAGTCAAAGCATTTTTTTTTTTATTATTTTATTTTCCCCCCCAACAGCTTGTCTCTGAGAACTTTCGAGTGAGTTGAGGGAACTGAAGAGTTCTAACCGATGCAAAAAAAAAATGTCACTCCCCCTGCAGCGCAGATAAACCATCCTCTCGGCAGCGATTATTCGGCTTTAGTTCAGTCGTAAATAGTTGAAAATCTTTAAGGGGTCGTCTCCTAGTTGTGATTGCTTTCTGGAGGACTTTCCAACTTTTGTTTGAAGATTAAAAATTTTTTTTATTTATTTGAATAGAATGGATAAAAAAATAAAAAGTAACGTCAAATACGAGCAGAAAATTGTTGTTTTAACAGGGTTTTAGGAGTATCGGCAGATAAGGCCAATTTCTACATCCTTGCTGTTCAGGCTGTTGAAGTTGTGGCTAGCAGTCTGTCATCAGGTTTTTTTTGTGGCTCAGTGCTGAGATTCACTTACTGTTGTGTTCCTGTCCAGGATAGGATTGTTGTATGGTTCGCTATTGGGACACGGTCACGTCCAAGGTAGTTCAAATCATTGAGTCTCATCAAGGGCAGTTGTGGTCACAATTGGTTTCTAAATAAGTAGAAGTAGGTTGTTTTAGTGGCAGTTTTGACAGTTCTAAGGTTGCGGATAGGTCCGTCTCCTGATGAAGAGGTCCTGAGCATATTATGCCAATACTTTGTAGTCGCTACCCTCCATAAGAATTAGGTGTTCCTGGTTTCTTGGTGAATATTGGAGTTGCATCACCAGGAGGCAGCGAAGGTCGTCATACAAGCTGCATCATACAAGCCCCAACCATCTTGCATTAGGTGTTCCACGATACTGGTTCACCACAGAAGCAAAGGGACTTTCAATGGGGTTTTTAGCACCATGCCCTGTAAGTAAATACATGACTAGGAGCTCCTGGTAAAGCCAGCTTGGATGCTTGGGATACGTCATCTGTATGTTGGGTAGGAATTTTTTTGTGATTGCCCGTTCGTTGAGGCTTCCCAGCGTGTCTGCCAAGTGTTTTGGAAATGCTCGATAAGGCATCTTTTCATCAGTTTTAGTTCATTTGCGTGGGATTTGTAGTGAAATCTAGACAGTCTGTTTTCCGGCCGCTGGACAGGCAGAAGAGCAGCCCTCGATGGACAATCCCGAAGTCTAGGGGGAGGGCCCCGGCTAGGACCTGGAGCGCATGGGTACTCACAGTTTTGCAGGCTCTTAAAGTTGTTAGAAGCATGTAACGTTGGTTGTTTCAAGCTTTGCTCTATTTACAGTGGGTGGTGGGGGCCTTCCTGACCCCAGCTGCGTAGGTGATATATTATATTTAGGCCACTCGAATAATCAAATTCATCTGCCGTGCTGTGTGTTTTTATGTCTGTTAATTGCAAGTGTTCTATGGTCGATTTGTCTGTTTTGCTGGACGAAAAATCCAAGATTCTGGGAGAAAAACCTTGCTATCTACGCCTGAGACCGACTAACTCAGCCACGGAGTGAAAAAAAGCCTATTAAAGTTCCTCACGTCATCGACGGGATTCGAACTCGGGCCTTTTCCACTCGATGTGGGGAGGATGGTGACGCTGCCACTTTGCTACCTGCGCAGACGCTGCGTAGGTGATGACGAGTAAGAAGGCAGCCTTATAGAAGAGTTCCAGCGTGCTTTTTCTGAGACACCAGTATTTGCGAGTGATCCTCACGAATAGCGCAGAGTAACTCCCGACTTTCTTTCGGAGGTAGACCAAGTGTGGTGTGAAAGACAGATTTTTGTCTAAAACAAGGCGATTGCATGGTTTGCTGAGGTCTCCAACTGTGCTCTTGAATCTTCTGCAAACATCAGAACAATAACATCGGCGTAGGCTTGTCATACGACTTTACCAAAGTCCAGTGTGAGGAAGCCGTCGAGGACCATTCGAGAGGAGTGGACCTAGGATGGGGTGCTGTGTACATCCTCTGTGAATTCGGCATGAGAGTGTGCAGTAAGGGGCTTGGACCATGACAGATCTCACAGAGAGGTCATTGTGCTGCCACTTTATTAGGTACATCTACCTAGTAGCGTATTGAGCCTCCTTTAGCCTTGAAAACAGCCTGAATTCGTCTAGGCATAAATTGAACAAGATGCTGAAAACGTTGTGCAGGAATGGAGTACCATGCAGACATGAGTGTGTCACGCAGTTCCTTCAGATTCGACGGAGGTGTAGGCCTGCAGCGAACAGCCCTTTCCAGCTCATCCCAAAGATGTTCAATAGGATTGTGATCCGCGCACTGAGCAGGCAAACTGCAGCAAAGAAAAGTCATTGTCATGTTCCTGGAACCATTCCATAGTGATTCGGGCTTTGTGCACCTGCGCATTATCCCTCTGGAGGTAACCATCTGACTGCGGATAAACTGTCAACATGAACGGATGCACATGGTCAGCAACGATGTTTAGGTGCGATGCGGCATTCAGACGTGAATCTATGGGTATCAATGGACCCAACGTGTGCCATGAAAACATTCCCCACACCATAACACTGCCCCAACTACCTTGCAGAGTAGTCATCAGACATGACGGGTCCATGGATTCATGTTGTTTTCGCCAAATTCTGAGCCTTCCATCAACATGATGCACCAGGAACGTTGACTCGTCAGACAGCAACTGTTTTCCTATCCTTGATAGTTCAATGCTGGTGTTGCTGTGCCCACAGGAGGCGTGCTCTCTTTTGTTTCGTTGATAGCAAAGGTACGCGATGTGGCCGTCGGCTGTTGTAGCCCATTCGCAACAAATGCGACTAGTGGTCCGTTGCAATATTTTGTTCTGCTCACCAAGGTTGCATTCTGACGTGATATGCGACATACTGGCCCGTCTGTTTGCTTGCACAATTCTAGCCATCCTCCTCTGACCTCTCTCATCAACAAGCGATTTTCTTCCACAGGAGTTCCGTTGAGAGGATGTTTTCCGTTCGCTGCACCATTCTCGATACACCCTTGTAACTGTGGTGCTTGAAAAGTTCAAGATTCAGAGATGCTTTGTCCAGCACGTCTTGCACCTACTACCATGCCACGTTCGAAGCCCGTTAGATCACTCCTTTTTCCCCATTCTTGCTACGGTTTGTACACTTAACTGATACTAGAAAGGTTGTTCTGGTGCATTTATATCAACAACTGTGGTTATGTGACTTGCAACGTTGTGAAACAAACCATTTGTGTGCACAGCAAGGTGTACCTAATAAACTGGCAGGACATTGTATGTCTTGATACAGTTATATAGATTTACAGGCAGGTTAGCCTCCCAGAGTCCGCTTGGCCACCACAGGGTATCAAACTCCCTGGCGAAGTCGACCGCTATGTGACGGAAATATTTGGAGTTTGTGGTTTTTTGCTTGATTGAGCATATTTTCTAGGGCATCTTGAGTGGAGAGACCTTTCCTAAATCCGTACTGATTTTGTGTTTGTAGGCCAGCATTTGAGTAATGGGTTCCAATCTGATTACAGAGGAGGTACGATGCGGCACTCAGACGTGAATCTATGGGTATCAATGGACCCAACCTGTGCCACGAAAACATTCTCCACACCATAACACTGCCCCAACCACCTTGCAGAGAAGTCATCAGACATGACGGGTCCATGGATTCATGTTGTTCCAGTAATTTACTTAACACTGTGAGGAGTGCAATAGGTCGATAAGACGCTGGTAGATCCTGTTGTTTAGTTGTGTTCTTCAGGATGAGGCGCAGTTTTGCTTTTCTCCACTCTAGTGGGAAGAAACCTTCTCTAAGGCAGTGGTTGAAGAGATCGAGAATCTGTTCTGGAAAAGTCTTGACAGATTTTTAGATTATCTTGGGTTCGAGGTAGTCGGCTTCTGTACACTTTCTGTTCCTTAATTTCCCAGCAGCAACGTCAAGTTCAGTTCTAATGAAGGGGTTCTCAGCTGTGTTGTATGTGTTGTTTAGTTGGCACAGTATTTCTTGGTCCAGGGTACATGGAGCGAAATGTCCGAGAAACATGGTGTCGAGAATATTGTTGGTAGTTTACTGCCATTTTTCGTGTAGCATCCTTGCGGTGTCCTGGTTGCAGGAGTGACCCCCCTGGGGAGTTCGTTCATGGTAACCCTGCAGACAAGTCACCAGGGGTAATCATTTCCGGTTGTGGAGAAAAGGTGCTACCAGGAGCGCTGTTTCCGCTGGTGTATCATGGCGGTATATTCGTTTCTCGCATTTCGATAGTTCTGTCGGAGGGCCTCACTTCAGCAGCAGGCCAAGAGCGCCTTGCACGTTGGAAGCTTTTGCGCTTGTTCTGAACCTCACGTCTAAGGCTTTGTACGTCTGGGCTCCACCGGGGGGCGACCCTGGGAGTCGGTGTTTTCCTTCTAATTTTGCTGTTTGCGGCATCTGTTATAAGTCTAACTATTGCAGTTTGTGCTGTTCTGGATTGAGTCCGTCGGTTTGGAGGGACTGAGCTGCAATGTATAGTGCTGCCTAGAACTGAGGCCAGCCCGCCATATCCACTGCATATATGTATTGGATCTGTCTCTGAGGTGGTTGCCTGGTTAAGGAGCGGTGAAGGTTTAAGGTTACGGCCCAAGGGTCTGATGTAGTCCAGCACTCCCTGACGGTCAAAGAAGTAATGTGTCCGGCGATGGATCTGGTCGCAAGGTTATGTCAATTGTGGATTCCCACATTGTGCTAGATAGATTATTATAAAAGGTAGATAGATTATTCGGTTGATCGCGGATGACATAGGGGCTGTTTGCTAGGTATTCTTCGAGGCGCTGCCCATTCACAGCGCCACGTCTCTCAGGAGTTGTGGTGAACCACATCGGAGACCGACAGTTGGCATCAGCACCCAAGATGATTCTGGCATTAGGGAAGGCAGTAGCTATGCTTTGCAGGTGTCTTGTGGCTGGGAGGATATCCTCCCCAGGTCTGCAGTTGAGATCTATGCAGGGGACACTACATAGATCTCAACCAGTGGAGTGATAATTTGTGCGCAGGCGGCCCAGGTAAGGCAGAAGGTTTGAATTTTGGTCACCATCAGTTCAGAGTTCCGGACGATTATAGCGGCCCACGGAGTGTTAGCGCCGTCTTGGACGATTTTATATGCCAGGGGATAACCCCTGACCTCTCGATTGTGAGTATAAGGTTCCTGGATTAGGAGGATATACAAGTTTTCTTCATTCGCTTTTTTGGTCACTTGAGCAGCAACCGCTTTGGAGAATTGTGCGTTCAGCTGTAAGAAGTTCACTTTGTTATAGTTGAAGGGTAATCTAGCCTCTGTGAAGCCAAGAGCACATTCCAAATGTGCTCTTGGCTTTACAGTAGATAGCGCACTTGTTAATCCTGATAAGTGGTTTGCATCTAGCTTTTGGGACTTGCAGTTTGTGCTGGTCGGTGGGTCCTCCTTTTTGGGGCATGCGCTGAAAGGGTGACCCCGTTCTGCGCAGTGGCCATAGGGTGGTTGGGTCTGGTTGAAAGTGTGGGTGGTGTGCCCGAAGCGGCAGCACCGGAAACACTTGGGCACAGTCACGTGCTCTTTGAAGCGGTGGCTGCCCCAGTTTATGAAAACTCTGTTTTGTTGGCTTATAGTTCACCATGCCTCCAGCGAGACTTCCACGACCCAATTTGTGGCGCTCCCTACTCTGCCCTTAGTTTGATATTTGGGATTAATCAGAGCTGCTGGTTCATGATTTGGTTGCTCTTGTTGCAAATCCCTAACGTAGAGTTCTTCTTGCTGCATGTCTGGGGTCAGGTTTCTGTTTGTGTCAAAGGTAATTATACTTGGACCTTTTCTTTTTGGAGGTAGGCCTGTCTGTATTCTTGGGTTATTAAGGAACTTGCTGCCATCCTCCTTAGTTTAGTTTGCATCTTTATGAAAGACTTCAAAACTACAAAAATAAAATCTGTGCGTAAAACGAACAGATTTTATTTTCCTGGTTTTGAAGTCTTGTGCAAGGTAGGTCATCACTATATTCTTGACCTCTTCACCACTTTTGTGTTCCTCTGATGAGGTTGGTCGGAGGATGACCAGGTGTGGCGTAGGTAACAGAAACTTCCTTTTGGCTGTACTTTGCATGGTTGTTGTCGTCTGCTGGTCTTGTCGTTCAGTCTTCAGCGCTTCAGCAAATGTGGGAATGCGCTGTGGCATTTTGTTCCCCCCACTTTCCAGGTAAGCCTGGCAGTTATTTTTACGTTTTCCAAGTTTGTCTGGTCCAAGACTGTTTCCAATTCAGTCCCTAAGGAAACGATTTCGGCTCTCATACCTATGGTTATTCTACTGTTCTTCTTCTTAAACAAGTTTTCAAGGGCAGTTCGCAGGAACAGTTTTTGTTCAAGAACGGTGCCTTCAGGCAATATGGGGTTCAGTGGTGGATATTCCTGTCTCTGTTCTGCTGTAACCCGTTTGGAGGAGGGGATCCTCTTGCGTTTCTCTTTGTGTTGGTTTGTGAGCGGGTTTCGCGCTCTGACTTAGGGACGGCTAGCTTAAAATTCTTTCTTTTAGCGGAGGGAGCTCCCGCGCGGGGGTCCACCGGTTCCTCGCGATTTTCGATGACGGTATTATCGTAACACCATGTTAGGATTATTTCGGAACATTGGGAAGAGGTCGGATTTCCGAGATGGTCAGATGTTGGTTAGCTGGGGCTTGGGTTTTGGTGTAGAATGACACCCGCTATGTGCACGGAAATACACCATTTGGTGTATTTATGTGCACTAGTAAGGATTTGCGCTGACACCCCTAGAAGGCCGGAGAAACTTTCTTGACACTAGGCGTTTCCCCCATCTCCGCGTAACATACATTGTCGTGTGATACAAAACACAGTAGAAGCCAGAGATTTAAAAGTGTATGGATATTGTAGAACGTTGTGTTGTGTTGTGTACCGTTCATCTGCCCTTTTTAGCCGAAGGGCCCCTAGTGGGGCCCACTGTTTGCCACACTATGCCCCTGGGAGGCAGATCAGGTACACCAGTATTAGATATTTACTCTGGCAGGTCCTGCGACCTAGATTCCTGAGATTTCAGTGACAAAGACCTTAAAAAAAAATCACTAGGTTTGGCAAAAAACCACTGGGTTTGGCCAAAAGGAATATAAAGATTAAAACTTTGGGTGTTGGGCTCGGTAAATTTTGACATGTGTTTGACGCTAATGAAGATAGAAGAGAGGGGGGGGGAGACTGAAGGCTGGGACCAATAGAGAAGACAACCTCGAGAGTCAGTGGGGCATTCTCATGCCCCACTAGATGGAAAAGAAGGGGTGGCAGGGGAAGGAGACTGAGAAATCTATCCTCCCCGCCGAGGGATAGGGAGTTAAAGCGAATTGGATAAGAGCACACTATTCAGACTGCCAGGTGGCATTGGCAGTGAAGATGAAGGTCATAGCTCTTGTCCTGAGGTGTCACAGATCCTTGAACAGGTGCCATCCAGGAAAATTGGTGGAAGGACTAATGAGGTAGGCTCTGTGGTGGTGGGAGAATCCTACGCCTTCCAAAGAGGTCTTGGGTGAATTCGGAAAATGCAGCATAGGTGTCCTCTAATTCCAGGAGATATTGTTCCCAGAGTCTCGGGATGAATTGAATTTTTGATATCAGAATGCAGAGAAGGCCCTCATATAATAGGCACTGGTACATCAGATGCTCCAGTGATTCACGTTGGCCACAGGAACAGAACGGGTTGTCAGTGAGGCTCAAGGTGATAAGTTTTACTCTGATGGCGCCGTGTCCAGTCAGCAGATAGGTTGTCAGAAGACCTGGGGAGAACAAGATTGCTGACTTCGGGTAGGTTGTTCGGATGTTTGGAAGGAATTTTTTGGTTAGGGCCACTTTATCTGTGGCTGTCCATCGTTGTTGCCAGGTCTGGTGAAGAAAGGGAGCAAGTCGTCGCTTCTCCACAGAGCGATTGTTAGTTGGATCGGTGGTGAAGTTTAGGAAGGTGACACCAACTACCACCTGGCAAACGACAGATTTGTCTTTTGCTAGGTGGTAGAGCATGACAACCGGACGACCTCCAGGTCCAGGGGGGAGGGCTTCCATCAAGACCTGGAGACCGTGCGTATTGACAGTGCAGCACGCCCGAGAGACGGTGAGCAGGATTGAGTGGTGTACGGTTTCAAGTTCTCTTCGGTTAACTACAGTACTGGCTCTTGTGTACCATACAGGAGCGCCGTATGTGATGACAGGTAGGAATACTGCCTTGTAGAAGAGGCTGAGAGTTATTTTCTCGAGTCTCCAGTCCTTACGGGTGACTCTTGTAATTAGGGCAGAGTAGGCCCTTATCTTCTGTCTGATGTAGGCTAAATGGGGTTGGAATGATAGACCCTGTCGAGGTACATTCCCAGGTACTTTAGTTGTGCTGCTAGTTTTATTGGTTATATTTTAGTTATATTTTATTCTATCCTGGATTTTGATTTGTGGGGGTCGGGTCAGTTGGAAGTTACCCTTCAGCAGTATGGAGCAGGTTTTAGATGGTGAGACATGTAGGTTGTGGTGGGTAGTCCTCTCTAACAGGTAAAGTGTAAAGTGTGTTGTTGTCATACGGCACCAGGGGTTTCCCCCATCTCCGCGTTGCTTTCATTGTGGGTGTACCAGTTGATAGGAAATGCCAGAGATTTAAAAGTGTATGGACGTTGTATATGTGTAGTGTCATGTAAGGTTGTTCATCTGGTCATTTAGCCGCTGTACCCCTAATGAAGCCCAACATTGCCCCACTTTCGCCGCGTGGAGGCAGACCAGGAACCCAGTAGACTTAGATTTACTCTGGCAGATCCTGCCGCTCACTTTCCTGAGATTTTGGCGGCAAGGACCTTAAAAAAATGAATTTGAATTTGCATGCATGCATCATCGATTGTTGGGGTATCGCTTAAAATAAACAGGCCGAAACTGGGCGAAACTATACTTTGAGCGAAATTTGATTTGACGTGTGGGGCATCGCTTGAGTACAGATAGAGTGGGGGGGAAGGTGGAAGGATGGGGGCGATAGGGAAGGTGCCCCCAGATGATCAGTGGGGCATGCCCATGCCTCACAAGGTAAAGAGAAGGTCGGCGGGAGAGTGAGGAGACAGAGTGTCTCCTCCCTCCCCAACCAGGGAAGGGAATTAAAAGGAATCAAGTCAGAGTGCTCGATTCATCGCCAACAAGGCGTGTCGGCAGCGAGGCTGCGTGGTCTAGATCGGTGTGTTCCAATCCGGTCACTGGTTCAATCCAAGATTGTGGTCTTTCCTGCAGTTGAGTTCCGCGTCCGTTTCTCTAGATTCAGATGTAGATGTTGTTCTTTGTTAGAAGTGCGTAGTCACATGTTGTGATGGTGTTTCAGCTTCCGTCACCCGGTGGGCTTAATTCTGGTCTCCATCCTTAATCTTGTCATAATATAGTGTTGCTTTGTTACTCCTCTGCAGTTTTCTTTCATGTTATCCAGTTACCGTCTGTGAGTCTTCATTCGCGTTTTGGTTGGGTTGCGGGTTCATTTGTTGAGATTGTATGGTTCGACGCCTAGCGAATAATTCCTCGGCATAATCAGTGAAGGCTGTGTATGATTCTTTGTTAACCAGGATATATTGTTCCTCGTCTTTGGGAGAGTGTTTCAATTTTATCACCAATTGACAGCGGAGGTCGTCATATTGGTAGCAGTCAAACATTAGGTGAGTCCATGTTTCTTGTTCGCCGCAGGTGCAGTTTGGATCGTCCACTATTCCCAGTGCAGTTAGTTTGGCATTTAGGGCGCCATGTCCTGTGAGCAGGTAAGTTGCAAATAGACCCGGTGCATACCAAGTTGGGAGCTTTGGCTGAAATCTGTCCACATTGGGGAAAAACTTCCTGGTTATCCGGCCTTTTGTAGAGGTGTCCCACCGCGTTTGCCACACCTGCAGCAAGCGTGTTTGCCACACCTTCAGCACGGGTGGCAGTGAGGAGCATTATTCTGTGTATAGAATCTAGGATTCGTAGTTTGACAGTAATGCCGGCCTTTTTGTACCATGCACCAGCTGCGTAGGTTACAACTAGTAGAAATGCTGCTTTGTAATAGAGCATCATTGTTCGTTGTTTTAGTCCCCAGTCTCCCAGTCAATCCTGTTTATCATGACGGTGCAGCTCCGTATTTTTCTTCTGAGATAAATGAGGTGAGGTTTGAACGATAAGTGGGAATCCAGTATGACTCCCAAGTATTTAAGTTATGTGCTGAGCCGTATGGTTGTGGTGCCAATCTTTATTTGGGGTGCTCTGCGGGTGTCTACTGCTTCGTTTAAGAGTATAGAGTTTGTTTTTGTTGGTGAAATCTGGAGTAGGTGCAGTGTAGTCCAGTCCTGGAGGATTTTCAGGGTGTGATTTGCCAGTGTTTCTAGTTGTGCTCTAGAATTAGCGTCTATTGTCAGGACGAGGTCGTCCGCAAAAGCCTGCGAGCAGACCACTTCCAGGTATTTATGTAGGAATTCATCCATCAGGTGGTTCTACAACGTTGGTCCTAGGACTGATCCCTGTGGGCAGCCTCTGAAGATTTTCCTTCTTATTTCTTTGTATGGAGTGTTGACCTTTATTTCGCACAGGGAAAGGAGCGCCACCTCCACCTAGTCTCATTTAGCAGTCAGGGGCTTGAACCCCGGTCCACTCAAAGAGCGTGTGGTATTGTACTCGGGCTCCTGACCATTCGGCTACGTCAGGCTGATAATAATGTAGTTGGATGCATTTCAATATCAGTACGGCCAGGTGGGTAGTTTCATTACACAGGAAACCCTGGGATTTGGAAAAAATTAACCATACCTGCCTTCCGAGTGTCAAGTGTAAAAGCAATTACCATAATACTAAAAGTAAGTAGATCAATAAAATACGGTAGATCTGTAAAGGCCTTGAGCTCAGTGACAGCCACCTGGCAGTCATTATAGGATGTCACGTTACCAATCAATCTGCTCGTGCCATTGCAGCAAAACTGCATCACCCTAGATCAACTGTAGTTGAAACCAAATGGGAAAGTTCGGGCAGACCGCAGAATTTGATGGAAAGAGACCGGCAGGAGCTCAGAATAACAGAACGTACATCCCGTTAGTACTGTCAATCAGGAGATCAAGGAACCCGTAGGAATTAGCTGCGCCGTTGTATACGCAGTATACAACGGCGTCTTGCCTGGTGTACAACCCATTGGAATTGGTGTCTAGAATTAAAAAGTTCTGTTATGGAGTGACGAATCACGGTACTCTGTTTTCTGATCGGACAACCGTTTGGGTCTGGCGGATGCGCGGTTAATATTATATACCAGAGTGTAAAGTTTGGTGAAGAGGTACCGTCTGAGTTTGTTGTTCGTGATTTGGACTGAGACCATAGCTCTTTGTTTTTAGAAAAATCAAGGCCACGCGGTACATTGGCATTCTGGACAACTGCGCTCTTCCTAAACTGTGGCAGTAGTATGAAGAGGACGTCTTTCTGTTTCAGCATGACAATGTACAATCATACTGCACAGCCATTGGTGACTTGGTTTGAGGACATGACCGGGAAAAGCTTTATTGGCGTGGCCAGTGACTCAGCTTTAATCCCGTTGAGATGTTTCGGATGAAGTGAAATGTTGGCCTCGGGACATGCCCTCGATCAGTAGTTGAATGGCTGTTATGTTCAAGGAGGAACGGAACAAAATAATGCTTTCTTCTTATTCAAAATTGGTTTGGAGCCATCCAGCAAGATACGGTGTGTAATTAGGACAAAAGGCGGGCCGACACGTCATTAACTAGAGATATCTAGTTAATAACGTGTATCTCTATTCTCCATTAACAACCCAACTGCTCTACATGGGAACAGCCATAGGAAAAACAAGGTAAATCCATGCTTCGCCCGCCCTTAATATACCAACGGAAAGGGGGCTCCCAACAGTGATTGAAAATTACCCAAAATCTCCGTCATCTCTCTCCCCAAATTTTACGATCCCTGTCATGGTTTCAACATATCGAAGATCAGCGACGCATCACAGACGGATCAGCCCGCGTACATCCCTCGTCACGGTAAAGAGAACAGCTTCATTCCAACTCCTGTTCCAAAATGTGCGATCCATGAAGAATAAACTGAATGAAGTTGAGGAGCTCTTGCTGTCCAGTTCAATGGACGTGGTTTGCTTCGCAGAAACCTGGCTTGACCCCATTGAAGAATCACTTTCCTCTACTTGGCCTGCAAGATATCAGATGGTGCGCACGTCTAGAGAAAACCGGAGAGGAGGAGGAGTTGTAATTTTTTTCAATGAGCAGGTATTTTCTATCCTCCACTCATTATCGAGGCAGTCTGACTCTTTGGAGGCAGTTCTAGTTACACTAAAATCTAAAAACAAGAACAGCCAGAGAAATTCTCTCGAAATTGTCGCAGTGTATATCCTATCAGTTCCAGACGCACAAGTAGTTGATGAACTCCTCAATTGGCTGATTAACCATCTCCATTCATCACTGAAACACGTCGTGTGTGGGGATTTCAATCTCGCGAATACTCAAGAGGAGACTGAGTCAGCGTCTACGTATATTAGGTCTTAAACTGGTTAGCTCATCACCCACAAGGGGCGAAAGCACATCAGACTTTGCGTTCGTGTCAGCAAATTGTGGGGCTAATCAAAACCCTATAAGCAACATACAGTCTGATAATAACCCCATCATTCTCTCTCTGTGCAATTAGAAATGCCCATCACTTGTGGGAAAAGGAAAGTCACAATCAAAACAATTACAGCGCCCAAATACCTCAATCCTGAAAAGTGTGTTTATGCTGCTCAAGCAATCCCATGGGACGTCCTTAAGGAATGCGAACCCGAACTTGGGGTTGACCTGATGACAAGATGGATAGCCACAGTTTCTCTCTATGCTGCAACGAAGAAACTAACCATAACCAAGCATTCAAGGGCCTGGTGGAATCCAAAAGTCTCTGAAAGCATCCACGTTAAACAGAACATGCACAAAAAGTGGAAAAATTCCGGCTCATCCTCGAACAGAACTGCTTTCTCCCGAGCTATGGCGCTTTTTATTAGGAACAAGAGGGAGGCAATAAAACTTCACTTAGAGGCTACCATAAATAAGGGTAAGCCCTGCCATAGATGCCAATCAGAGGACGCCATTGACTAGCTCAATCTGGGCAGTTGGCTCGACCATATAATTAGGTTCGCCGCTCAGCCAGAATCTATTACACCAATAGAATTCCCAGTTAATCCGATTTCCCTTAAATGCAGTTCACTTCACCAAATATCAGCTGATCGACGCAACAAATAGCTTAGCACCTACGGCCGCATCCGGTGCCGACGGAATTCCTCAGTTTATGCTGAAATGCCTGAGTACATTTATTGTTGATCCTATCCTGTCGTTATTTAATAAGATCTTTAATCAAAAATTTTTCCCACCTATGTGGCATGTCTATCTAGTAAGACCTCTGCCGAAAACACGCTCTGCTTCACAGCCCAGTCACTTCCGTCCAACTTCTTCTGCATCTTCTGCATTAAAGGTCTTTGAGAAATCTCTTCTGAGAACATTAACCATCCACATTATGCCAAAACAGCTACCGCAGATCAACTATGCTACTCGGTCAAGATCCACCGCTACAAATCTAGTCACCACCACTACCAAGATCCTCGAGGCATTTGAGCACCATTCGGAAATCACCGTTACGTATATCGACGTCCAGACAGCATTTGATTCCATATCACGCGTTGGCAAGACTACTACGTGAGTATTACCTCATTGGTGAAGACGTGCTCTGGTTTATTCAGACAATGATTGATAACAGGACCATTATTGTTCGCAATGGCAATCTGCGTTAGACCAGGACTGTAATAGTCCTGGTCTAACGCAGCTGGAGTTCCACAAGGTGGGATCCTGTCCGGAATCTTGTTTTCAGCTGTTCTCGTGCCGTTCGTGACGGGCCGAACTAATATCATCACCTTTGCCATTAACATAAAACTGTTTACTCCCATGAGCCCTGGAGACACCGTTGAATACATCAATGCCTTAATCCGTCAAAAATCCGAATCATTGAGGCTCCTCTCCGATTTTGGACTTCATATCAATCCTAAGAAGTCAAAACAGTTGACATTCTCTCTCAAACGGAACCCAACAATAGTGCAACCCATTTTAAGAGGATTCTGCCGTCCAACAACATACAGACCTGGGTGTGATTTTTTACAGAAAGCTCTCCTTTCTATCACACATAAACCACCTGAAAATAAAGTTCTGTCGAATCTGGTGGATGATTAAACAACAACTTATGGTTTGTTTTCTTCCAGAAATTCTAGTTTTTCGTTCAGCAAACAGCGAATCAACCACAGAATGCACGCAGTTTACAGACATATGATATATGGAGGAATACGACCTACGTTAATGATGCGCCTAAAGCCTACAGCAACCAACCAATCGAGGAATTGGACAGACGATTAATACCTTTTCTGTGAACTTCAAATACGCAAGATAAAGGAGCTGTGTGACTTCTTTCCAATCGATTTTCTTTTTGGGTCAATATTTGCATAAACACACCCAATAACTTTCTTCATAATTGGTTTAATTACACCAATTTTTTATTCAAGACGAAGGGACCCGTCTAGCCAAAAATAAACCGAAGAGAATCATAAAATTTTTCAAAAGATTTCATTATTAAATGGTTGAAAGTCAACGCCCTGTGAGTACTTTCGAATTTCTTCAATAATTTAAATTCGATTTTTCCGAATAAAACTCAATCCACTGAGGACCTTGTCTTGTCTCTTCGGAAAGTCCACTGAAGCTTAGCGTCATCGCATGAACAATGTACTAACACAAGGACTGGCTTTGTTACTTTGTTATCCATTTAAAAAAAAAAGTCCACCGATATCTTTCACCGTTGAAAGACGTCCAAACCTCCCCTGTGATACACCAGAATGAATTAGGGTTTGAATAGACTTAACACCACGAGCTTTACTATGTAAATTACGTTGACCCAACGAGATCGGTTTGTGAAGAAGTTGCAAGAAAAATATGGAGCTGACACTAAGAAGGAGTTATTGATAGACTCTGTAAGTAGAGTAATTAAATTGCTGTAAGCGGAGAGATAGGTAAACATTTTCTCCAGGAGTGTGCATTACACTAATGAGTAGTTTAAAGTTTGATATGTTGATGAAACACGACTGCTTGGCACATCCACAAAATTTAATTAAAGCTTCATGCATATTTGATAAAGAGTGATTCATTGCTTGCTCCGATGCTAACAAGTTACTGATGTAAGAAAGGAGTTTTTCTTTGAATGATACGCGTAGATTGTATCAAAGTTTATAAGTTCGAGATTACGAGGGCATTGAAAATTGTCTTCGAAGAGGAATTTAACAAAAACTCTGATAGAAATTTTCGTTTTCTCTGTTACACTGTCCTTCTTCATCTGTACAGAGTCCCATGTGTACAGCTTTCCGTTCTCGTGCGAAAATTATTACGCCTGGAATCGAACCCGATGTTATCAGCGAGCTGGAATAAGTACGCTAACCACTGCGTAGCCTGCTGTCCTGTATTCGGTTTAATCCATGGCTAATTGTTCTCTCTCAGGAGTCTCCATTCCTAGCGTTTAATAGGATCATTACACGTAGTCAACTAATCGATTTCGCAATGAAAGGTAATATTTTACCCTGGAGATTCCATTACTTAAAATCAGTAATCTAAAAGTCCGATTAATTGGGCAGTTGAATATATTACCGTTCATCTGACTTACAGGAACTATTAACAGAATTCGGATTTATGAGTTTACTTCTCGCTCGTAGAATTAGGGAGGACAGAGGGAGAAATAAGGGGACAATATGACAAAGAGATAGAGAAAGAGAGGTAGAAAGAACTCTATTAAGGCATTCCCGATATAAATGTTAGTTTTAATTCTATCCACATTTGTCTCCATAAAGACGTTAAATTTTAACGTCTCACTGAGGGCCTGTATGTGTTGCGACAACGTCGACCTGAATTCCTATCGGACCATTGACTCTCCAGTCACGGTGGAATGTCCGGATAAGCTGTATATTATAAGGATTTCAATATGTCTCATTTTGTTACTTTATTTTAGAAAAATAGTCGATATAATTATCCACATGTATTCCCGATATCTTGATATATTGTCTTTAGCCGTTAAAACATAACAAATCTGTTTTCTATAAATATTTATCGTATATATACGTTTTTCATTCCGGGTTGTAAAATATATAAATAACCGCCCTATCATCGTTTTAAAAAAATAAAATGTAATTATAGTTCTCTCCAAGAGAAAACCAAATATTCAAACCGTACAAAACAACTGCTATAGATAAAAAAAAAAAAAAAAAAAAAAAAAATCATTCTTTTTATGCTAGGAATGTTTATCAGCTGTTCTCATATCAGGAGCATTTCGTGGTCCCTATCTATAATCTACGTCTGTGAGGCAGGCTGATATCAGATATCTGAGCACAAGGTGTTTCACTGGGACTAGCTGGGCTTTATCGTTAAAGAGAGACTTCTGCTTGAATTACTTGTGAGATGGGCGATAATGGTCCCCCGAACTCGTCCGCAGAAAGACGTGAAATTGAGTGGATATGGAAGGCACCCCGCACACGTAGACGCAAGTGCGAGAACTACATTTGATACCACGAGACATCGGCTTCGGCAGAAAAGATAAGAAAACGTCATAAAGGACTTCGACAGGCTGCCTGTCCCAAAGCTACGCTCGGACAGTTTTCCTAGGGTGAAAACGGAAAACATCATTAGCCAGAAGATTCAGGGGGGAAGGGGGTCATGGAAAAAACTGAGGGAGACTCAGGACAAGGAATGGCTGACTATAACAAAATAAAATTTCATTTTCAATCGCTGCTATGCACACTACGTAGACAAAATGAAATTATGATTATTGCAGTTAATCTTATTCCACTTCAGGAGTGGTAAATAAACAAAAAAATCTGAAAGTCCCTTACCGAAATCCACAGCAAGAAATCCAGCTAATGAAAATATCCTCCTAGATGAATTCGATGCCAAATAAGACCACGTTATGAAAAGCAAAAGAAAAAAAGTACGTCAAGGCAATTGCGCAACGTATTTCTTAGTGATTTTGGGTTACAGCTGATTGATCGATTAGCTTGTTCCACCATTCCCGGGGTTTATTTCCCAACTCTCTGTTGACTGCTCGTAATCATCTCATCCTTTTGATGGACATTCAAAGTCCCGTATGACGTTCATTCTCCATAAACATTTGCTAATTCTCTCTCTTTCTTTGACTCACTCCATTCCTCCCGTGCTTTCATTCCTTATTCCACTTCAATAACTGCATATTTCATTTTAAATTCCCTTTTAACGTTTTTAATGGAATCGTTTGAAGAACTCGGAAACGAAATGGAAGCCTTATTATGTCTATATAAATAATCTTTGATTGGATCCTTTAATGAATCTTTTAATTGAGTTCGAAAATATTAAAGGAAAACTAAATAAATCCCACAATAAAGACTATATAGATTAGTTTCGTGAAAATATTCAACACGAAAGGACCAATAAAAACATATCTTTCATTTTTTCGTGTTTGTAAAACTCAAATATGTTGTATGAACTCAAAAAGGTTCGTACAACATACACTGCCTGGTCACTTTATTAAGGAACATGGCAGTTTGAGTTATATAAAAAAATATGTTGTACATTGTGTGAGTCCCGAGTTCGAATTGAGAGAAATTTTTAAAGACTTTCTTTTAAAACAGACTTCCAAAGAGATATGATTGTTGATGCGCGATTAGTAGGCGATACTGGAGGAAGGACGGCTGCACTTTCCAATGTTCAAAGAATAGAGTCATTCGATCTAGCGAATGGAAGGACAGAAAATATCTGTGCACAGACGCTACCGCGACTGAACATGTCAGGTGAGGGAGAGAAATGCTCGTCTTCTGGAGTGGATTGTAAGTATAATCCCCACTAAACGACGGAAGAACGTTGGCATTTAATGAGGGAACATCACAAGGCATCGATGCCAGCACCAGCGATGAATCCTACGAATGGTACGAGTGACTTTCACGGAAGTCACTGATCTCAGACACCACGCGGAAAATACGACTGCGTTAGAACCAGGAATGCAAAGGATGGACGCAGGACTGAAAACAAGTCATGTGGTCCGGTGAGACCCGATTTATCTTTCATAGAAAACTACACAAGACAGTGGTACCGACTAACGATACAAACTGCAGGAGGAGGTGTATGGCATGTTTTCGTAGAAAAAAGTTGGCCCTCTGATCCCAGTGGAGGGCACAGTGAACGCCAGAACACACATGAATGTCGTTGAGGATGAAATACATCTGATAATGTTGCATGTTTGTCTCTAGGGATGGAGATACTTTCAAGTTGACAATGCAACCGTCCAAATGTGAAGAACACGAAAGACTTCAAGCATCTCCTCTGGCCAGTCCAATTTCAGGATCTCAATCCCGTCGAGCACCCAGGGAATGACGTGTTTGTTAAGCCCATTTGTTTGCGTAGCCATCGAAGCCCAAGTCGTTCCAGGAATTGAGGACTGATTTGATACGTGTATGGTCTGATAATCCTTCTGTCATTTTCAACACCTAGACTCCATGAATGCGATACGATAGATGATGTTGTGTCGGAGCAGTGATTCGGAGAATGCTAGTCCCACACGCCTTTAACTCATGAACCTAATAAAGTGGCCAGGGAGTGTATTTACGAAACTTAAAATTCGGTTCTTAAGATCACGTTTCTATTTTGCGCGGTTATTTGTACTTGATAGACGAAGTTGCTATTTACTTAGCCATCGAGGCCCTAAGACGCGTAGTAGGAGCAGAAGACATAAAAAAAAACCTGCAAATGTATGAAGCAGGAGCGTGAAATCTGTTGGTTGTTTTTACTTGGGGCTGTCGAAAGACCTGTAGAAACAGCCGCTGCAGACTGTATCGTATTAATGCCGAGAAGGAGCCACTTTGGCTTGCAGATCGAAAACTCTGGCAGTCCGGTCACTTGACTCTCAAATAATGCCCAATGTACTGTCTTAAGTTTGGGCAAATGTCTTTGGTAATGCGCAAGCCGCTCTCTGTCAGAGCGGGCTAAATGACCTGTGAAACAAAGTACAAGAATTACGGTCGGCTGTTGCCAATACCTAGCAGCAAACAGCCAGGAAGTGGATATTAGCCATGCTGTATTTGTTCTGCTTGTCTAAAAGGATGAGAACTCAAGAGTCTCCATCCGGAAGTCAGAAAATCATTAAGCGGAAATATTTTTGTGTGGCGGAACGATTCGTAATGACCGCGATACCAAAATTGTTTTCTTCAGTTCATTCTCGAGAAAAAGAAGAAAACTACGTTACGGATTGTTAACATTTTCTATGTCAGATTAATCGATTGCATTTTGCATATAAACTGGCTTTAGATTAGACGTAGGGTACATTATTTTTTAAATTTTAATAAATCAAGGGGCCGAATTTATTTTGTTTAAAGGAAATATTAAAGAAAAATGTAACGAAAGTTAGGAAATCGGACTTTAGTCAAAAACTCGTATAAATTGATTATTAAAACAAATTTCTGATTTATTGGAAATGTCAGGTGGCGCTGCAGTGGCACTTCCGTGGAACGTTGGCGTTTGGTTTTTGGCACGATCATTACCCGGCGCACAATTTCATTGTTTGTCAGTCGCGCGCTGTTTATTTTATTTATCGTCTGCCTCTCGGAGTCTGCTGCTTGGCAAGGACGCGTTGTTGCCAATAGTAGCGTTTTAGTAGCGTAGCCACACTTACTCTTCATCCGCTTTTTGTAGAATCTGATATATTTGGCGTTCCCTTGGGAAAGACATTCGCCTTTCCCAGAACAGCGCATCCATCCATCCATTAATCCTCTCATCCATTGTCACTAGTTTTCTATCCACACATTCTTGTTGGCCGGCTCCTTACAATCCGCGGAATAAAAATCAAGTAGTTGTT
Source organism: Mastigoproctus giganteus (assembly GCF_048544385.1). NCBI lineage: Eukaryota > Metazoa > Arthropoda > Arachnida > Uropygi > Thelyphonidae > Mastigoproctus > Mastigoproctus giganteus. The sequence continues at coordinate 66,769,395 of NC_143587.1, forward strand.
CGTTAGAAGAAAAAGTGGGGAGACTCACTTTACTCGCTGCCAATATGAAACCTCCACGCTCAAAGTGCGTTTCCAATATTTGCTTCCGTGTCTGTCAACTTGTCATTTCTTCTTATTTTCGGGATTTGAGATTTCTTTCAGTTTGGTGGAGGTAACTTGAATGCGATGTACGAGTTCCAAATTTCTTCTGGACCGGAACTCCCAGCGGAGAAAGGCGAAATAAAAAGTTTGTCGGACAGAGAATCGGCGCAGATTTCTCTTCGTTCTCCCGCGTGCTTCTTCCGCGCGCTGCTATCGAGGCTATCACTCCGATGTGACCAAAACAGTCGCGACATTAGGGCCAATGTAGAGGAGCTTAGTGCGGTGTGCCCGGTGTTATGAGCTTTCGAGGATCCTTAACGCGCGCTACTTTAGAAGGTTTGCGCGCGAGAAGATGGGTTATTTCCCCAGAAACACCCAATCACTCTTCCCCCCCCCCGCCCCCGCTCCAGCCAATTCTTTACTTCCAACTGTAACAAAGTAGGGGGTGAATTTGGTCGCTGTGGACGCTACCAGAGAATGTCCAACAGGCACGCACAAACGTGTTTCTTCAATAAGGTTTAAGACTTGCAAATTAATCTCGCTTCCCTCATCCTTCGGTCTTTCTCTGTCACCCTACCTCTCTCTCTCTCTCTCTCTCTCTCTCTCTCTCTCTCTCTCTCTCTCTCTCTCTCTCTCTCCCCTTATTTATTTATTTAGTTTTGGCTATCGATCAGGAGTTGATCGATAGTGCAGCAAAAACCTGTGGCTGCCTTTGCACTATGTGGCTAATACTAATATCCTCTCTCTCTCTCTCTCTCTCTCTCTCTCTCTTAAGTACATCTTTTTCTATTTTGTCGCTCATTTTTCTCTTTCTGTTTTCTGTCATTTTTCTCTCTTTTTCTCTTTTCTTGAGCTCACCGCTCTGCACTTCTCGTTCTCCTTTGTTCTATTTCTCTCTCTTTCGCTCTTTTCTTTCCCAACTCTCTCTCTCTCTATTGTTCTCCCCTTTCTTTTCCCTTTTTATTTTGTTTTCTTTTTTCACTTCCGGCTCTCTCTCTCTCTCTCTCTCTCTCCGTTTCTGTTTTCTGAAATTTTCTTCTATCCCTTTTCCTTTTTCCTTTTCTATTTTGTCTGTTCATTCTTCTCCTTTCCTCTTTCCGTTTTGTCTCTCATTTACTTTTGCTCTTTTCTTTTTCCATTTTGTTTCTTATTTGTACTCTTTTCTGCCATTTCTCTCTCTATATATACATTTTTTCTCCCGTTTTTCTTTTCCTTTTTTCTCTTTTTAACTTTCACCTCTCTCCCTCTCTTTCCTGAAATTTTCTTCTACTCTTTCTTTTACTTTTATCTTTCCGTTTTGTCTATCATTTTTACTGTTTTCTTCAATTTCTCACCCCCTCTATTTAACGTTCTCTTTTCTTCCGTCTCTCTCTCTTTTGTTCACTTCAATTTCTTTTTTCCTTTTTCTTTCGTTTTTTTTCCTTTTCTCGATCTCTGTTTCCTATAATTCATTTTCTAACGTTTTCTCTTTTCTATTTTGTCTCATTTTTCTCTTTTTTTCTTTCTTTCTATTTTGTCATTTTACTCTCTTTTTCCCTTTCTTTCTTTCTTTCTCCCCTCTCTATTGTTCATTTTCTTTTCTCCCGTTTCTTTCTTCTCTCTCTCGATCTCTATTTCCTGAAATTCTCTTCTATTCATTTTCTTTTTCTTCGTTTCTCTCTCTCTCTCTCTCTCTCTCTCTCTCTCTCTCTCTCTCTCTCTCTCTCTTTTGTTCTTTCCTTTCTCTTTTCTCTTTCTCTTTCTTTTCTCGATCTCTGTTTCCTGAAATTCTCTTCTATCCCCCTTTTTTTTACTCTCCCTCTCTGTTTCCCCTTGTGTTTGAATAAGTCAACCTGTCTTATTCCGTTTGAATATAAAAACCAAGCTGAAAACGGACTGATGCCATCAAGCTGTTCTATTGTCAAAGAGCGTGACTGTGTGAATTTATCTTTTTCCGCTGTCATCTTTCTGTATAAATGTATTTCTTTTTTTTATTATTTCATTCTCGAAAGCATTTAGATGTTCTTCTTTTCTTCCGGATTACAATACCTCCGCGGGAATCCTTCTCATATATGTCAAATGCTGCCTATTAAATTCTGTCGTTTCAGAAATACAAAATTCATCATTCAGCTTCTCATTAATTTCGACAGAGGGAAAAAAATATGGCGAATCTGCGAGCAAAATGATTCTCATTTTGATTACAATTAAAAAAAAAAATCAATCCTCCACTAATATCACGCTCTGTTGGTATTTAAAATACTTCCCTCTGCTTTTTAAGCATTTTTAGGCTCAAAATTTTCGCAAATTACGTTAAAAAGAAGCAATCAGAATTAAAATGTCTTATTTGCTAAGATATCACACACTGAATAATCAAATAAATAAAGCTTTTACTTCAGGAAGAGATTGATATGTTTAATGATAGAGCTGTTCTGTGAGAAGCCAATCAATTTAATCAATTCTGAAGGCAGAGTCTATCAAAACTAACTACGCGCTGGAACTTGTTGTTTCCATTAAACTCAAATTCATCCAATCTTTGCCCTTCTGTCAATACAGCTGTTGGGGGTTTCTTTATCCATTTTTAAAACCTTTTTAATGCATATTAATATCCACTTAAGGAGTCAGCGGAAGTTTTTCTTCTTTGTCCCTTTATTAACTTCGGGGATCGTCAAGGGCACTGAACAATGTACCTTCCATAATGGACAGAAGCGGGGAGTGGGCTCCTTTAATTACCTTAATCGCTGTTGCCTCCTTTACTACAGGAACTACTGGCTAGAAGTGACTGATGTTCTTTGGGTGAAGAAAGAGACATCGTCTTATACGTAACCATTGTTCTTTTAAGGATACTTCAACCGAATTGCTAGCGAAAGAATTGGTGGAGGGTTACGAGGACTCTTATCCTGCTATCTCTGTATCTCAAGGTATTGTTCGAATCACTTTAACCAAGGATCGATTCTGCAAAAAGGAAACTAACTAAGCTGTGAATGATGCGAAGATTTGAAAAGTTTGGAGGAATAAGTTTTTAACAAACATTTTCGCTGTTATTTTTTTGTATTATATAACAGATAGTTGGCGCATTGAATAATTGGCGTATCGATATTACCATTGCATTTTAATTACACTCATTGGACAAAAAAGTAAGAAACCTTTTGGAATTGGCATAAACCGATTTTCAGAAAGGTGTTATTGATGAAGCAGGAGCCACAATTGAGAAAACAAAGGAAATCACTGATGTGTGTCAAAGGCAACCGTCTCAAAAATAAACAATGGGTGGAAGACGAAAGATGAATTCGGCTCTAAAAGGAAGAAATATGGCAAGAAGTTGGTACTCCAAGAACGAGATCGTGGAGTTTAAAGCGAATTATGCGTCAGAAGAGAAGGTCCAGTGAGTGGAAAATGCCTGAAATATTCCATTTAGGCAAAGAACGACCCATTTCTCACCAACTATACAGCGGAGTTGAATAATCTGGGATTTAACAGTCGTTTGTCTATACGAAAGCTGCTTCTTTCTGTAAAGAAATCGAAAGATATCTGAGAATTCATTTTGGACCACGACATTTTTGGAGCTCCTAAAAACACAACAACAACGCTGATGATCATACCACTAATAATACTGATATCGTCTGATTTTTTAATAGCAAACATTAATGACATCAATCGATTCGCCAGGTGACGCTGCTCTCTTCGGAATATCCGATTCTCTAATAAACAAATAAATGAAAATTTCCAGAATTTATCCAAATTCTAGAATTTATCCAAATTCTAGAATTTATCCAAAATCAATTCACCTTGTAGTAAGAGACAACAGCCTATATCAGCTGAAGCCTAACATCGTCCAACATTATAAAAAGAGATTCTGCAATGGATGTCAGTAATATATGATACAATATGCACAGTTGTAAAGATATTTATAAAGTACCAATTAAATTTAATAAGATTTTGCTGTCAGATGGGGATTGGAGACAGAACCATATGGACGATACTATAGATTTTAATATGGAAGTTGATGGATTTTGTTGGGCGTTTAAAAAATAAGACAAAAACACTGAACTTAACGCATAAGTTATACGTTATTTAGAGTAAGGAAATTTTGATCTTGCGTCAAGTGAGAAATGATTAAGTTTTAATGTGCCTTCAATCCGTTGCTTTTAATCTAAATAAATAATGCGCAGATGAGCTGATGAAAGATGCAGGCTTAACTTTCATCCGGCGTTTCTATTGGGACAGATAATTATACCGGGGATAGACTTAACAAATAAATTAATGGTTTAAAAAAATACCCAATTTTAATAGAACACTTATATTGTAATTAAAAGGTTAAGAAGGATCAAAAGACTTGTTTTATTCAAGAGTGCAAATCTTACTTGAAGGCAGAAGTAAGTGTGAGCCGGTTTTTGTGCTCTCTAATGTTCTAGAGGTCTTATTAGTCCCCGGGGTGTTTTAACTTGCTTATGATTATTTTTGTGGTTCAAGTTACAGTCTATTATAGGTAACAGAAAACATTATGTAGATAATAGCGCACGCTTTGCTGTGTTTTCATTCACCTTCTTTGCTTTTTTAACTGCGCTCTGTGATAAATTGGCCTTTATGAAGACAATGATGGTAATCATTGTTTATGGGAAGACACTGATTATCTTCGCGTTTCTCGAAAAGATGCTTCCTGCTGCTGTATCGTAGCGCAAGTAATAGTCTAACCCAAATGGCCATCGATATTGGCTGGGCTGCTAAATGACCCGCTTCGATAACATAATGTGCATGACAATATCGCCAGGAAACAATAAAGAACAAGCAATACTTCCAGGAACCTTCTCAAAAAGATCTTCAGGAACATTCAGAATTTACGTCTTCGATCAAATAATTGGCTCTGGCGCTCTCGGCTTAAATAAATTTTCGTTGCGTGAATGGTTTTCACTATTTGGTTTTTATCGTCTTTAAAATAATCTTTACAACAGTTAAGTTGTTGTTGATGGTGGTTGAGCAGTTTCCGCTAGAGAAATATTCGTCATCGTTTGTGGTTATTGATTCGACTTTAGGCAGTAGTGCAGAAGGGACTTAAAACTTGCTTTTTTTATCAGTTGAACCATATCAGGTATCTAATTGCAGCATTATATATTGGCAGATGTCAGATACTCTTAGCAGTAATGGCGTCACACATCAATGTACCCAACAAAGATTAGGTGGGAAGCGTAATTAATCAAGTACAGAGAAGAGTTTATGTGGATTTAGACGTTCTGTCTTTTGACGTGATGGAATTCCTTTACACAATGTATGCGAAGGAGTTCCTGGAGAAGAACCTGCAGACTGTCATCATTTCACTTGAGTGAAAACTTTGTACATTACAAAACGATGATATCGATTATGGATGATTCAGACCTGAATTCGAGCTCCGGTCCTTCCATTTTTAACACCACCACAAGTCAGCGTCGGTTAGTGGCTCGCTGAATTGTAAATCTTTATTAGTACAGAGGGTCACAACCATAGGCTTATCAATTAAAGCGAATGGGCTTGCCCATTTAAAACAAAAACCCTATTTTGGAGATCACATCTGAATTAAAATAGTGAAAATTTTAAAAATGTATTAATAATGCTTTTATACAGGTTTAGGAACATAGGGGGGGTATAAAGAAAATAATGACACTAGTCTGGGCCACCCCAAGGTTAACCCGCCGAATGTAACTGTAAAGAAGCATAAATACTGCTACGTCAGCAGTGAGTTTTATGTTGGGTGGGTTTCTGTTGTATGACTGGCAACCAACCAGCGGCAGTCATCAGAAGGGCTGCTGGCTAGTTCCGTCCTTGCCAAATGGAAGTGAACCGTCCACGCTACTCTTGTGAAGAACTACTGGCTGGACTATCTGTACTCTTTTCTCAACAAGAATGCTGGACAGCCCTTGAGAAATGGAGTTTAATACCGGTGGGAGTTTGGTTAAAATAGGACAGCGTAGAGGAGATATTAGAAGAGCCATCCCCCCCTCCCCAAGCGAAAGAGCGTAGAAGCCGATGGTACGGGGAGGACCACGAGAGGATTTGAACAAAGATAGAAAGAGCAAACGCATGGAGTCAGATGTTGCCCTGTTGAAGAGTCGTTGAGGAAAATATCGCACTCTAACCCAGAGAAGGTTGTGGAGCTCCAGAAGAAAATAAAGAGGTCTCCAGATCCCACGCAAAGATAAAAAGAGCACCTTGGGCGTCAGCAGAAAAGCAGAGCCATAAAAAGACAGTTAAATCCCACCTAGGTGGAATTTTAAGTAAATCATTCACGCATACAATGACACTAGTCTGAAAAATGGTGAAACATACGATGTTTCACCATTGTTTAACCTCTGATGCAAATATGTAAGACAATATTCCTCTCTCTCATCCGTTTACATATCAATCATGTGCCTGCTCTAACTCAACTTGCTGTATAGAAGTGCCTATAACGATTACGTATAACTTGTATAAACTGCTCGTGATGCAAGCCTTACCTCCTTCTCTCAAATAACCGTGCGCATTATTAAATGCATAGCATATTCACGCATCTGCTCCGAAGCCGTTGGAGAGTATCACGTAGATCTGACAGCTGGATCACTTTAGTTTAATTATAACGCCTAGTGTGTCGTCCTGATAGTCACTGTGGCCTTGGTTAATCTCTTCCATATTTTAATTAGAGTTGCGTATATCTATCTTACTTTTCAGATGGTTCTGTTTTCTACATTTCATATTTTTTTCATGCTTCTTACTACAAAGTGATGTTTAATCCATTATTCTTTAATTTGTTGACACTAACCAAACTACTTATCACAGGATTAGGAGTTTTCTTATTGAAAGAATTTTATTTCGTTCAACAAGTCGCTTGAAATTATTTAAGTGACATGAGGACATGCCCTTTCATACGGTGCAGAAAAAAACTGTGTTTGATTCTCCTCACCATAGCTCAATTCTATTTTTACAATTTGAAGGACTTTGAATGATTAAAAATTGAAGTTGCACAGTCTTTCCAAAAAGGACTAGCCTTCCTCCTCCCTCCCAATAGAATTTATCTTGCAGCAGGATAATAGCCTTGCTCTTATGTACCAGTTAGTTGAAGTCTTAGACTCAGCAACATCCATCTTACAGTACTGATCTAGCGTCTACTGTTTCTGCATGACCCGGATAATTTCATATACAAAATTTAAGAGCAGGCAGCGTGGAAATATGATGTACATACTACTGCGCTGCTTGAGGAGAGTTCCAATAGTAAATACAAAAACAAATAAAAATCTATTTCTGTTGAAAATATCATTTTATCGGATAGGCACAGCCTGGTCGATTTATTAAGGCCATAAGATGATAACGTGCTGGATCATCAGGCTTCAACCACTTCTCCTGTACGATCTTCATGATACATGGTACATAGTCAGAAAAGTTTGAAAGGTGAAAAAACAAGATTATTGGACCATCCAAGTAACAAAACTATCCTCATTTTCTGAGCAATGGCAGTGGATAGCACTGACGAACACGCCTTTCCAGTTCATCCCACAGATCTTCAATGGAATTAAATTGTTCCAGCGACTGTGCTGATCAGAGAAGGTACTTGAAGTTTTTCTTGTGTTTCTCAAACAACTCTTTTGTGACAGATGTAAACATGATACATTTCCGGATGTACTTGATCCACAAAGATCTTCAGAGATACGCTCTGGCGTTTACGATGTGCTCCAGCGGGCTCGTGGAATAAAAGTATATCACTAAAACATGTCGACCACCATTAGACCTCCTTCAGCTGCCTGTACTCTGGGTTGTCTTAGCGGTACCACAGTGGTTAAAATCACTGTCCTCCTAAAACGGAGTGGAAAAAGCTTGGGTTCGAATCCCGTTAATTACGCAACGAAATTTAATGAGCTTTTTTATGTCGTGCACACTACGCGGCCTCTGCATATTTTTTGCACAGAGTTAGCCGAAGTCTCCATGGTCTTAACAAAGTGGTCAGCCAAAGTAGTTAGATCGTATTAATCTTCAAAAATTGCCCAATGTTCGTTCATAATACTCATATACTTTAAAACTTTTATCTTTACGGAGTCATTATAATAAACAGGATAGTTGAATACCTAAATAAACTACCACCAATGCTCAATTTCCTTTCTGTTGTTTTCAACATGTTGCTTTGTCCACTCCAGTCCTCGCCACTTCTCTAGTACGAAGATGAAATGTGAACGCATCTATTGTCTAATTTCTTTTATACTTAAATTCCAGCCATCTCCTTACATTCTCTTACGAAACTGATCCTTCGAAGAGCTTCTCAAAATGTTTCAAGTGGGTAGTTAGTCGCAAAGAGCGCATTCACTTTCGCTTTTATCTTTTCCATTTTGAATAGCTACTTCACTTTGGGCTTTCCATTACTGAAACACATTCCTTAAAGAAGATATGTATTTTTACATTCATATCTTCCGTTAGCAGCTGTTGAATTGATGCTTTAATGTCACCCTGAAGTTTCTTTTCTGTAAAATTTTTGAGAACAGAGATCAACGATCCATCGAAGGTTATCAGCAATCCTTAATTGGTCTGAGAATTCCACCTTCTTCATGATATGTGTCAACAGAAATTAATACGATACGATATCTAATATTTTGGTCCAGCAGTGTAGACCTTAGTATAACAGAGCTACAGATATTAATAAATAATTATTTTACGTGTTGTTGATAAAGCTAAATGTTAGAAGATGTAACAGTTTGTGGTTACAGGTAGAAAATTTTGAGGTGTTCATTTTATTCAACTGCTGCACTTTGGGGACCCACAGTAGTATGACTGAACGATACTTGCCTCATTGTAATGGAACTGTAATTTGAGTGAAATCGGACACATAACATACATTACTATTCAATTAACAAGGCCAATACTTTCGATTTAATTTGCTGTAGCTCTTTGTGGTAACATTAATCACTGTTGAACAGTGACTTCGCATGGCATTTACATCCTTACTGGTGGTAAAACCAACCGCATCATTAATGAGACAATTCAATTTGGAATTTACACGCAAATGGAAGTACTGAAAGCGTGAAGAAGTACATTAAAAACCGTATATTTTCTGGTCTTCTTCTTCATTTTAAATACGAAAAATAACATAAATGAATTGCATGTTCATTCTCCAACTTATTTGCAATAAGTTGGAGCGTCAGTAGTAAAATTAAGTATTATCACAATTTTCTGACAAAAGTGTTTAAAGCAGTTTTAGTCACCAGTATTATAGAAACAAAAAGATATACTGTTATACTAGGGATACCCCTAGTATAACATTTTGCAATGGATCTGTGGACATGCTCTCTTTATTTGAAGTTGATTCCTCTCTCTTAAAAAACTTTGGTCACGGTGTAGGAAATCCTTCCAGCGTTTTAAGACAATTTTATTTTAAAGGAATTAATATAGCTGAAGGAGTTATCATAATGTTTTTAAAGTAATGGTCAAGAAACGTCAAGTCGTACACTATTGTGAAATAATTAGCCTTTCCGCTTTTAAAGAGATTTCCAAAATAAAGAACATCGTATCCAGTTCGATGAAAAGTAGGAAAGCACTCATTGACTTTATTAGATTTGTTTTTTTCTCTGCCGAGAACCGGCTGAAACTGTTGGTGGAAATAAAATTTATAATTCAGCGAATTCCATCCTACGTGAATTTATATTCTCTCTTTGGATTACTTATAGCAATTCCTACTGATGATATGAAAGCAATGACAGGCCCTTTAAGTGGTATAAATAAAAGAATTCCTTATGGAAGTCCAAAGATTCGTTTTTCGAGAATGTTTATAGTTCTATCTAAAGAAATGGGCTTTAGCTGTAAAAGATAATTGCTTCAGAATTTTGAATTGTGTTCTACAGATTAAAAGTGAAATGGTATAATTTTTATAAAATTGGAAATCGTATTTTAACTTAAACTAAGTGACAACAGCTGGTGTTCAGCTCTTGTCACTTAGTTTAACCCCATAACTTCAACACTATCGCAACGTGTTTATCATTAATAAATTAAGACTCCATTTCGCTAACTTTAATTATCACAATTTCTTCAAATAAAAATTTATTCGGGAGTTTTTCATGCACGAGCCATTTACATCGCATACCGTGTAGTTAATGAAAAAAATAAAAATTAGTTGCCGAGACACTCTAAGACTCAGCTCCAGGAACTTGCCTGCCTTGAATGTTTTCTGATATATGCACTAGGCGTGTCACTGAATGAAAAAGGTTAAGAACCACTGGTCTAGACTGTAAATTAAGGCTAAACTGTATATCCTTAGGAAAAGTCACCTATCTACTTTTTATTTATGAACAATGTATAATAACTATCTGCTTTTTTCTTTCTATTTAACCATCCTGTTGTCAAAGAAGTTTAATACAAGGCGAGAAGACAAAAATAAAACAAGAAAGATAATTATCATTTCCTTGGATGCATAATATCTGCTTTAATGAGAAATGGCCTTTTGCCATCTCTGTTAAGATACTCGTAGAAGATATGTCAATAACCATTTTCTGCATTACCTTCTCTCTCTTAAATCATATCCTCATAGTTGCAAAAACTACACGAATACTCATACCATTAATGTTAATATATGAAGGTCTTTGGGGCCTTGACTTTTGCTCTTGATTTTCTGAGGTAACTAGAACCTTGAGGCATTATATATAATGTCTATAAATTGTATGTACTTGATAGTTTGTTTATCGGTTTTGCTGAATGAAAATTACAAGTTTCTGGGAACGAATAGCGAACCGTTTGCCCAAACCGGCTAACTCGGCCACGGTGTGTAAAACTCAAAAAAACGTATTCCGTCATCTAGAGAGGAATTGAATCCAGGCATTTACCACATGGTGTGGAAGGAGGGCAATTATAATCATTGTGTTAGCCGCAAGGGCCGGTTCTTTCCCGTAATTTGATCGCAAATGACTATTTCAGTAGACATCGTAACCTGCTGCTCCAACCATTACAGCAGCTTCTCTTTATTGACTCAAGATGGCACCACTTTAATTAAAAATGCCGTCACCGCCGTAATGCGCAGAGTCGACTTGGGGGTCATCGCGCAGCAACAAAGTGATGGTGGCTAGTACGCCGATATGTGACATATAAGGTACCTTTGATCTCCTAACCACCACTTATGGCCTCATCACATGCTTCCGATGGCTCCCACTACTGACGTTTCAACTGAATTGGTAAATATTCACTAGAAAGTAATGCATTATTCATAAAGCTGAAATTTTAAGCGGGTAAATAACGGGAGGATACACGTTTTCCCGTATTGCACGCGTTTGGTGGGCCCATGGAATAATAATCATTCATTGCATTGCGAGATTAGATTGCTTGAATACAAACGGAAACTGTTCTATTACGGGTGGAAGCTAACTACGCGTCGAAATCGGCGCGAGGGGATGTACAAAAGGGAAAGATCAAAATTTTAACAAATGACGCATCCGCAGAATATTTGGTGCAAATCCGGCAGCAGTTTTTCTCTCCAAATTCGGTGAATTTAATGCAATTTATTCGTATCTCAGACGAAATAACATTCTTCTAGCCATACATCAGACAGACGGTAGGTTTACGCAGTCTTCCCCATTCCCCTTTCTCCCTCCTTCTCCGGTTACACTTCCTCCAAAATTTAAAATTAAAATTGAATGAAATCCAAGAAGTAGAGAAATCTATCTTCGCATTCTATCCAAAAGATATAATCGAATACTTCCTTTTACAACCCCCATCCCCTTCGTTTCTCCGACGCCTCGGACTAATTTCGCTTTGACGTCGAAGTCTTGTTGTTGTTTGATATCAGGCTTGTGCCACCACACGAAACAAAATTAAAAGGCCGAGTTTTATTCCTTATCGATAATTAGGTGTTGAAAGTTACGAAGCGTCGCAAGTCCGGGCTGGCTTGTGTAATTAGTCATGTAGCTCCATTAACCCACCTTGTGAAGATGTGTAAGGTGATTATCTGGGGTTATCGATCATAAGCGGCTAATGTAAGACTTTCAGGCTCAGAGGTGACTCGATCCCTCAGAAATTACAGTTCTGATGGAGCTGCACGCAATGTTATTCACATCGATGGCTCTAAGTAATGGTTGGATATTGCAGTCGATGTACAAAGGCGACTCGTCCACTTTTAGCTTTTCCGCTTGCTGCCAAATTTGCTGCTTTGAGCCTTCAAAAAAGAGAGAGAGAGACAAAGATACATGTTCTTAAGGAGATTTAGAAGCTGACTTTTAGACTGATGTCTGTTTTGGTTATTTCATTTAAGCGAAAATCTTTTTTTTTCCAACGTACGGAAATCGGTTAGCTAATTCAACTCTTCTGTCCTGATTGATTTGGTAATTAAAAGACTGCAGATGATGATTTTGCGGATAATCATGGCTGAATTTGAATTAAAGCTGGACATTATGCTCTGTTCTTTTCTTCTTCGAGGCCTTTTCGAATAATTGCTTGATGGTGAATTAAATTTTCCTTCGACTTTTAATTACATACATTCTAAAATATCACACGGGGATAAGGATTAGTATTTAAAGGTTAGATTTATCTGGTATAACTTCTGTCCCTCATTTAGAAGATAGTGGATTTATAAGACAAGTATTCAAACGAAATGTATAGGAGAGGTAAGAGGATATCCCAGAAGAATGTTTCTTCTCCCCACCTCCGAAAAAAATATTAATTTAGACATCAGTGGAATCCATGAGGTTCATGCAAATCATAATCTTCGAGAAGGGGTTCAGTTTGATACTAAGAAATAGCGTTTGTATAGGACAGTATTTTAAAATTAAACCTCCAGTCAACGTTGAGATCACAGTAATTTCTCTGGTTCCAAAAGATAACTGTTAAGAGGACAATATTTATCATTTGGAACCACAATAAACTAAAATGTTTGCCCTACTTTAAAAGTGGACAAATGACAAAGTGAGCACAGTTATGAGATTTATATATGCCACTGGGACTAAGAGCAATGCATCAATCCCTCCTTGAGTGAATCTTTGGATTTTTAAGGGAATATTTGCAGTAACTTAGAACCCTTGTAGTTTCATTCCGATCCAAGAAAAATGTCCAGTACATGTGAGGAGATGATGTGCGTTATTAAGATGTGTTTTTTGTTTATGTGAGCTGTCTTGAAAAAAGATGGCCGTCATGTAAATTATAAAGGCTGCTTAGAACTCGTAGTTACAGATTCAGATCAAATTTGCAGTCATATGATGAGTGGAAAGGAGATCCTAGCCTATCATTTCTTGCAACAAGATGGATGTTTAAGATATTTCAAGAAATAAGTCTTAAAGTACGACATTTTTAACAGTGACTTAACTTTCTGACCAATCCGATATGTCCACTTCCAGTTCACTCAGTGTTTCAAAACACTTACAGGAAATGAAATCCAACGTTGGTGTACGAGAAACATGAAAAAGAGGGAGGGCTTCAATGCTGCACACACCAAAAATAAGGGGCGCAGAATCTGTACATTTCGCCTTTGATTTCAAATAGATGTCAAAAGCTATTAAGACCACTGTGAACTTTCTGGATGCACTCTTCTCTCGTAGCACGTTTAGGAGGTGACGAACACAACAGGGAAAACTTTGTTTACCTTCAAAGCTCCATTTCTAGCTCTACTAACAGTTCTTTCAATGGAATTCCGACATAGTAATAATGGACGACATTTTTTGTCTTGGGAAAAAACAAAGTTAACATTTCTTCCACACCTCTGATAAGGAAGGAAGAGGGGTTCCGAATATCATAGTCTTAACGGGAAATTTTTTTCGACCGCCTAGTGTAGCGATAAGACTATAGAAAACTCTGTCATTGCCAGGAATGTCGGTGATTTGTTATCTGAAGCGACAAATCTCCTTTTGACTGTTTTGGGGCGAACGTGATCGGAAAGTCTGAGGACAGTGCGATGAAATGACAACGCAAGCTGCATCTCAGAAGATGAAAACATTAAATAAGATTCATGGGACAAAAAAATACGTTTTCTTTCCAAGCCTTTGAAGCGTATTTCATGGATCTTATAAAGGTGGTGAAGAAGATAGTGGAAGCAGCAAAGAGCATATGTCTAGGTTTCATTTCAGGATATTGGAAATTTAATGATCATATGGTATACAGTAATTGTACAACAGGAAACCTGCCACCAGGATAATTAGGAAGCAAGAACAGTAAAAGAAATTCAAACACACAAAAGAGCACCGTAGACGAAGTTATCTCATGTATAATAGAATAAAAAGTGAGAAAACCTGGTAAGAAAAACTGGCACAGTTTAAAAGATGATATCAGCAATCTTCGTCTGGTCTAAAATCACCACCCACTCGTCCATGGCCAGCAACTTTTATGCTAGCCATGGACGAGACACATTTATGGTTTATGTAATGACGAACTGGAAGGTACTATTCCTGGAAGGGTTGCAGATTCCCTCCATGAATTATATAATTGTGGTATAATTTTATAAAATGCATGAACTACACTCAGTACTCACTGAATCGTGACCACCCCCATCCATAATGGACTATTCCGCATAACTCAGAGTACAAAACATCGAACAGCTTCCTACGCTGAAGCAGTGGTAATTTGCATCTGGTCGTGCAAGTCAAAGTGATAAAGTAGCCGCTATGGGACGTTGTAAAGACATCGCGGAGTTTAAAAAGGGAAAGAGAGTTTCCATGTCGGAAACGGCATGTCTTGTCGGTTGCTCATGGCCCACTGTGATTAAGATGTACAAAGATGGTCAGCCAAGGATACAGTGCGTTGTACGGGCTCAACGACAGGTCACTGTGAGACAGTTGACGTCGCATTGCAATATGGGGAATATGCAAGAAAAATATCCCAAATGACGATGCGCCACATACTCAGACGAATGGAGTTTTGCAGCAGACGACCCAAGAGACACCTTCTCCTCATCATAGATCATCGTCGACGGCGAATGCTGTGGTGTCAACAACATGCTGGTTACACACTGGACGACTGGAAATGAGTGTGCTGGTCGGATGAGTCCAAATACCTGATACAACACGCCGACGGACGCCTTCGTGCATGACGCAAGCAACACGAGTCCATGGCCCTATAGTGCACGTGGCGATGGTTGCGCAATACGAAGCTATTTTTCTGGTAACAACTGGGACTACCCGTGGTGCATGTGGACCAACGTTTCACTGGCTCCACCGGCAGCTCTTAGTCGACTATGAGCACCGTGTCATGTTGCATTTTCCCGGACAGAAGCAGGATCTTTCAAAACGATAATGCGCCTTGTCATCGGGCTTGCACTGCGCACGAGTAGTTCGAAGAACACAGTGAAGATCCATCATCCATCTTGATTCGATTACCTCAATCCAACTGAACACCTGTCGGATGTTTTATAATGGAAATGAGGCTAATGGACACGCAACCGTCATCTATTCCAACACTGTGGAAAGACTTGCAGGCAGCATGGCTGCATATCCTTACAGATGACATATAGTTGTTCATTCAACGCCTAGATGAATAGCAACTGTTATCCATGCGGGCGGTGGATCAACACTGTATTAGGTTGGTGACCACAATTCAGTGATCACACTCAGTATATATAATGGTGGTATACTTTTATGAAATGCATATTTATATAGTTTTAAAAATATATCGCAGTCTGCAGATGTCTAAGAGAAAAGTTGATTATATTCATTCTTATTTAAGTGCTGTCAGTTACATTTTGTTTTAATAAATATTTCGAATTCTCTTTGTTGTTTCGAAAATTCATGCTTTATCATAGATCTCTGTCAAAACACTCTGTGAAATAGTTCCTAAATATTTTAAAATGGCTGATCATCACATATTTTATTTTAATTTCTTTCAATTGTGGTTTAGAAATACCGAGATAAATTTCTTTAACGAACAGCCACAACAACACCGAAAGATGTACTTCGTAGGAAGCTTTTTAAAAAAAGAATTTTAAAATCAAAGAGTTGTTGTGATTATTAATAAAATGTATATTCAAAATTCTTAGAAAAATTTATTTTTCACAATGTGGTCTTATGAAAGTCGTTGACTGTTATTTATGAATATATTTATTTGCTCACTTTTAAAGAATACTACGAGTGCATCGTATATTTCCATTCTTTTGATAGATAATATATATTCTTAAGACATAAAGTCCCATTTCAATGATGTGTACACATTTATAAATTCTGCAGAATTCTTCTGAATAAATGCTTTTGACAGTCCAAAACCAGAATTCTCTAACAAAGCCACAAAAATAAGAATCGCGAAGTTTATCTAATAATTTATCTTTAACTGCTAACAACAAAAGTTACAGTGCCTCTGTTTAATTTTTTGGAGGCGCACATAAGTCAAAGGACGCAATGATATAATGAAGAGAAAACTGAGCAGCTTATATCTCATTAGATATTTTGTTTCAGAGCTCTGTGAAAGGTTGTAGATTAAACCAAACCACATTTCATTGGCTATAAGAAGGACGAGTTTAAAAATGGCTGAATTAATTTGCTTTTAATACACACACTGGCCAAAAAAAAACACGAATCTTTGTATTAAGACAGTCACAGACAGAAGAAATGGCTGTTGGTCTGCAGTAATCTGAAGCCAGAATGGTGGAAATGTATGATCTATCAGACTTTGAAAATGGTCTTCTCTTGGGTGCACGTTTAGAAGGGGCCACGATTCAAGAAACGAAAGATTGGTTTCTCAAAAGCATCCATCTCAAAGATTTTAATGACTGCAAAGCAAGCTGTTCTTCCACATTTCAAAAGCAATAAATATGGCAGAAAAACAATACTTCAAGAGCAAAGCCGTCGTATTCTAAGGAAGACTATATACGAAAGAATAGAGCATCCAGTGTGCAGCAAAAAACATCTGAATTTAACCAAGTCCAGAACTGCCCTATTTCAGCTCAGGGAATTGAAGAAATTGGGTATTAGCAGTCGCCTGCCTATTGGGAACCACTTGTTTCAGAGAGAAACAGAAATATCCGCTTTCAGGGGTGTCGAGAACGTTGTGATTGAACAGCGGAACAATGGAAGAAAGTGGTGTGGTTAGATGAACAACGATACACTCTTGTTCCGATGGCAAGGTCCCCAAGAAGCGATGGACCTGCTTGACTTGTTAAGACAACCCGAGCACCTGAAGGTGGCATCATGGTATGGGAAATGTTTTGTTGGCACGAACTGGGTCCATTGATACCGGTGGAAGGTTGAATGTCATCCAGAAAGTACCTGAATTTTGTATTAGATCTACTGCACCCTGCAAAGTTACACTTTTATCCCGAAGGTGATGGCCACTTTATGGATGACAATGCTATAGCGCGTCGTGCCGGAATCGTGTGGAAATCAAGGTAGATGTATTCCACCATCCTTATTCCCTCCCATTCATTTAATCTCAGTCCTATTGAGAATGTGTGGGAGATGCTGGAGAGAGATATTCAGCAACGAAGACCTCTTCTTTCAACTTCTCTGCAGCTATACTATATTTTGCTGGAAGAATGGTTACAATTAGACCAAAAAAAAACGCTAAAACACCTTATAGAATCCATGCCGCGCTACATACTTGATGTTATTCGAAACAAAATTTCATATTGAATAAAGGTTCGTGTTTTTTTTCCCAGTTTATGCGAATCAAATAAGTTAATTAGAAAGTTTAAGAAAGCGAACTACAATTTTAATGTCCAAATATTTTTAGAAAGAAAAAAACCTTTATGGTTAGATTATTTGTTTTTGTAAAAGATCCTGTCCATATTTAAACTTTTATTTAAAAATAAATCGAATTAATTAAAATAAAATACCAAAGGAAATAAATATACTTCGATTCCCAGATAATAACAATAAAATACCGTATTTACTCGCATACTTTTATTCTCTATAGTATGGAATCAGTGGAAGCCAAAAACAAAAGAGTAACAAACCTGTTTATGGTGATCTCAAAAATGAAAAGTAGATGCCCCTTCAAATTCGTATTAAAGCAACCTAAGAAGCTTGCATTAGCATCAGAAAAGATCAGATTCCCATAAATATTTGGAATTTGTCTTGTACGTTTTTGCCTGTTTACTTCTGACTTATAAGTTGTGACTATTGTCATGGTATTTGTTTTACATACGTCTGGAGAAACCCAATTTTTCCGCTGCTTTGAAACATAGCCGACCATCAAACGATCTTTGAGATAGGCCATGTGTCCCAGCATCTCCGCCATATGGTTCTTTTTATCTTCTTCTCATCGCATAGAATTCCTTTATCATTCTTTCCATCCGTCCCTGCGATCTCTCACTGCGAAAGTCCTTATTTCTCATTATTTACTGATACTACTCCCGTCTCCTTTCTGCATTGCCTACAATGCCATAAAACCGGCTCGGATATGTTTTATTGGTCGGTCTAATAAGATTGTCACTGGTCAATGTATACTTCACTTCAGATCCTCTCCACGGATCGTCTTTTATCTCTCTTTTTTTATGGTTATTTTTGTCCTTCTTTCGTTCCAGTGGCTTTCATCCAATGGCATTTAATCTTCATATTTCCTCTGAAGACAGAGTATTTGTAACTTGCTGATTTGTAGTTCACCAAATGGGACAATCGAAGGGTCATGTTATAGCGCAGTCGACACTTTTGTTATCCTTTAAGGAAGTCGAAGGAGTGAGATATTTTTCTGGTAAACTAGTTGGTTAATTTCTTTTACTTTGAAGTCTTCTGCCACTTACATGAAATAGAAAATACCATTATTGTTGTTGTTGAAGAATTACTCTTCATTCGGCGCCGGTTTTCAACCGGGTACTCCACCATTATGTTCTGCTTAATGATTCTGCGCAATGCAGTATTTTTTGACATGTAGCTTGACATATTTTGTTACTATTGGCTCTCAACGATGGGAATAACACCATTTTACTGAAATAATAGTCTGATTTCTGGAAATATGTGGGGTATAAGCAAGAAATATGCGAATATGTACTTCAGAAGGAATTCTGATGCATAATAAATATTTTATTAAATTAAAATAAATTTGAAATTGCAATTTTATGGATGTCTGGTAAATTCTTGAAATTGCAGATCAATACTGTTCTCAAACAGATAAATTTCAACCGGAATGAAAAGCAAAACTTAACAGATGGTTTTAAAAACGAATCTGATAATGGAATTCAGATGTTGTGTATAAGGAAAATTGTTTGTTTATTCTAGTTAAATATAAAATGCGCAAATGGGAAAATTTTCCACCAGCTCTGTTTAATATATACAGTTTATAATTCTTCTTTCAGAGGCATAATGTCGATCCTCATTATAATCTCGCATTAGAGATGGTGAATGATGATTTTTTAAAGTCGACTTTCATCTGAATTTGTCTTTTTAATGAACGTCTGTTGTAATGGTTTTCCTTTGTATGTTTGAAAGGTTTGGGACTTTTAAACATTCAATTTATTTTGATGATTAGAACCGATACAAACGTCAAGAAAAGTCGAAACTGTCTCTCCTCATACACATGGTCATCAATTGCCAAGGAAATTTCAATCAAAAACGCATTACAGGCCTCAAAATATTGATATTAAGCATTTTAAAACATTTAACAAAATAAATCTACTCATTTTTAAATACAAAATAGGCTGTACAGGAATAGCCATGGAAATTTACACTCACTGGGCAAAAAATTAGAAACCGTTATTCAATATTTAGCAGGGTCATCTTTTGCTCGAATTACAGCACTAGGTGTCTGACGAAGTCTGCCTCCAGATTTGACCTTTCTTCCATCAAGTTATTTGTCAGCTACTGTATTGCGGCCGGCAGAGAGCTGAAAAGCCGAACTACATTTTCCAACACATCCCAGACATTTTCAACTGGATTCTGATCTGGAGAATTTGCAGCCAAAATAGTTTCATTCAAGTATAACTTTTTCATGGTGGAGTTGCATTGTCATCTTGAAAGAATCCATCGCAATCGGGGTAAAAATGAAGCACTGTAGGGGTGAAATTGGTACAATATCACAGAGAGATATTTATTGGAGGTAACGCGACCTTCTAATTGAATGAGCAAGCCCAGTCTTTATCAACAGATCATACTGTGATACCACTTCAAGCTGCTTGAGCTTTAGACACTAGAAAGGTTTCATGGATGGCTTCATGAGGTTCAGGTCAAACCTACTATTCGAACCAAAAGGTGTAAATCGAGACTCGTCAGACCACATGATCTTTTTCCACTGTTCCACAGACCAGTCGTTTCTTTCTCTAAAAGAAAGGTTCAACTCCAGTTGAAAATGGGAATTTATTTTCCTAAATTGAATTTGCAGTCATTTGTTGCGCATTGAACCCTCTATTCTGATGCACAATTTCTCTGTGAATTCTGGTCTTGAAGTACCTACTCTCTGTCGCATTTCTTCCTTTTAGAGCTACATTCTTCTTTCGTCTTCCACTCATTGTATACTGTTGACATGGCTGCTTTGAACACATCAGTGATTTCCTTTGTTTTCTCAATTGCGGCTCCTGCTGAACGTGTCCCGACAAAGCACCTTTCTGAAAATCAGAATTTCTGATACTAAGGAACTTGTGATAATATTGCGTGACAAGTTACATTTGAATACTGTACGTTTGATGATCTATTGATGGCAATTGCATAAGGTTTCTAATTTTTTTGGCCAATGAGTGTAGAAACTATATTATTGTAGACAAATCATCCTTGCGGGTAGTGTAGTGGTCATAATTACCATATTCACACACCGCGTGGAAAAGGGGTGAGTTCAAGTCTCATAAATGACCCGGGAATTTAATGTGTGGTCTAGAAGAGTGAGCGTAATAATGCGTGGAAATTTTTGCGTGTTGAACGTTCACCACGACCATCAGTGAGGCATGGAAACCCGCCGCTGTCCCGACGATTGCTGCTCTGTCCACCACTCCCAAATTAAATTTTCAGAATCGCCAAAAACCTCTAGACCACTAAAAAACATGAATTTTTTTTCCAGCTAATGGAACTAAGAATTGGATTGTCCTTCTTCGGCAGATCAATTCTTAGGACTTCAATAAACCTGACAACATTAATCGCCCATGAGCCAAAATATTTCATCGGGTTCGTCAAGCCAGTAGCATCCATCTTAGCTGTTTCTATTGATTCGTTATCAGAACCAGACAGCTTACTTTTGAATGGCAGAGATGGTCATAGTCGTTCATTAATAATCTTCAGTAATATCCGAGGCTAACGGAAGTAACTGACTAAATGTGATTAATTAATTGTACATCAGCGAAGATCAATATTCCATTTTTAATAGTGAAGCACTTTAGATATGATAATTTCTACATGAAAATGTAATTCTGGCCGGCTTTATCTTGTCTATTGCAGACAGAAATTATGGCCTCTTGTATTTTACAACAGGTGGAACTTTTTCTCGGCAATTACAATGCTCAAATAACTACATTCTTCTGATCCTAGTATGTCGGGCACCCAATGGAATATACGCCATAGGATAATGGATAACAATACGGTGAGAGATTGTCTGTGATCGTCTCTTATCCCTTATTTTTTTTACCAGTGTAGTAGAACTTGAAAGATATAGAGAACTGGACAATCCTATTATTCCCTTCTATCTTAATTTCGTTCGTACCTCTACTACTTTGTTTAATTATTATAGATATTTGCCATATAAAAAAAAAACAACCTTAACCATTTCTTACAGTGCCTGTGTGACGACTTAACCGTAGTACTCGCCTGTATTGCAGGGAAGCGACATTTAAGTCAGAACCAGCGAATTTCAATTTTTATCCCTCATACGGATTTTTCTTCAAATTTTGCCGCAAGTTTACAAAGCACAGTTTCTTTTTTAACCTTACAGTTTGTTTAATTTCGTTTATTTTCTATATTCAGTTCTTTCCCACGTGCTTTCTAAAATTTCTGAAGCAACCTATTCGTTTTCCGGCTCTATTTTCTTTCCCAATTATTTCTTCTTCCTTATTCGACGTTATTTGCTTTCTCTTTGTGCAGATTTCGATGTCTTCCAGCTTTGCTAAACTGCATAAAACCGAGCAATAGAAAACTCTTCTCTTTTGCAAATTCTTTATTCATATTGATTCTTGAAAGCAACGGAGAAGAGCACAAACAACAGAATTTAATTATTGTGCTTACACTTAAATTAATACTCCAAATACACTACACAGAAAAATCTTCGTAAATATTATGTAATTTCTTTATTAAGTCCAATTATTTAACCAGAAGCAAACAGACGTTCTGCTTAAATAGATGGAACTAATTCTCTCTCTCTCTCTCTCTTACTCCCCTCTCAAGGAAAGAATCGAAATTAAATCTTCATTCTCGTATTTGGCTCTTTTCTCTTTTATATTTTTCAAAGTGGGAGGTCCGGAAACAAGGCACCCACAAAAAATAACTAGGCATTACCTAATGAAATAATTCAATGAATACTAAAGGAAAGACAAACATTACAAATGGTTTCTAAGAGAGCAGAAGATGGTCTTCAATCAGCATGTACTCCAATAATTATTGTTATCTCTCACTGTTTACGGAAATGCGATTTTTTTTATGCAGCCATGATTGATTTCCTCATTAGTTTTGCTCGGCAAACACCAATTAAACGTTAGAAATACGCAATTGAAACAAAAGTCTAACCAAACTGAAGGAGATTCTGACTGTAAATCGCAATTTGGATACATCGAATAAAAACTGCGCACTGTACTCTACTAATAGACATTTCTGGAACTTAGAAAATTTGATTAAGGCGGTATGGTAAGTCTTGCTAGCAGTAGAGTGGATGCAGTGGACTTCTATTATTGTAACTACCCTATATTTATATTGTTTCAAAAAGATCTGGAAATGTGCTATTGGGATTTGGTACTATTGGTCTCAAAGGAAAGTCGCCATTCATCCAAGATAGATAATGGTGGAAACTTATGTCCACGCATCTCTCCACAAACTCCCAGATAAGTTCTATGAGAATGATGATACAACAGGAAGATAATATAGGATTCATGAGATGTGGCGTTTTCGTCCTAGAAGGCACCTATCCCGGACGTTTAACCTATTAGTGTGCAGCACCAACCAGTCACATATATGTGGTCCCTCCCGGTTTGTAAACATGTTGTGGGCCTAGATATCCAAGCGTTTTACTCTTTTGTTTACAACCTATGGAAGCTCTGTTAAGGAACTTGCTGATCTCAGTTGTCACCAGTGGGCCGACTCTATTAAGTTTACGCTCTAATACTTGAACATGTGAGTGTAGTGGATCATGAATTGATGATATTGGACGGCCATTGGCTAGAATCCCTGCTTCGGCGCAACTTGGCACGGAAAACGTCATACACCACACGACTTTTATTATTTACATATTGCTCAATCCTCTACAGTCCAAATAAATTGGCCAGGCAATGTACAATACACCGAAATGTGTTCTGTTCTTTTCTGAATACCAGGAGCGATATTTTTTTTAGAAGTGGATGGTGAACGTTTTTGAAAATAAGTCCAGCTAGTACCGAATGCTTGTCTTCGATTATAAACAGTAACGTGTTTTATTATGACAGAAAAATAATGGATAGTTGGCGTCAAACGTTTGCCCACATTTCAAGAAAAGGACAGGAGTGCATTGATCACAATTCTGTATTGATAAGACGGGTTCCATGTTTTCATCGAACGTTGAAAGATTATATATTTGCCATTTAACATAGAGTGCGACTTATGTTGCATTTCAAGTATTCGCAGTTCGTGCTCAAGGCGTGTTGCCACATGGAGTGGAATCAATATTGATGTTGGCTATAGTTGAAATATCGTTGTTTTAGAGTGCAAGGGCAGAGCAGCAAGAAAAGAGAAAATACTGTTTGAAAGGCAAAAAATATCTAAATAAGAAATTCAAGGAGTTGGATATTCAGTAGTTGCGGTCTGCTACATTTTTCTTCTTCAGTTTTCGAAAACACAAAGAGTATAAACGTAGTATTAAAATGAATGATATGCGTTTTGATACTCCCCTGTCAGCATCGCGTAGTGTTGTACACCTTATGACAAGATTTAGTGAAGATGTAATACTCTCAAGACAGAGCATCATGTAAAAGGATGTGGCCATCCCTTATTTTCGTGCAAGTAAAATATGATATATTCTGAAAAAGTAGTGGAAATATATGCTGTCACGTGCTGTGTGGATAAAATTGTTATATTCTGGTGGGAAAGGGATGTGAAAACAAAATTAAAGAGGTTAACGTCGGGAGGAATCGTAATGAAATTAAATTTTCTGTTTAAAAATTGAGTTCTATTCGAAATATAAAGAGAAATGACTGAAAGTCATCTGGGTTAAGAAAGTATTGGATATTATTCGTTAAGAAAGTTACTTCGCTATGTAAAATGAACATGGTTCCAGCAAAAGATTCAGCCCTGCATAAGAATGAATGAGAATAACAAAGCACAAAAACCCAGTGGGTGCTTTCGATTCCGTACCAAAGGAAGTCCAATCCTGGATACTATGTTCCAAAGTATTCTCCTCACATATGAGTCCGGGTAGAGCCTGCAGTCGAATTATCGTTAGGTCATAGTGTGGTATGAAAGAGGAACTCGAAACAACCCTGTGCACTTACAGTCAGTACTGCAAACTCCTGCAAACTCAAAAGGAAAGGCCAAACAAATTAATTCTTATCAAGATTTCTTCTAGAAAAAGTATTAGAAACAAGAAAGAATTCTTTATTGGCATATCTTTGATAATTACATTATATTGATATAATCACAAGCACTCTTACACTTTCACAATTGGTTTCGTAAATAACCTTCACAATCAGTATACCCCGAAACATAAAATTGTAAGATGTTATGCCAAACAAAAGTAATAAATGCAAAAACGTAATTATAGTCTAACTTTCCTTCGAAAATAACGAGCAAAAAATTCAAAACGCCTATAAATAAATAACAGCATTCTTTCAGAATGGCCAAGTTAATTTTAGCTGTGCCAAACATCAACACCGTCTGCATCTGGTCATTCTTCATGGCTGATATCATTTCTGCTCAAACACGGAAATGTATGCACAGCATATCCGGTAGCCACAACATTGTGATGGTGGCTCTTATTTGCTCCGTACACTTCAACTTAATCGTTTCATCTAATAGGCTCCATCTTTGGGCTCAACAAATATACGTAATATTGCGGCCTAATGAATCAATTATTCAGCTTGGCACACCTGCTCTTGGTCGACTTGATTATCCCTTTCTCGCGTATATCTAGGCCAGTGTTAGTCATCAGACTCTCATCTTGGCTCGCTATTTACTGGGGGGGAAAGAAAAGGGGAAAGATCTCGGTTATGAAGGAAATATTCAGCTGGCGGCTCCTGTTAAACCGGAACACACGGATGGCTTAGCACTTTTCAGAGAAGTGGAACACATCTGAAAATAAGGAATGCTTCTTTCAAAGAGTGGAAGAGATCTAATAAAATAAAATAATAGAAAAGCGGGCTTAATTTTAAAGTGTACGTATGGATTTTTATTTAACAGAAACCGAAAAGTTTTATGCGGTTATCTACATGCATGTTGTTGAAAATTTTACTTAAATAAAACCATAAGCATAAATCTATTACTGGATGCTGTACGTGTTTCTTACTTCCTTATTTCAATGCAGCTCTTCCAACGTACTGGATACGTCACTTATCACGCCAAACTCATCCACAACACGGATAAATTACTCCCTCGATGATATATAAACAGTAGACTGCAGGTAAGAGAAGATTTTACATCTTGACAAACCTGTCAAGCTGTATCGCGAGCAGCAAAAGACGGCATTGTGAATATTTTGTAGCCTCATAATAAATCACTCTTAACTCCTTTTCTCTTTCTCTCCAGAGCTCGTCTCACTCTGCTGCTAATTAATGATTAGTGTATCATTAATTCTAATGTACTGTCGCAAATCTCTCCATTTTATTATTCGTCGGAAGATGTGTTTTTATTGGGAACTTAACTACACATTTAATAAAGCAAGTTAACTTTCATCGTGTAAAGTCACAGATGTTTCGCTTTTCTTTTCCTTGGAGTTTTTGTGAAGTTTTGGTTTTAAAATTTATTAAAGCATTTCTTGGAAGAATTAAATGCGCGAGTGTTTAAATATGATTGTTATTCATAAGTAAATTACGGTTATTAATATCCATTTAAATGTATTAAAGATATATAAGGTAAGTATAGATTTTTATTTGAGAGTTAAGATTATTAATACAGCTTTCATCAACTTCTAATCAGCGAATTTTCAGACAGAAAATGAGTTTAGGTATCTCTCCATGCCTTTATCTTTCTTTTATCTGATTTTATTTTTACCTTCCTGACAGAAAAACGAAATTTTGATCACTTCGAAAGACCAAGGGCATGAGATCGACTAACTTGGCCACTGGATTAAACAATATCGTAACGTGTACTTTGTACATCATTATTTAATATTTGCTGTTTTCACTGTTTCTACAGTAGTTGTGTATATACGTTCTCATTGCTAGTAAGATAAACATCGTGTAAAGTTCTGAAGGTTCGCTTTAGTCTTGCACTTAAGGGGGAACATCCGGCTCTTCTCTGACTCATAATCCAGGCAGTCTCGACAGTTGCTTGAAGTTCCAGGCTGTAGATGGAGTAGATTTATTTTTGCTACTTCAGTACATTACAAAAGTGCATATTGTGCGCTTAAGCGTAAGAAAACATCAAAAGAGATGAATATTAAACGCTGAAGGACAAGTAACGGTGGTTAGTTATCCCTTCCCTTTTCTTTCTGTGCTGAAATGAAACAAAGAACACATATGGGGATTCGTAATTGCATTCTTTGTTTTTGGTTTTTTCAAGAACATTTTGTAAATTGCCTACTTTATGTTGTGGCACATTATTAACTTAAAATTTATTCACCCGTAAATGTTGGATTTTCGCCACGTTGAGTAATTGGTGACGATAAATCTCTAGGGTAAGAAGGGAATTCGGGGAAAGTCAGGAATTGCTAGATGCTCAGTGAAAAGCGCATAAGTTTGGTTTAAATTTAGTATGGGTACATTGAAATTCATTTTTGTTCTTATGTATGCGAGTATTTTATTATAAAGTACTACATCTCTTGCAGATAATTTATTTAATAATTAAGTACTAACTATTAACAAGTTTAATTAATAAAATCAGCACTTAAATACAAATAATGTGTTTATTTTGGTTAATTTGACAAAAGAATTTGCGCAAGGCTGAGACCGATTAACTTGGCCACTGTATTTAAAACGTCCATTTTTGTGTAAAAAAGGAAAATTGGTCATCCCAATATGCGAGAACCTCCTGTAAAATTTCAATACAATAAGTCAGTATATGGAAATGAATTCGCCTTTAACTAAAGCTGCACATTCTCGAAGTAGTCATAAATATTTTACTGTGGGGAAAACTGGTGAGATCAGTGAGTTCCCGGGGGGCATAAGCATCGGTGAGAGCACAGTGAGGATAATTTAATCGGAAAGCGGCTATACTTTATTTGTGATAACAGGATTCGAACCCAGGCCGTTTTTATACGATTTGGAAGGACAGGAATCTTAACGACTGTGTCACTGGCTAGCGTTTGGGTCATGCCTGCTGACCAAAGACGAGACAACAGACTTTTCTTCTACTGAAGTAACTTTCAGACTCCATAAGTAAAGAATAATCTAACAATCCTGTTATGGTGATAGCGAGCTCATCAAAAACAAGAAAAAAGTGAAAGAATTCATTCTACGACTAACTACTGGAATATATATTATTTTTACCCAACCATCAGCCCAGATAATTAAAACAATTTGAAATGCACAAAGCTCTTGAACCCAGGAGATATCTCGCGCTCTTTCTCTTAAAGATAATTACAAAAGCTACCAAAACCATCAAAAATAATGACACTTCTTTCGAACTAAGCTAGAGGGCGCTTTGACCGGATGCTAATCGGTCCATTGGACGTGTCGTTTCACACATGCTGAAATGAGAATGTCTACGGCGAAACTTCTTGGATACCCAATTACGCCTTCAAGTACCCTGCATTTCTTCTCCATTACTTGCATGTTTCTCTGGCCAGCAGTGTTATTTCGATGCTTTTGTTTAAAGCTGGCTTTTCAAAAACAGTTTTTCTGTGAACTCAGAAGGGTCGACTTTGTTTTTTCATCCAATTAAACCCTTAAGGCTTTCTCTGGCCATAACCCTCATTTAACCGCACGCATTAATGTCCACGAAGACGATAAGGAAACACAAAGTCGTTACTGACTTAATGAAAAAGAAGAATGCTGTTTTCTCAAAAGACGAGTTAAGAGGAATAAATTAAGCGAGCATTGGCAAGGCTCGACAATTGTGAGTGGCTGAGATGGGTTGGTGTTGAAGACAGAATGTGGCTATTTTTAACATCGTAACAAGGGAAAGATAAAGCCATGTTGCGCCGCTCTCTAGGAGTTCAGGGTTTGCTGGTTACGAATCCACCGCTTTCTCTCTCTGTTCGTCTTATAATTATTAATTCATAGATCATTAGATGTGCAGATCTCTTTACGCTGCTGCTGCTTAAAAATAATACGATGAATCATTACCCAGAAGACTATAATAGGTTTCAAAAACTACTGATTTAGAATGTAATGTCCCCAGTCCTTTGTCTACTTACAAATAGTAAGAGTAACTGCTAGTTTTCCGCAAAATGTCTAATTACTATTTAAGCGCATGGAAATAAACCAACTGGAACAACTGAATTGTTTAAAATCGCATCTTTAGAACCTTATTAAATAACCTTCGAGGTGGAAGTCATAAATGTGGTGGAAGCCAATGATCAAGATCAGGCAGTGTGGACAACCGGCAATGACACCCGCTGTGTCCTAACGATGATTTATCGAGTTTGTAAAGATAGAGAGGTTATAGAGATTATAATCTACTGTATAACACAATTATGAAACCGTACTTGGAATAAGAAAAGGACAACACGTCTGGGGACGTCGGAAGAGGGTGCCCATATGAGGAAAGACTTCGAATAGATGGGCTACAGATTGGTAACCAAGTACCTTAGAGGGAATGTGATTGAAGTTTATGGGGCTCTGAGAAGGGATTTCAAAATGAATGAAGGCGAAATTGTAACTGTTATAAATGATTCCAGAACTAGGGATCATCGATTCAAATTATAGAGTGAATAAGTTTGAACTGGAAAGCTCTCTTTTAGCTAGTAGATTATCAATTACTGGAATAAGTTGTCTCCAAAAATAGTTGAGGCTAACAGCTTTGGAAAATCAAAGACAAGGTGGATCGGTTTCTCCATGAGTAAGGAAGCACATAAGTATTTATTATTATTTATTTATTTTTGGCTGGCGCAGCAAACGCTTGGGGCTTCTATTCAAGTACTAAAGAAAACGATGATCAACAATTGAATAAAATATATTTACAACGCAATTAGACAGGCCTGAGAACAGTAAACACATTGCTGCTCGCTAACTGAAGTAGATGGAGTGTCTGCGTCTTTAAGTTTTGACATCAACACACCTTCTTCTACAGAACTTTCTCAGAGGCAGTTCGGCCTAAATCTTTGATAAGTGGCAGATTGTGGGCTCTGTCCATCAAGGTAAGTCTGTGTTTGCTTACTGAATGTGAGGGTATAGACCCTCACATTCATAGACCCTCAACTGGTTTGTCGAAGACCACCTGATGGTCAAACAGGATGCAGAGATCTGTAGGGATTTGCGATGTACGAACAACTGAAGTACCAAGGATCAATTTACTCAATCACATACCGGCTGTTATTAAATTTTAAAGATGCTTGGTGGGACTAATGTTTTGTGCAGACTCTCACAGACACACAAAGAGAAGAAAAGCACGAGGTTCATTAATCTTGCCAACAGCAATATATGATTCGTAAACTTGGCTATAGACCAAAATAAAAAGAGAAACAAACGAAAGCAAATAGCATCCATAAAAATTAACTTTCTCTTCCCTAAAAACTGTGCAATCATGAGGAACCAAGAGAGATTTAGATTGAAGAAATCATAGTTTTTAAAACAATAAAAGTACTCACAGAAACAAAGATTTCAATGGACTTGGCTACTTAAAAAGGAGGTAAGAGGGTATTTAATGTAAAATTTGGTTTTAAACGATCTGAAACTGAAACACATCAGTGGAATCAGTTTTTTGATTTTTTTTTGTACCTAAAAGCTATAAAACTCGACTATAATACTTTTCCAGCCCTTGGTTACTGCATTGCGACAGTAATATGTCAGTTCCACTACAAAAAGAAAGAGGGAAACACTATCCATTATATTTGTCAAGAGATGTAAAAATAAGTTATCCGCTGTCACTTATTCCTCCACCAACACCCTCCCACGTACTGCAGATGTTTTTCCAAGTGTTTCTTTTCTTCGAATACGTGGCTCTTACCGTTGTCAACTTAAATCTATTATTAGGTTTTATTTGCATTTTATTTGAAGAACTCTTCTTAACTAAGACCAATCTACTTAATGGGATTAAAAGTAAGGTGTGCCCACTAAAAACCAAACCTTTATTGGATTCGTATCACTAGCCTTACAGCACTACATGTTATTTCAACCTTAGATGTGAACGATGACTGAAGAAGTCTTTTTTTTGAAATTAGGACTTGGTTTTAACTTTAATCTAATTGTTTTTTAATCGACTTAAAACCTTGTTCTTAAGAAAAGAAAAAAACTTCTGTGATTTTCTCTCATCGTGAGGCCCTTTGAGATTTGTTTCACTGCTTACAAAAAAAGGAAATGAATAGGAAGAACGTTGTCCAATCTGTCTTGGGTATAATGGAAGACTGGTGATAACAGATGTTTAAGGATGTATCCATTAACCACGAAACAACCTCAGTATTGACTGTAATGTTTTTCGATTAGCATTTCCTTTTGATTGGTTGGTCGTTGTAGGGTTTTAGATACATCAGCTTAGACCATATTGCGCTATACGTAATATGTCTGTAAATCGCGTGTGGTCTGTGGTCAATTTGTTGTTTGCTGGACGAAATCAGGGGCGTTCAGTTGGCAAAAATAAGGCATCGCAGGGTTTGTACTCAAGAAATGTCTTCCAAACCTCACTAAATGATATTCGTGTGATGGTCAGCCGTAAGGTTGGATTTATGTAGCGGTACTTCTTAAGGGGGCGGAAACAGGTGCATAGGAAAAATGGACTAACCTATAGAAATCAAATTTGTTACTCCTCCAGAAGAATATTCTAAATAAATGGTGACATCTTGAAACGTATTGGACCGCTTTTCCAAATTTATATTAAAATTATTCTAGGGGATCAACTGGGGGCTGCGGTGTGGGATTTTACATTAAACCTTCCAAAGCACCGTCCCACGTACAGTGAAAATCTAATGTAAATTCAACCCTTCCTTAGTGTTCGAACTCCGAAGCTTACTTTCATTTTTGTACGCTACCCTACCAAAAGTACTCAGAGACAAATAAGGTGTAAGCAAGCCTTTGGTTCCAATGACAGCAGTGATCCTTCGTGGTACACATTCAACCAGTTCCTTGTAGAAGCCAGAAGGAATTTGTATCCATTCCTTCTTCAGTGCAGTCACCAGTTCAGAGTTCAGTTGTAGAAGAAGGACGTATTAGCTGCTCCCTGAAATTACATTTCAATACATTCAAAAGGGTGTTTGCTTAGATTGTTGTCTGGACTTTAGACCGGCCAGGGGAGTTGTCCAATTTCGATTTCCTCAAACCATTGTTCGCGGTATTGGATGAACATTGAAGAATACGTAACTATCGTGTTCGATACACTATCGAACACGATAGTATATTATTATCCTTCTGTGTTTTCTCTAATATGTTCCTACAATGAGGAGAGATGGGGCAGGCAAATTTCTAAAAGATTCCAAGTTGTTTAAACTTGGCATCTTTTGGAAAATGAACATTTCTTTTGATGAAACTCAAATAAACAAAGTTATTTGGCTTGGCTTTTCTAGTGATATTACTAGCGCTTGAATTGATGTGGTGTGCATTACTGTAAGATCCTTAATATTTAAATTTCCTGAGCCTATTAATGAGTTCTTTATCTAGTTAGGCAAAACAAAGAACACAAGAAAGACGCCAAGTACAATGCGAAGTTCACTTTGAAGCCATAAGTTGGGAAGTCTTTGAAAATTAAATTGCTAAGCCCACCAGAAATACTCCAAATACATGTATAGTTTATTACTGTCACACACAATAGTGGGACTACAAAATAAACGAATAAAGCTTGGAGTGTGGATGATGTCTGGGGAAACAATCGAACAAAATTTATGTCGGTGCCTTGGATAACCTCAGAAAATTACAACTTTGAGATAATCATCTTCTAGTTGAGCGAGCGATGCTTTTGAACGTGCCACGTGTCCTGGGATCAGGCTCATCTAAAAGTGCTACAACCTTTTCCAAAGAAGTAACAAAACCTCAGTCTCCGTGTTTGTATGTCGGTTTTTACACGCCATCGTGTAGTTTATTGTGTCGGTCCTAAGGGAGCAATTATTTCGTAACTTACTTGCACTTGTGTAGCGGTGTTTACATCCACGATTCAAGCTACGTCAGTCGAAGATGTGTTTTCTTCACTTAGTACTAGTCCCCTAAGATTAATTAATATTACTTGAGTGTGGATGTAGCTGGTGAAAATATCAGGTAAAACATTCTCGTCCGTGTACGACATTCTCAAGAGAAATTATCAACTTGCCGTGTTTGGATTCATCCACATTATGATTAAACAAAATCTTATGACAGAAAAAAGTCCTCTCTTCTGCACACAGCCTAACCAGTGTGCCATTGACGAGAAGGAGACATTATGTTCTCTATTGAGTTTAAAACAGAACTCCGCTATGTAGATTTATACAAATACACTGTTCGACAAAATTAACAGAACAGGTTGAAAACATGACCTAACTCATGCAGCTTGCAATGAAGCGGGACAAAATTTGGTAAGGTGGATTAACGACGAAATGAGGAGACAGCGAGACACTTCGGACAGGTATAATGGACATTTATAGGGGTTGTGCAAGAATTACCAAAAAGGTCACATTACAGAAGTCGACACAAGAGGCTCAAAAATATGGTCAAATGACATCATTACGGCGTATGATCCACTCCAACTGCTAAATATGCCAGACAGCGGTGAACCATGATCATTATAACGGTGTCTATAAGATTCTATGACAACAAATCCCATTCTTCCACCAGCACAAACTTTAGCTCACTAAGTGATCGACCAGTAGGCTGTCGACGTGCAATGCGACACCCAAGGGCGTCCAACACGTGTTAGATTGGATTTAAGTCTGGTGAACGTGCTGCCTACGGTAGTCGTTGGATATCTTCAGTTTCAAGATATTCCTCCACCACTTCAGCTTTATGTGCAGTGCCGTTGCCGTGCAGGAAAAGAAAATATGGGCCAACCGCACCCTAAAAGGTAGCAGTTACGGTACTCCTATCAAAAACATGAAGAGGGATGCGGCCGTTGATCATTATTCCACCCCACACGAGAACACCGCATCCACCGCAAGTGTCTCTTTCTCTGACGTTGGGGGATCGTACCACCTTCCTCGTTGTCTCCAGATGAATTAAAGTCTAGAATCTGTCTCTAGGTTAAAACGGAACTCATCAGAGAATACTCCATTTGTCAGGACTCCAAGTCACAAGTTCATGGCACCAATTTCGACGAGCTCTGCGATGGTTTGGGGTTAATGGGATACAAACCACTGACTTCCTTCATACAGTACACTTGAATTGAGTCTTCTTAACACAATCCGGTTGGGAATGTTTACACCTGTGGCCGCAGCAACCTCAGGAGACAGTTGAGGTCAGGTCATCGTAGTGTTCCATCTTGCTGTTAGAGCCAAATAGCGGTCTGTTCTAGTTGACGTAGCCCTCAGGCCACCTTGGCCACCTCTTCTTGTAATGGTTCCTGTCTCCTGAAATTGTTTCTCTAGTGCCGAGACAACACTGCGTGACACATTACGCCAACGTGCCACCTCTGCCTGTGACTGCCCGGCTTCAAGTCATCCAACGGCCCGCCATCTCAAAGAATCGTCTAGACGATGATGACTTGCCATCCTGAGTACTGGAGATGAGGCTGTCTCACTAAGAAAGCCAAAAAAAAAAAATAAATAAATAAATAAATAAAACGGGAATGAAGTGATGTGGTCGCAACCCGTGTTTTTATAGGCATGAATAATTTTCATAATGTGCAACTGTGTAAGGTGGTAGACTGGTAGATTTATTTCTATTGGATAGTCGGAATTTCATTCCAATATGCCTACTATATCAAATATTCACCTTCAATAAACTGTTCACAATAAAATATTCAGGGAAAAACATTTTGTTCTGTTAATTTTGTTGAACAGTGTATCACTGCATGTTGATTGATACACCAGTTCCAGTCGAGTATAAATGATCATTCCAATCTTTGTGCATGCACTAAAAGTTATTTCTCTCTCTTGATGCGGTGCTCCGCCGCCCGACACCACTGAAAATGGATTCGTCTGTTTGATTCATACACCAGAAGCTTGCGGATTGCTATACAGTTGCAGAATCGGCTAACTACACAGAGAAGAAATCCTCCAGGATCCAAGGACTCGAACCATCTTCATACGATTATTCAGCACATACGCAGAATAATGTTTTAAGCAAATGTTTCAAGTTTCTAGTCTCTGGTGCAGGGAGATCAATGAAATATCCTGCACTCTACTCGGCGTGATAGACCAAAATATTTAATCCTTATATTGGGGCTTCTTATGGCCATATTTGGGGAATATATTATTGGAAGAAAGTTGCTGTGGAGACAACAGAATGGAAATGATGTGGATAAAGTGCGCTTAAACTCAACACTCGCGATACTTTTGACAGGATGGTGGAGTATTCACTTTTCCCCCAACCTTATTTTAGTTCTTGGTTACATTTTTTTACGTTATGAAAGCCACATTTAACTCGGGATAATTGATAGCTTTTGTTCCATATCAAAGTTTTTTCGTTATTTCCGTTAGGGATACATCTTACAGTGGCCGATCCGTCACCAGTGGAGTGCACATGAAAGGCCTAAAGCGGAAAGAAACTTCCTCTTTAGTGAAAACGAATGGAAGTTTCTTAAAATCGATGGAAGTTGGTCGTTGAAAAACAGCTTCGGAGCGCCCTCGACTTGATTCATTTCTATTTAATATACTTCCACACTTCAAAAAGACATTTGACTTCATCCATAAATAAACTGTTTATCTGATTCCAAAGCCGGCGTACATTCGGTAGTCACATTTTCCGACGTCTGGCAATAGCACTCATGACTGCCCGGAATCCCAGATAGGCAAATCGATGCCTGCTGAATGCTTAAAGCTTAGCTCAATTTACACAAAGAGACATTTTCCGTCACTTATCTTTCGGTCGAGTTCCGGAACAGCAGGTAGGGTGAGTAAAGGTGTCCCCATTCACAAGCGGGAACGTACTTCGCTAACTAGAAGCTGGTGATTATTTCTATGCTAAACAGATGGGAGGAAAGTTGAAATTAGCGCCGGTTTCAGGATGCGGACCCTCCTGTATTATCTCACTCTTCGAGTAGAAAGAAATCCATCACTTATGCTGCTTCTGAAATTTTGGATCCGTCTCCATTTTGGTATTTCCTTTTATTATACACTGCCCATTAATATCCGGACACCATGGATGGGGAAACAGGTCCTATTCATGCAACACGTCACAGAACCTGCTATAAATATGCACACTGGGTTTCGAACAGACAACTGCAAAAGTGGGCACGCAAGATGACACGTTCAACAGAATTGATCACCTCAATAAATGCTAGACGCCGATTAACATGGTGTAAGGAGCGCGAATCTTGGACTGTAGAGCAGTTGAAAACAGTCCTATGGACAGACGAGTCGAGGTTCGCACTCTACAAGTCTGATGGCGGTTCCTGGGCGTCCAGGGAAACAGTTCTTTCCTGATTGTATCCTCCGAACAATGAAGTTTGGTGGAGGCAGTGTCATGGTACGGGGCTGCTTTCATGGTTTAGCTTGGGCCTATTAGTCGTTATCGACAAAACTATTAATGCTGTGCGATACCAAGACAGCTTGGACAATTATGCACTTCCAACATTATGGCAATACTTCGGGGAAGGCCCATACCTGTATTAGCAAGACAACGCGCCATGACATACTGCTAGGTTCGTAACAGAGTGGTTTGAGGACGTGGGTGTGGAAAAGTTGGATTGGCCAGCCCAGAATACTGATCTGAACCCTAGCGAGCATCTTTGGGATGTCTTGGATCGTCGGATACGTGCACGTCGAGATCGCCCAAAGAACAAGACCGAACTGGTGGCTGCGTTAAGGGCCGAGTGGAGAAACATATCACGTGACATTTATAAAAAGCTGGTTTGGAGTATGCCGTGAAGATTGAAGGCCATCTATAAAAGCAGAAGGTTTCAGCACAAAATATTAAATGACACAATAAAAGCTCTTTTTTTTTGTCTAAAGGCAGGTGTCCGATATTAATGGTAGGGCAGTGTATATGTTTAGTTTAATTATCTGTGGGTGCCGATGGCTTGCTTTTGTCCATAGCACACCGCTAGTTGGTTTTTTCGATAACCTTTACAACAGACAAAAAGCAATTTCAATATTTTTATGGCTTATTATTTCGCTAGAAGTCTGCACCTTCCTATTTCGTATTGTATTTGTTCTTCCTGTCCAAATCCCTTCATATGACATGGCATTGTTTCCCATTTTTCGTATTGAGCAGTCAATTTGGTATCGAACACAGACTGTGCCACTATCTGCTTCGTCCACAACATCTATATTCAATGCGAGTGTTCCCGACGTACATCCCCAGGGCATTCTCTGCAGACTACAATACATTTCCCCATTCTGACGCACAGTCATCCTTGACAATCCAACCTCCTGTCCTTCAACCCAGCGTTTTATTTACGTTATTTATTTATTCATATATGACATCTGTATCGACTCTCATCTTTTCATAAATGGGCTGCAAAAATTGCTCGCTATTCGCCAGTTATTTCAAACGTTTGATGGATTTATTCAACATAATTTCCAAAGTTTAATTTTAAAATTTCTCATTTCAGAAATTAGTTAAATTATTATAATGGTATTTTGAGGATTATTGCAGAGTCGCAACATCGAAGCAATGTATAATTTATTGTTTTATTTAGAGAAACTCGTCTTTTGGAGAATTTATTTCAAGTGGAGAAATCGTGAACACATTTAGGATGGTTTGTATGCGTCCACCTCAACTGTTCGGTGTAATGATCACCATCCAGCTTGGTAGATGACCGAAAAGGCAATTTCGCTGCGAGATACAAAATAATGATTCCTCAATAAATGAAGTAGCTACCGAAGTTTCAGAAAACCAACAAAGAATTTGAATTGGTGTGATGGTTGTTCAAAACAGCTTTTTATTCTTTTCAACAGCCAGACTGTGAACCCACGATTAGCTTCTTGCTAGTTTATACGCAGTGGGTTATGTAATTTGAAACGTGTTACCGGTTGGTAATATCTTCAAGTTGCATTACAAATTATTCATCAACATGATTCCTAAAAATGTGAAGAAGTCCATATGAAGAAAATAAGAAAAATTATAAAAAAAATAAATAAAATAAATTGAGGAATTAAAATTAATCGCAGAATCAAATAAATAGTTTAATAATTAATAAATAAATATGTGGAAATTAAAATACCACATAAAATATAAATAAATAAACATGTAGACCATGGAGGTCTACAAATGAAATCCATTGAGCATAAACGGGTCACTCTAGGAAGACCCACTTTGCTAATTTAAATTTTCCAACTCCATTCCTCCTCCGAAATCCGAGATGAGTCATGAATTACTCCCTTTCCTGGAAGGATGAGCCTCAGTATTACCAGGACTCTCGAACACTGAACCCAATAACCGCCTCACCATGGAATTCGCCCGCCCAAATTGTATCCCATAGGCTGCGGGAAAGAAGGCTGCATGCAACAAGACCCATGATTCCTTAAGCACGTTACAAGCGTCCTTCATACAAATCCATCTCCCGGAGGAAGATGTTCTGTCCTGAGGCGGCTAAAAATTCCAAAGAGAGTTGTCATCTTCATATGCTGAGAAACGTTTCATATTGATGATATGTTGTCCGGTAGTTATGGGCAGATAAATGTTTAAAGCCCATTTTTATGTCTGTTGGAGTGAAAACAGAACCTCTGTAAAAGCCAAAAAAGTGTAGTGTCTGGTTTGTGTCAGATTGGTGTTATGTTCCGTTCTTGTCTCTGGCTGCTTGACAGTGGAACCTCACGTTGCCCGCCGCCACCACTAGAAGGTGAAGCAGGCTGCCCTTTATGCTCTGGCTAGCCTCTGACAGGGTCGCCTGAGCTTCCTGACAGAGACGAAAAAAAAAGTTTGGAAGGAGTGAGTAAGGAAATGGTGAAGAAAGGTGAGATGCAAAGTAGTTAAAAAAAGAAAAAGAAAGAGCTCCTAGAGATGGAAGGGAACAGGGAAGAGTGGGAAAGGGGACTGGCTCCAGCAGGAGAAAGTCACGGAGATAGATGCTCCCATGGGAGTGCAATATGAAGCCCACATGGCAAGTATTAATCCTAACCCCAGAAGGGGTTCATCATGACATCATAAGATCCCACGATGGAGAGCTCGTCGTCAGCAGATCCTACTCGGGAGAGACGGCCCGAGTTTGCATTTTGCCAAGGTTTGCACTTAAATCCAACCTGGATGAAAAGAGGTATCCAGACCAGTAAGGAGAAGAGAGGAGAATGGGAACACTTCAAGAGAAGCAGGCTGGAACTTTATACGTGACTGGGAGCTGGTTGTTGGATGGTTTATGGAAGATTTTATGCCGGGATAGGGTGTCTTCGCTTGAAGAGAGAAGTAGCAAATGTGGAAAAAGCTTTGAAAGATGTGTTATAGAGTACTCTCCTGAGAGAGGGAGGTTGGTTGGTTGTTATAGGGTTTTAGGCTATCAGCAACTTAGATAATATTGCGCCGTGCATGATATGCCTGTAATCGACCACAAAACATGTGTATTTTCTGTGGTCGTTTTGCTGTTTGCTGGACAAGAAATTCGCGATTCCGGCTGGAAAAATATGCTATCTAATGGAAAAATATGCAACTAATTCAGCCACGTTGTGAGAAAAGGCCCATAAAAATTACTCACTTCATTCGAAGATTCGAACTCAAATCTTTTCCACCCGGTGTGGGAGAACAGTGATTATACCAACTGTGCTACCCACGAGGGCTGGAAGAGTGAGCTTCGATATCACCGGGACTCTTGAATTCTCTTATTAAAAGCATGAAATTTTAAAGTTTTTGGGATGAGGATACTCAGTTTTAAGTTAGATAGATTAATTTGCATATTTCATAAATTATATGATTCATCTATAATTATTTGTAAACCGTTGTACTTGTGTAGCTTTCATGCTGAACAAAAAAACTCAAGAAGGCACCAATTGAAGCAAAAACCAACAAATACTATGCACCCTCAGATAACAAAAAGTCCACATAAAGCAAGATTAGTACGGACAGAAGACTAATCTCTTCAATAACAAAACTATCCAAAAAAGCAGCGCACTTTATTGCCTGAATAATCCCTACTAAGATCTACATTTTCTTGACTAAACAAATCCTATCTAACGAGATCATCCAGACGAGGAGTGAGCTCATATTGTTTTAGGATTAAAGCTGAACAGTATCTAGTATATTAAATCAGAGTGTATTTGGTTAAAAATATGATTTTTTAACATCGACGCATTAGTAGATGTTTGTGTAAAATATAAATTATAACTGGTCAATAATTGGGAAATTAAGAAAGCTGTAAATAAACAGCAGTTAGATCAATGCACCATGATGTACAGACCTATATAAAAAGATAAGCCTATATAAATAAGATGCGATATATCCACGGCTCATTGTCTTTAGGTGCCTCAGCAAAAAAATAGTGATATCCTGAGTTGGACATCATCATCCTTCTCTTTCTTGGTGATTCCCTTCTACTCCTAACTCTGATGCTTGTGTCTGTGATTCCATGGGAGACTGGTGTCATGTTTTGTTTTAGTGTACCCTCTACCAAGAACTCAGTCTGGAAATATCAACTTTAGCACATGATTTGTCTCCTGGAAATGAACATGTCCTTATTTCAAACCAACAAAGTTTCATTTCCTCCAATATTTTGCCAAAGAAAATCTTGAAAGTCGCTACCAACTTCATCGTTGGCTCAATAGTCTTGGGACTGTGAATTCTGGAGATTAAACTATTTAAACATTCCAAAAATTCTACTGAGTCTATATTCCATCAATGTCTTGGACCGCTTCTGAAGACTCTGCTACTCTTCAAGCTATTATTAAGGAGCATGTCTTCAGGACTTTTTGGTAGAACTCCTTTGGCCTGCATCTGCACCTGCTTATTTTTGGCCATTTTACAAAGTTCTCTATCGACATAGAGTAGCATGGTGGAGTGGAGGTAGCGTTCAGAGGCCGCTTCACATAAGATACACCATATGTCCACATATTGTCATCTGGTAGAGTCCATTTTCATGGTAGGGCAGCTGACGGGCAGAATAAACAAATTTTAATTTACCCATTTAGTCCGAATTACAGTGGTTATTACAAATCGTTTCCTTCTTTCGGAAATGTCACATATTTAAAAACATCTGACTGCAATCTTAATGATTAGCGAAGTCTTATAAAAAAAAGTTGAAAATTAATGTTTGGGGAAACGCAAAGTACATTACGCTATCAAATGAGGTTGTCCAATCGATTTTAATTCTAATAAACATTTAGAAAGTTTGTAAGCAAAACCCTATGACTTTCGACTTCTTGACAGTAACTTAAGTCAATTTTAATAACATAATTCGAAAGATAATGTGATGGAAGAAGCAATATGTTGTTAGCAACTAAATTACGAATGAAATTGGCCCAAATTAAAAAGCCTGTAACTCGGAGAGAAAGTTGGATTTGCTAACTAAGCTGTTATCTAGGAGGGTGAAATCAGAGATTGTAGAAAGGGTGTTCATAGTCCTTGGAACTTAAAAATAAAGCCGTCTTAAGATGTTCAACCATAGCAACAACGAGCTGTCATTTTTTTTTTCTTTGCTGGCTGTAAAAAAGTCTTAAATTTCACGCCGGTGGTAAAAATAGCCGCAAATACTGTTTACGTCATGTCAAGAAACCTGAGACTGTTTTTAGAAATTAATAACTTTTGAGGAGCAACTAATTAATTTTAGTTAAACGATTTTCGTAGAAAACGGAAATTACAAGTACACGAAGAACAACAGCAAAGATCGCATCAATCAGTGTGCAGAGAAAACCGATCCAGGAGTGCAGACAAATTACTGTATAATCGAGATAATATTTCTAGAAAAATGACCAGATTTAGCTAAAGACAAAAAGGAAAAAAAATATATCGACAGAGAACAGCGCCCCCAAAGATTGAGTGAAGATAAAACTCGAGATAAGATTGTCCAGACGTTTCTTTTGATTAATATGATTTCATATAAGAAATCGATGGTAGTTTGAAAGATGCAAATGATTAGATTTTAACGAACTATAAAAAGAAAAGAGAGGGAGAAAAAGTGCAGGCGATATCGGATTTGATAGTCTTAAGCGCTTTGAAAATTTAGTGAAAAGATGATAGTATAAGCAACGTTGGTCAATGGATAACCTAATTGATTAAAAATGAAGGCTTCGGTATTTTAAATCTGCACGGTTTTAAGAAGATTTTATGGTATGGTTTGATGTAGGAAATGTCTACTGTAAGAATTTACGAAATTGGTATGATTTGAATTAAAAAATGGCAAATTAGGGTCAGCAGAAAACAACTTCATCCATCTATGTATATTATGTCCACAAATTGGGTGTGTCCCCTGGTCGGTTTGCCTGTTTTGCTGGAAGAAAAACCCAAGTTTCTGGGCGAAGGAAATAAAGCTTTGCTCCTTCGCCTGAGACCGACTAACTCAGCCACGGCGTGAAAAAAGACCATTAAAGTTCTTCGCGTCATCGACGGGATTCGAACCCGGGCCTTTTCCACCTAAGACCACACCATACAAGGGATAAATATCATAAAAAAAATGCAGATATTTAAAAATATTACGTTGAACTTCAATATAGTACGAATGAACAAAAAATCTGGCTGTTTTCCAAACCTTTTGTCGATGCGGTTGTTTTTATTCACTTTATTTTTATCAAATGAAGTTTGGCTAAAAGAAAAGCGAATCCAGAAAACTGGAATATTTAATTGAGTACGTTTTATTCAATCGTCATGAAGTGGGACTCATTTTTGAACTCCGGAAAGAAAGCTCTAAACGTTGGAAGGGGGAGGGTAAAGATGCGAAACGACGATCTCAACTTCCCTGTCAACTATCGATTCTTATTTGAACAATAAATTTCACGATCGCCTGTTGAAATATGGAGGGCCACTTAACTCTGACAGCACTTCTCCTTCGTAGTTTTTGTCTCCGCGTCTGCCACAACAAGATAAATATTGCCTTCTGACTATTAATTAAATTTCAGTTGCTAGACCTTCACTCGACCTCTAGCGCAATAAGAGTGTTATAGTTTCTGATATAAGAAAGACAGAGTAAAGACAGATGGGCAGAGCTACGCCGAACGGCGAGTAACCAGTTAAGTGCAGATAAAGCAAAGGTTTCTAGACCATTCATGTGTGCATCGGTGTACTTCCAGAGGGTGAATTAAAAATAAATAAAGATGGTGCAGTTTCTTTATTACATTGCAACCATAGCTCTTTGAACTGTACTCAAGACCGAAGGTTAATTCTTAATACAAAGATTATTCTTAATTCTTAATTTTCATCCAAATAAATAGATAAAATAATTTCAACTGCACTCGATTTTCTTCTCTTTTTTTTCCCAGTTTTTTTCTACATCGGCTTTAGCTCAAAATAAACAGGTTATTCTTTGGAAAAACCCGTGTTACGCGCTGTTCTAATAAC
This sequence comes from Mastigoproctus giganteus, assembly GCF_048544385.1. Taxonomy (NCBI): domain Eukaryota; kingdom Metazoa; phylum Arthropoda; class Arachnida; order Uropygi; family Thelyphonidae; genus Mastigoproctus; species Mastigoproctus giganteus. The sequence goes on from NC_143587.1 coordinate 66,812,212, forward strand.
CATTATAACAGCGCAGAAGACAGCACCATTATTTCCATAATGATATTGTCGTCTGCTCTTTTAATATATTTCAATCCATATCCAATGGCATCATGTTGTCATAGTTACCACGGTGTACAGCTTTGATCAACGGGTTACTCGAGAAATGGATAAATGAGGCAATACAATTTTAAGCATTTTTTTTAAGATAAAAAAAGAGAGTCTTATACATTTAGAAAATACAATAACGTAAATATTGCCTTTCCTAAACATTTATGATCGAAAAATATAAAAGCAAAAACACAAAACGTTAACCTATTAACAATTTTATTAGAAAAAATCGTCATAATAAAATTATTTATAAAAAATTTTATACAAACTATTTGAAAAATGAAATCTAAATTTACGTTATTAATTTTTCTATAAATTTCACTGAAACTTCCAGTAATTAAATGAACGTTTATTTATACAGCTTTGTTTTAAAAAAATCTGCACTTTTAAAAATAAACAAAAGCGGTACCATAATTTTCATTACAAATCCGAAACAGTGAGATACATTCTACTATGGAAGATCCATGAATCCACTACGTGCGTCTAACAGTTTCATTTTAAGTAGTTTTAGATAGGATTTTACGTTGCATTTTAACAGAAAACTTTTCAACCAGCTATTACATCGCTTAATTTCCCCTCCAGCTACAGCTGGTAATCTTCCTAAACAGTTAGCTGGTATCAGAAATTCGAATAAGCTTCTCAGGCAACGGAACACCTACGATTTAATGGAAGCTGATAAAAAAGAAATTTAGGAAGCGATCCCTTTTCGTAGCGGGCTTACGTTAGTCAGAATAATAATTCACACATGACGGTTAAGCAATAAATCCAGCTGGAAAATTAATCTGTCTCCTGAGTCGCTGGTGTAGCTGGCGGAATGTTCGCGTGAAAACTCTAATAAACTGAAGTCGGTGTACGACCAAGGCGGAAATATTAATTTCTCTTTAACTGGCACTAGAATAACTTCGGGAGTACCCCCTCCCCCTCACCTTATGGTTTAGCTGTGTTACGTCATGTGAATGTCGGTGTAGAGGAAATCCGGATTTCCTTCTATCTTTAAAGGATTCTTAAATATCTTGGGAAGATTCAAATATGAAATCAAATCGAACAAGAGGCGTCCATCAGGTCGTTCGTTTTACGATTCTGTCGTGAATATGTAAACAGCAGCTCTCAAGATCAAAGTCCTCTCAAGGTCTGTTTGTGTTGGAAACTGCGAGAAATAGAGTGGCTTGGTGAATACTTGATGGAATGGTTAGAGGATGTCCAGTGTACGTTTCGTCTTTCACAAAGTGTTTGCTTTTAAGTATCAACAGAAACGCGTCACCATGGAAAGGTTACTTGTCGTCAGTGGCTATCTGGTGGTGAAGACATTTTCCTTTTGATATTTTGAGGTTCAACATAGTGTGCTCGTAGATTTCGGTATATATAGACACTTCTTGGAATGGAGGAGTTTTCTGCTTGGAACTATAGTTGGCACTTTCTTTTTTTCCCATTTATTTATTGCTTTTATTATTATTTACTACGTACTATGTTTTATTTGAGTTTGACTATGATATTTTCTCGACTTTATCCATAAAGAAGTTCCAGCTTTCTTAACTGTTGAATAACGTTTCCCATAATTTGGTTTAGCATGCATCTGCATTATTTATTTATTGGAACTTCACCCTTGACATGTGGGAGAGTGATTAAATTTCCTGTTTTATAAATTCGCAGCCAATTGAGTGAAAGACATTTGCTTTCAATGAAGATATTTTCTGTTGTGATTTTTTTTTTGCAAACAAAAAAATCATTCGCATTCTTTAGTTCTTAAAATAATTAACCACAATACAAGTTTTCCGTATAAAAAATGTCTTTAGTCTTGCGTAGTTCTTTAGAAAATAAAGTATGTTTCTTATTCATCCCAAGAGTAATGCTACGGTGGGAACTAAATCGGTCAAAATGTGCCTATACATTATATAAGAAGTTTGTGGTATATTGAGCAAAGAATGTTCTTGTGGTATACAAAGAATATCTGTAGATACTAAAGAAAACTCTACCGGGACACGGATACTTACGGTAGCAAAGTTTTGTGACAAGAAACAAGGCAAGACGCATGTCTGCATACTTCATGAAAGTGTATGAGAGGCTGGGCTATTTGGCAAAGTGTGGTTGTGGCTGTGTGGGCGAGACGACCGAGATTTAGAAGGAAACAAGAAACCGTTTCTTTACTAAAGGAAGGTCACTTTTCCAAAACGACGCAAAGTCAGTGCAAAAATTGTATTCTGCCGAAGAAAACCCACATGGGTTGTTTACATAAAGTAAGGATTGAACAAATTGGAGTAGTTGAATGAAATTGTTAACAACTGCATGATTTGTACGTGGAAAATAAATCAAACTATCTATTTGAGATTATTATGTGTGACCTTACGTCACATCAGTGACCTTAAGTCCACATCACACAGAGGAATGTCACTCCCTCAGTCACAAGGCAATACTACCACTCTGCTTATTGGAGGCTTGAAATTATGAAACCCATGTTTAGTCCTTGACAACCCCCGCCTCTCCTATCATGCAGTATGACTAATGTCTTTTGAGTTTCCTTGGTGATTTCACAACTCCAGTTTGCTTCAATTTTCTAGCCACACAGACCCAGCTGGTGAAGATGTTGAGAGTTCTGCTATAAGGGGTACGAATAACAATGACTTCGCAAACTTTGTTCATTTACCTACCAGAATACCACATACCCAACACTCTCGATCTTTTCTTAACTAATAATCTTTCAAAGTACACGATCAACGTGCTTGGTCTTCTAAGCACCTCAAATCACAACTTGGGTGATGATCTCTTCTTTAATGGAACCTTTCTTTCATGTCCATTCTCAGCCTCGCGTCATTTAGCATTACAAGAATGAGAAATGGGATAATCTGCTTGATTTCTATTCAACAGTTTCTTGGTTAAATTACTGTTTTAAATTTTCTGATACTAATGTTATCCTTTGTTCTGCATTATACACCCTAAAATCTCGTCCTTTGTATAAATCATGTTTTCTAATAAACTTGTTAAAGCTGTTCAAGATAAGAATGCACGATATTGCGATTGGCTTGCATCCAAATCTCCATCTTCCATTTCTACTTTCATTAAACTCTCAACAATTGTAAAACATTTAATAACCAATACAAACTCGATTTTAACAGGCTAAGTGTAGAAAACTTGCTTCTTGTCCAAATGGCATTCGAGCTTTCTGATCCCAAGCCAAAACTATTGACCGCAACTTCTGACCATCTATACCCTCACCTCTGTTGAAACCTAATAATCCTATTACATCCTCAGCTAAAGATAAAGTTGGGTATTTTCTCTCTGAATGCGCAGTGCAGGCAATGGTAGATGGCTCTTCTGTCTCCGATCTCCAGTAATGCTAGTGTTCCCCAAGATTAAGTTCTTTCTCCTGTTCTTTTCCTCTTGTATATTAATGAACTTCTTCCACTGACTAGAAAGGTCTACCCATAGTTTCGCCGATGACAGCACCCTGCATTCCACCTTCCAGTTTGAGAAGCCTTGCCCTGTACAAACAGCTTTACTTTCTGGAATATCCACCACCAATTCCCAAATTGTTGTGCCCCAAAATCTCTTTCAAGCTTCCAGACTCCATTCAAAGGATGACAGTCCGGTTAATTAATAATGCATCTCTTGAAAAGCCTTTCTACTCACTGCTTCATAGACGTCCAGTTTCTGCTGCATGTCTTTTCTTAATGTCCACCCAGGCATTAATTGGACCTCCTGGTTGTTCCTTAAATTTCCCTCTAGCTCCATATTTTTAAAACCAGTTTATGGTCAACGAAAAAGGATATGAAGATTACTTATCTTTTACCATGAATATGAACTGTAAACAGCCTAGCGTAATTTAAAGTTCATTTAAATTGTATTACCTTTAATAGGGGGGAAAAATGTAATAAAACCACCGAAATTGTTTGAGGACTAAATTTTTATTTAGAAATAAAATATAAAATACATATTTATCAATTTTTTTATAAATTTAAACTATTCCTAGTGCTGTTACAACATATATTTCGTTTGCTGCTCTAAATTATGATATTATCCTGTAACAACAGACTGTCCAGGACAGCCAACATTTTTTCGTGTTTAGTATGAGTATTATTTTTTTAAGAGCGGAAGAAAGGTTATATTTATGGGAGAATAAAGAGAGAATGCTAGCAGAGAATTTGTCATCGTAATTATGATGTTTAGAAACTGCCAGCAAACTTTGGCGATGTTTGGAGGCCAATGGTCTATAGAAAATTGTTGTTCAATGTGATAGCCTAACAATTATCCTGTTATTGATGAAACCCGTTTCTTAGCCAGACAGTCATTGAGCTCAGAGAGAGAAAGAGAGAGAGACAGAGAGGATAGTTTTGTGAATAGAAGAACAATTTCTTGTGTATACCACAGACTGTCTTTCTGAATTCTTCGTTGTTTCCTTGTTCTGCTTTCGTAAGTGCCTACTTCGGCGTTATGCTACGTGTATAAAGAGATATGGTGACCTCTTTGGCAAGTTACGGAAATGTAACTTGCCGGGCTTTGCCTTTGTCATCGTACTTATGAAGCGGAGCCGTAGGTCACGATGTCATATGCTGCGTCCACTCTGCCGTGCCTTCTATTGCCTATCTAGGAGAGTGCAAGAGAAAAGCCTATTGAAGGAAATGCAACACGTCTGGAGGACATGAGTAGAAGCACCGTCGGAGCCATGAATATCTGACTCCACTAACATCGCGCCATGCACTTTATTGATCGGCTGCCTTCCGCTGTCCGCAGCACGAGGAGACTGCTGACCGGGTCCTGAAACAGCGTTTATTGCTAGTACGGAGGGATATTGGAAAACTTACATTCTCGGTGTATCCTTGGAGAAACACGTCTGGAAGAAACTTTTGGATTGCTTGGAGACGATCACGAACAGGGAATTAGCTGATACACGGAAGCAGTCGTCTGGATACCCTCTAATAATTAATGCACCCCCACAACTGCTCGGTTCTTAAGAAATCAAACTATTTTTTTTAACTGCAATGGTAATCAACCATCGATTATCTTAAACTGATTTATCACTGATGGATGTTCAGTTTTATGCCTTGTTTCTTTCTACATTTTCTTACTTAACATTTCCCAAGGAAGCATTTAACAATAGCATATGAACATTTGGAAATTTTTCCAGAATTTTTGTAAGATTGGTTTCCAAAAACTTTCCATTAATGACAAACATCAAAGGGTTGAGTTATCAAAAGAATCTTGTTAATCCAAATTATTTTTTATCCTCTTTAATAATTGGTGCTGGAACTTGCCTACATTTATGATAATGAATCCGAATTGGAAAGCTTGCAATGGAAACACAAGGGATCCCCAACAACCAAAAGGTTTCGAATCCAACTATCAAATCGAAAACTGTTGCTTCAATTTTCTGGGACATAAAAAGATTATTGTCAATTGATTATATTGTATCTAAAATCCACAATAACAGAGGGGGGGGGGGTATTATGTCAGCATTGTGTAAAGTTGAAAGCTCCAATATAAAATAATAGGCGGAAAGTTGGGTCATCGGGTTTTGCTTCTGTATGAAAAGCAGCAGTACACAAAACCCACATTGCACAGATGAAAATTGATGAATGTGGATTTGAACAATTAAACAACTCTTCCATAGTCCAGATGTGTCCCCAAGTGACTTATTTATTCAGAAACTTCAAGTCTCATCTTGGTGGAATTCGTTTTAAAGATGAACTGAAAGCAGCAGTGGAAACCTACTTTGAAACCCAACCTGAAGAAGTAAACTGTTTGCAGATTAAACATAAGTGTTTTGAAGTTCGGGAATAAACTTAAAAATAAAAAACCTAGAAATTTGTACCTTTTATATACCCCGTTCTCAGACTTTTTGACCACATGTATAAACATATAAACAGATCAGTTTGTCTTGAGAACGTAATCCCAGGGCAAATGATGACATTAACTGCAATTATATTTAGTTAACTAAACTTGCCTTTGTATACAAAATTCTTTTCCACCTCTGAGTAACAGCCAATAAATCATTTTTCCCATTTCCAACAATGAAGACTTTTTCCGCTTCGAACAATGAAGATTTTTCCCATTTCCAACAATGAAAATTTTTCCAATTTCCAACAATGAAGATTTTTCCCATTTACAACAATGAAGATTTTTCCCATTTCCAACAATGAACACTTTTTCCGCTTCCAACAATTAATTTTTTTCCAGTTTCTAACTGCGTGGATACCTGTTCGAGACCAGAGGGACAGGCATCAGGCCAGTGAAGACATTTAAACAGTATCGGACTATGTAAGTTAAATGAGTTATTTTTTTTAAATTTATTCTAATTTCTGAACAGTATAAAGTAAGATTCCAATATGATTTTAGTAGATAAATTGTGTACGCATAAAATTCATTTCTATTTTTGAACTTTAACTAACTGGGCAGCGCTTGAATTCTTTTTAATACTGGCCGATTTGGTTCCTTAAATGCTGAATCAGGATTTGCATTTACGATCTCCAGAAATAAAATTATTAATCTCGAGCATTGATTCTTTAGCCACAGAATTATGTTACGTACATGAGTATAAAATTTCTGGCAGAGATGTACCTTTGATTCTTCCTCCTTACGATCGATGGTAGGTTGCCGCATCCCTGGTTTAAGATTGTATAATGAACCTCTGTTATACTGACTGATGAATAGACAATTTGCGTGCTTTCATGCCTCGGCGGTAGCTATCGTTAATAACTGTAATATTGAACTTGATTTTCCGTTAAACTCTATGATATATGCAAAGTGGGTTGCTGCATAGATTATGCACAATTTAATGTTTGTTCGTTCTCTCTCTTTCTCTCTCTCTCTCTCTCTCTCTCTCTCTTGACAATAAAATAAAGTAGGAAAAGATATCTGAAATTGGAATGAATTGATGTTTGTGAACTTTGTTATAAATAGATTTTTCCTCTTTTAATATATTTTTATATATACTTATATAGATTTTTATATTTTAATATTTTTACAATTTTCTATTTTCGTTCGTGTACGTGTTTCTGTGCCAAACCAAAAACATGGTTGATATTCGGATGTTTATAATGTCGGTTCGTGACGATATATTTCTTTTTTAGAATTAGTTTGGTTTGTTTATCAGACTCCTGGAATATGGACCAAAACTGAGAACAAATCAATTAATGTTCTTCATCCTTAACAGAATCATAAGGGACCCGCTATTTTTCAATCATGAACACAAAACCATCACAAATTTTACAAAGAATTTGACTGTCCTTCATTAGACGTTACTGTATAAGCTGGAACATGAGATCACGCGTAAGATTCGTAGATGAATCGCCGGATGTTTACAGAGCAGGAAGCAGGGATTTGTGATTAATGGTTACTCTTCAGAATGGTCTAACGTTGGAAGTGTGGTTCCCCAAAGATCGTTCTTGGGATCATTCTTGTTTTTGATTTTCTGAAATGAATGGACGAAGGGATAGAGGGCGTTATTTTAAAATTTGCAGGTGATGTGAAGATTGGGAGAGTGGTTAATTATCAACACCAAACAGCATTCCTTCAGGATGACATAGATAGACTTCAAGGATGGTCAGACAAGTGGCAGCTAGTTTTCAATGCAGTAAAGTGCAAAATCTAACATCTGGGGCAACAGCACAACAGCAATTCTCAAACAACTTTTATACATTTGGTGGGTTCAATTAAAAACAATACAGGAATAAAGGTATTTAAGAGTTACAATATGGACGGACATGAAGTTCTCCAAGCACTGTAGAGAGGCGTCTAGGAGAGCTCATGGTGTCCTGTCGGTGATTTATCGAACAATACCCTTTAGAGATAGGGAGGTCATAATCCCACTGTACATGACAATTGTGAAACTGCATTTGGCACATTGTGTCCAAGTATGGAGACCGCGTTTAAAAAAGACATTGAGGTTACATTGATTCGACTTTATTGTTTGTTTTTTTTTAAATGTCCATATTTTTGGCATGAATTAAATTCCGGACAGATGACGCAATATATTTCTAGTCAATTATCAAATAAATTTTGTTTTCATTTTCCTTTCTCTTATAACACAGGCCAAGGATTTCCTAAAATGGTGTGACGTTTTATGTTTTGGAGACGTTAGCTGGAAAATAAAAGCCATTCAATCTTTTAAGTCTAAAGACCTTTCTTTGTTACTTTCTGTTTCTTTAGGGAAGAGATTGCACTCAAACTCTTGCGATGCAGCGCGACAATCTTTACAAAGAGCAGAGGGGTTGCGATTTCTCAAAGGAAAACAGTTGATACGGGGGATGGTGATTGAAAATCACGTGCACGGAGAGTGTCTGTGCGAACCACATGCGCTTAAATACACCGTGGGGAATGTGATGAAATGAAGGAGAATCGCTAATGAGGAAAGAGTGATTTGAACCAGTTAAGTGCAAGGTCTGAGGCCGCGCATCCTTTTTATGACCTTCACACAGACATTTTTGAGGAGAGGAGTTCGTGTCCTCTGTTATATCTGCTCACAAGAGTCGAGATGCTAAAATTATTACTTTATAATTCGTCCCCCTTGTTGTTATGGAGAGGAAAATTTTCCCATATGTCTTATCTTTCCTGAAGATCAGAACCCTTTTGATTCAATGCAGAGCGTGAAGGCCCTACATAATTTTAAAAAGTTTGAACGTTCTAGCCTTATGAGGCACTCTTAAAACAGGGCTTCACCTCATTGTTTTTTTTTATTATTTGTTTATACATATCCCACAATAACGGGATTTCCCATTGAAAATATAAGCTTGAGAAAATATTTATATTGGTAATTAAATTGACAATTGAAAATTACATTTATACTGGTAATGTAATTATGAAACATTTGTTGAATACAACACACTCGAAAGAGTTACATAAACTGTTTCTCAAAGTGTTATTTAAAAAGATCGACAGAGTTAATAAATTGGACCTTTGCAAACTTTCAATAAATAATGAATTCCTTTGTTTTCCTCCAGTATAATTTGATTAGCATGCGAAGCAAGAATTAGAGGGACGAGTGGTCATATCTTATTCTCACTTCCAGAAGGGCTCTGAAATTTTTTGATGTTGGTGAAGAAGTCCGTCCCTAGTCTTTGAACTTTGACAGTACACCCGAGAACTCTCTGCTGTAAACAAAGGAGTAACAGGTGTTAATGAATATTCTTGGTTGAGTTGCCTTTCAGTTTGATGTACTGAAATGTCAGAAGAGATATCATCGATAGTCAAAAGTTTCCCCAAAATAACATTTACAGAATCAGACCAATTTAAGTATTCAGTTCCACTGGAAGTAATTGAACCGAAGATACTTCCTGGTTTAATTTGGTCCTTAACCGATTTATAACTAATCCAAAGGGAATGGCATTACCTGAAGAGCGCTGTGCAGTTCTTCAGGATTTCATTTTGCTCTTTTTGTGCGCGCGCCTTTTCGGAATTTTTGTATTTTTGTGGAGTCTGTTGACTTCAGCAGGTGACCAGCTGCGTCCTTTTCTTTGAAAATCTCTTCTTGCTTGATGTACCTGTCTCCGAAGAGCGATAAGATCATACGTTCACCAAGGCGTACCTTTCTCGTTAAGTTTTTTCTTGCACGTTGAACGAAAAAGAGCGGTAATGATTGCCTCATGGATTAACGAAGCGAAGCGTTCAGTATTCAGAGAAAAGGGTGTTTCATCAGATGGAAACCCAGGAAGAATAGAAAAAACAAGCCGACCCCGGGAGATTTTTCTTAAACAGTTGAGAATTAAGTCTCTAGGTGGGTGCATAGGGTTGTAGATTTTCTTCAGATTATATAGTTATATTAGAAAGAAATGTGTGTTTCTGGAGTTCATTGATTCTCAATCGGGGTACCATGTTTCTTTAGGGTAGCGCGCGCTTCTTAAAAGGGTGCTACCAGAGTACGAAATATTCTGTTCCAGCTAATTGCTCTGCAGGCTTGTCTAGAATACAATTATTGTCACTCGAAGGGCATCAGAGTGACAAAATCGTTTGAGAATCACTGCTAAGACATCATAGAAGTTACTGCTGCTGTAGGGCTTAAAATTACACCAATTACCCTTGGGATACTCTTTGAATCCATGCTACCTCGAATTAAAAGCTGTGATTCGGACACGTAGATGTCCCACCAGACACCAAGGTTCGGTTTTTAATGTTTTGGCTGGGTAGTGTATATAAACACATTTACATATATTTACGACTGCTCATATCAATAGTTGGTTGAGAATTGAAGTTCCCATTGTTGGAGGCAGTCGTAACCGCGTTACTTGTTTTACCAATATGAGGGACTTCAAATAGGGTTCAGGTCACTTGAAAAATTACTGACTATTTCTCACCTTGACAGGTTGGGTATTGGATTTCCTGCTGTTGAAAGCAAATACGTTGGAATGGTTTGCTCATCCCAAAGTCTCGGTGTGTGTGAGCAGCATCTGGGTTGCTTGAAATAGAATAAGATTTACTGGATCAGTTCCATCATTCACCTAGAAATGTGACTCTGTTTTCACTTTTTATCAATCAGCTCAATATTTTAGTGATTTTTCTTACTTATTCATTCTGTTTTTTTTAAATAAAGGGAGATCTAAAGTTATGTGACGAAGCGTACGCTGGAAGTTGATTGAGAAATTATGGATTTGCTTTTTTACGTTGAAGAAATTTTCCAGGAGTTCAGTTATTGCCTTACAACTATGGGTACTTCAAAGTAGGTCGTGTGCCCATTTCAGCACTATTTTATAAAGCGCAGAGATATAGGTTTATGGATTTAGATATGATAGCTAGAGAAAACTGGTTATCTGAGTTTTCTGGAGTAAAATAAAAAAAAAAAAACTTGCCGCAGCACGAAAGATGTGTTTAAGGAGAAATTACATTGAATTACTTTCAAGGGGATTTCGTTGGAGAAATCAAGATTATAAGAATAATAGGGTTGGGTTCCAAGGTTGTATAAATATACACTACAATATAATATTTTTTGCTGTTAAAAGAATAATTTTATTTACAATTTGTTATATCCCAATTTGGATATTATTATTATAAAAATCCTTCTCCTCTATGGAATTTCTGCCCTGTGACGGGTACTGATACCAAGTGCATGGGGTGGTTAGTTGTACGGTTACTATTATTACTGTTGCTGTTGGTCGAGAAACTCTCTGACTGTCCTACAGGTGTTCAGGATTTCTGGAGTTCCATGTACATATTCTCTGGGAAGCTTATTGTTGCTAGGTTCTTATGGAGGCTCTTTGGCACAATGCCGGAGCTGACACGCTGATCGGAATGGTCATTACTTGTTCCATATGCCACATATCTTTGACTTCTTGTCTTAGGTCTGAGTACTTCCTGATCTTTTCCTAATATGTTTTCTTGAGGTTGCTGGTGTTGAGCACCGCTACGTCGATCAGGTAGGTAGCCATTTCCTCCTTGTCGACGAGGGTTTTGTCTGGGATCGTCTTGTCCGTTATTATGGCAAGGTCCCAGTATAGATTATGAGAAGAGGTATTAATACGGCCTGAGGCTCGTAGTTGTAATACGGTAAACTTGCTTTGATCAGCTGGTATTTTTGCGCTAGCTTCTGATCCTGTCCACCTGGTCGTGTCCGTGAGTGCACTCCGTTTGGATGATCACCCTGGATTGTTTCTGGGGTGTGTCATCTGTTATTCCGGAATCCTTATCGATGTATTTCTTGTAGTTCCTAGTGTTAATTACTTGGTTTGATGGTGGGCATGAATCTTTCGGTCTCGTGGAAGAGCCTTCCGTTCGTGAGCCAAGCGTTAGAAGCCCTTTCTGTGTAGTCTTGATGGCGGTCACTGTAGTATTGGCCATGGAATGTCTTCTTTGCCGTTCTTTCTGTCTTTGTTTCTTCGGTCTGTATCAGTGTGGTCTCCTTGTTAAGTATTTGGGATTAATCATAGATGACAAACTTTCCTTTTTACCACATGTTTCGCACCTAAATTTAAAGGAAGACATTTTACAGGCTCCATTGCTAGGATTTCTCGTAAGGAGTGGGGATTGAATAAGAGGGTGTTGTTATTGTATTATAAGACTATTTTTCTCCAGATTGTGGCAGATGCGGCTGTTGCTTGGTTTTCTGTGGTAACTAAAACTAGGATTCGATCGAAACTTTTATCGCTTTAGCGCTCTATGTTATTAACTTTATTGAAAGTACCTAGAACAGCGTCTACAAACGCCCTACAGGTAATTGCTGGTACCATGCCATTGCATTTATTTATTGTCTACAGAGGGTTTTTTGCACAAATTGAAAAAGGGTATGTTGTTAACGTTTTTGGATATCACAATCGATTTGGAGAATAATATTAAAGAAGAAAAACAACGAATATGGAATAAATTAATGGATTTATGGCAGACCAGATGGGAAAGTGGTGATGTTGGAACTGTGACGAGGAAATATATTCCCCGGGTGAACTGTGCATTGTCAAAAACCGTGGCATCTTGGTTTACGTCTTCTATGTACACTTCTTTTTTGTTAACAGGACACGGCTCACTTAAGGCCAAATTATATGAGAGAGGATTGGAGACAGATCCTTTCTGTACATGTGGCGAACAGGAGACCTGGATGCATGTAATTTTTTTTATGTCGGGAGTATGAAGACCAACGGCAGATTTTGATGGCACATATTCCTGACTTATCATTTGATACAGTGCATTTACTTATTGCAAATCGTGACTGTTTTAATTCATTTCAAGAGTTTTCAGCTGCTGTTTTTGCAAGAAGAACTGTTCTCAGAGCCTTTCTTTGAGAAGAAAATCTGGTGGGTGGGTGGATTGTCTTCGTGGAGTTTCACTATTTGATTCTACCTCTGCATAGCAGCTGGAGTGCTGGAACTGATTCATGGTGTTGGTCTGGTGCTCTGGTTAGTTGTCTTTTATGCTGCGATCATGAATACTCCCTTCTGGATTCTGGGGTGCTGGATCTGGTTCATTGCGTCGGGTCTGGTGCTCTAAAGGTTCTATTATCCATGGCGTATAGTTGAAGATTTGCTGGATAGCACCTTTATTGGTTTTGGAGGTTCCAGTGCATGTGGAACAGCAACTGAGGAAATATTTAGTTGAACTGTGATTTTTGAAGTTTATAGCTGTGCCATCCAGACTATTGAATATATAACCCGGGGAGCGGGATTGCTGGCACTCACTGGTATTGCACTACCTTCAGTGGGTGCGGGATTTCATGCGCGAATTGCGCTACAGTAAAATCAGACCCAGGTAATTTAACATACTTTTTCAGGACTGCTTTGTAAAGACTAGTTTTTTCTCAAGTTCTCAAGGTAGGTTTGGGCTTATGCCTGGGAGCTACCTTGATTAAGAACATACTTACATACACACACACGATAGTTTAATATTATGTCAGAGCATATAATTATATGTAAATATATCTTGTATATAAATCATGTATATACTTTTATGTATATAATCTTGAGACTATATTGTGTGTAATTAATAAATGAATGAAAAAACATGTTGATGTTGGGTGTTGTGTGCAGTTTGTCTATCTTTCTTTTGGCTTGGTAGATTGAGGATATTTTCCTGGAAGTAATCGCGCAGATTCTCAATCATTTTCTTCTCTTGTTCATTGAGATCAGACATTCCCTCCCTCTTTCTTTACGGGCTATGGTCAGTCTCTCGATGGTCGACTTCGGGTGGTGTTCGCACCTCTTGGTCATCATTATTCTGTTCGTTCTCATAAACTCCTACAGTTCGGTGTTAATGCAATCTATGATCCCTAAGGAGTACGTTAGTACTCGGTCTGTGTAAGTTTTTATGGCTGTGATCATGTTCCCACCATTCAGTTTTAACTTTAGCAGGCTTCTCAGTCTCTGATGAGAAGCTTGCTGACTGTGCACACCCCGCTATATTACACTTTTTCCAGAATGGCGATGGTTTCTTCCAAGATGACAATGCGCCGAGCCACAGGGCACTTGATGTGCAGGAATAGTTTGAGGAACACAGTTCTCACTTCCAGCATATCGATTGGCCTCCAAACTTCACCCGATATCAATCCCATAGAGCACTTGAGGGACACTACGGAAAGGTATATCAGGCGTCTGGATACACCAATCACCTGCATTGCTAGCCGCATTACACACAGCTTGGTTGGCCATACCTCGCGAACGCTTCCGACATCTTGTTGAATCAATGCCACGTCGGATAGCTGGTGTACTGAGGGTCAAAGGAGGACCTACAAATCATTAAGTAGGTGGACATAATTCAGTGATTACTCAATGTATGTATATAGCGGAGTGGCCAGTTTCTGGCTAGGGACAGCTTTCTAATAAAAATGGGAAAAAAGTGTAAATGTGAATGTTGTCTTTCTTAAGGATGGCCTTCACTTTTCTGATCAGCTTCTTACTTCTTTGACCGCGTTGGTACTGGGTCAGTTAGCCTATCTTCACTCTTATCTCTTCTATCTTCCGCTGTTGCCTTCTTTCCCAGGCTGGTGGCTCCTTGTCCTTGCGTTATGTTATTCTCTGGTTTCCCTTCCTTTCATCCTAGTGGCTGCTACAGTGGCACGGTAGATGGCTGTGCAGCTGATGTCTAGTATTACTTCATTGTTGTTGAGATAATCTAGTATTAGTCGCGTATTGAGGTGGTCTGTGACTGCCAGAGTTCTTCGATACTGTACATTGTCATTTCTGGCTCTAGTTTTGTTACTTCGTAGTATACCCGCCCCTCATGATGAACGTATTCATTTCGATGCTCCACTTCATGCGTTGACCTCTTCTTCCCTCCTATGTGGTCACTAGCGCAGTTGCTCAGAAAGCACTTACGGTAGATTGGGCTGGATGTGCTTGCCCTTCAGTAGCAATATGAGAAATAACGCCACTCTCTCCACTGTAGTCCGTGGGAGGCTGTTTCGGCTTTTCGAGCCGACCCCTTTGCCCAAGGTCTGAATGCGAGAAACTTTATCCTGCGCCACACTCGATGCAGTATGTTTTATATTTCAAATTCTCATCTTCATCCATCTGTGGCATCCAGTGGTGGTTGGTAGTGACGGGAGCGACAACAGATGATACCACTCTGTCTCAGCTTTCTCTTCGGCATTGGTGGAGGGGAAAGGGGTTACTGAAGGGACTTTCGATTTATTTTTTTCCTGCGGTGGGATTTGAATCAGGGTCCCTGATCTTGGTGATCTGGCGTCATAATCACTGGGCTATTCGCGACATTCTTCTTTTTCTTCATCAATATTATCATCATGAAAAATGACAGTAATTGATTTCTCGTTAAAAAATTAAAATTTGAAAAATGAAGAGAATGAAAAACAGCTTTCGGTGAAACTTATAGGAATTGGAGCGACTTAATGGAGTGACTGACAATTCATTGGCAAACATAAAGGTGAAAATCGTTCACTTAGTGCAACAGGTTTCTTATATTTGTAAAAGTGTGCTATCTGTTATGCGGGCTGAAAATCTCGGAATAACTCACGGAAGAAACCCCACTCCCTTCTCCTGATCGGCTAATTACAGCCTCGATTGAAGACGCCTATAGAAATTCCATCAGTCTATGACGAGACTCGAACACAGACCTCTCCAAACGAGTATACAAGTGACGTAATCCCCTGTACTTCACCGACGACGTGGAACATATTTACAGGTAACGGTGGGATTAAGATTGTGGTTCTGATTATGATAATGAAGCTTCTGCACGTCCTTATCTTCAATCGAATTCACTATAGGCTGTTTAGTATGTCTTGCTGAAACAGAAAATTACCCAGATCATAAACTGCCATAGAATAAGAAGAGTGGAATTGTCCAGAAGGCCAATGTACTACCATTGTATTCATTTGTAACAGGAAGGGCAACCAGTAGTCCAAGTCCAAATCACGATAAACAACCTCTAGATGATGACAGCACCTCTGCCAAACTCCATAGTTGCGACAACACACTGATAAATAGCGTTTTCGGTATCTTCCAGACGGATATCAGATCTGAAAACTGTGTACCATGATGGGTCACTCCATAACATAGATTTCCAAAGTTTCCGGGACAAATTACGACGGGTTGTATACCAAGTCGACGCTGTGTTGAATGATTATTTGAGAAACACTGATGTTATGTGTCTGCTGCAACTCTTCCTTAAAATCCGATGCAAAGCGCTGCCTACATCCCTGTACATTCCACTGTTCTGAGAACCCACCGATCACTGTCCTTTTTTGTATTTTTGCAGTCTTTTCGAGTATTTCCTGTCTATAGTTGCACCATGACACTTCCTTCGGTGATTACATCAGCCACCTTTGCTACAACGGCTCAAAGAGATTGACTGCTGAGATGACAGCCTCTGATGAAACCCACTGAAAAACACCAAGCTCAAAAGCATTGACCCCGGTGCATTTCGTTGATTACTAGCATGAACGTACTTTGCAGAAACAGATAGTTTCGGTTGTTATTAATGTTATATATTGAGAGGCGCTAGCCCCATGATGACGTGCCTTTCAATGCAAGCCTTATTCAATAATAACTGGTAAAATTTGATATTTTAGATTTTGTATTTTGTAAATATGGAATTATTATGATTATTATTAGCTTTGCTTTATACAGAGGCTGATAGGGTCCTTTGTATGTTGCAGATATTCACTGCCAATTTTGTTTTTGAATTTTAATTTGTCGTGGTACGTACCATTTTATGTTATGTCTATTGAATTTGTATATTCTCAGGCAAATGTAATTTTAAATCATTTCTGATGGCATTAATCTGTTCTGACTAGTAATTTTATGTTTAAAATAAATAAATAAATAAATAAATATTTTTAAATTAATATATACATATATATTTATTTATTTATTGAAATGCCAATCAAAAAAACTGTATATACACAAAATACCGTGTGATAACTGCGAGCAAATCAAAATTCCGATTATGTACGATAAGAGTACGCACTACAATTTCCACTCGCCATTCTGCGAAGTGTCACGTGACTATTTATGTCGTTAATCACTGCTTCCAATCAATACCACCATTAGTTAATCCATCGTTTTGTAGATAGATCCTGTCAGCACTTCGCTTTATACGTTCTGCTATCAATTCTGCTATGAATCTGCTATACCCTCTCTTACGTAGGTTATTAAGCACAGAAATTAACACGATGCTTCGGCATCTCTGCCAAACCGTGATCAACTACCAACTATAACACACGAATCAATTACATAACAGACTGACTCGCCCTGTGTATTTTGAAGAACCACTTATCTGATATCCGTTGACCTGGTGGATGAATCATCTTTGCCATTTGATTGTTTTGGCAGACTGATCAACTTGGTATACTTATCCCAGAGAGTTCTGCAAAATTTTGCGCCGGTAGCCCTCTCCAGACAGGGTGGAAAAGGCCCGGATTCGAATCCCGTCAATAATGCGAATAACTTTCATTGACTTTCATCACTCCGTGGCTCGGTTAGTCGGTCTCAATCATTACAACAAGGTTTGGTTTTTTTCCTCCAGAAACTGGACGAAAAGTCCAGCGAAATAAAAGTTCATAAATTGCGACAGAATGCAATTTATGAACAATACAGTACATATAAGTTAATTCTTGGGTAGCTCTAATATGACAGGTTTTTTTTAAAACAGTACTGAACTTTAGAAAATTTGCTCCATTAAAAAAAAGTGTAAATTCATTTATCAGAGCTTTAATCAAAATATCAGAAAAAATAATTTAATCTTAAAAGTTTTAATCTGCACAAAATATACGCTCTACCAATGACACAAGTCATTGTGGGTCTTGGTATTGAGTCAGAAAGGTGCCCGATATCCTGAAATGACAAAAAAAAAAAAAAAAAAAAAAAAGACTTCAAACCTCTAAGATTACCTTAATTTATGATCTAGTGTCGATTTATTGAATACAGGCAGAAACAGTTCTTTTATCAAGCTTTACACACACACACACACACACACACACACACACACACACACACACACACACACACACACACACACACACACACACACACACACACACACAGATTCATCTGTCATTGTTTCTCTAGCGGACCCTTAGCTCATCACTTAGGACAATCCGCCGCCTTTCTTTATTCATAGCGCGATCCCTGCACCACTTCAGTCCCAGTACCTGATGAGACGTGATGAGGGACGGTCTATTCAATGTACAGCGTGCAAGCAGTCATATCTGGAGATGGCGCTTATCATCTGGTACGACAATGAAAGGTATCATATCATGGGCTCCTCGTGAAGAAGTCACTGCAGCGGTGGAAAATCCTTGAGTACTCCCCTCCGTATTCTTCGGATCTGAGTTCTTATAACTTCGATTTAATCCACAAATCTGAAGTCAACGCTTTCGGGCAATGAAAACAATGCTATGAGTAGATTAGACCAGGCTGCCGATGGTATCGATTCCTCCGGCATGTTGGGATTGATCTATACCGGAGGCTGGATATTATTTTGAAATAATGTAACCATCAAATACTTTTTAAAAAATCTCATTTTTAACGGCTCTGTTGACACTGCGTTTCAAACAAATAACTTGTAGGCTGCGGACTAGATATAAGAACAATTTTAACCAATAAGTAATTGATTGTTAGAATAAACTGTCACTTATCCCCGTGGAACCGGAAAGATTATGTTAATTTAAAGAAGGATAGGATCCATGAATCGTGCTATCAACACAGCGTCAAGCTCTCTCCTGTGACATGGAGAGAGATGGTAATAACCTTTTTGGAATGTGACATCATAAAACAACCACCAACAATTTTCGTCACTCAAGAACGATTTCGGCGAAATCGCGCAAAGAATTTCATAAGAACAGAAATATTTTTGCCACGTGAGTGGTAAAACCGTCAATACCTTAATCACCGACTTAGATGTCCTCTGAGATAAAATGATGGAAAGACGATAGTTATTATTATGATACTCTAATTAAGGTGAGATTCTAAACAAAAATATAACGGAACAGACTTGATCCGTTGGACTTGTTAGACCTTTTGTTTTTAATGAAGTTTTGGCTATCTGATTACCTAAAAGTCTGGAACGAATACGTCATTAAACCAATAATATCTCAGTAGTCTTCAGTCTACCACGCGAATTGATTAAAGATTACTCCCAATAGTCTTTAGTCTTTCCAAAATTTAGAAAAAGTAGTCCTCAAGCAACTAAAATGTTCACTGCTCTGACCTGCCTCATTCCAAGCATGTCAACAATCACAAACCAATCAGGATCCAAAAGCTTTTCTTGATATAAACACTGCTTATGACAGACTCTCTATCCGGCTTTCAAAACATACTTGAAAATCTCTGATTAAAGCAAATCTACTAGAAGTGGTCAAAGCGGCACCTACACAGCACCATTTGCTCGATTCCCACGACAATCATTTCGCGATCGCCATCGATCCGGTGTTATCTGAGAAAAGAACTTCCACTCGTACGCAGATGACCTCAAGCTGTTCATCTACTCTGACAAATAAGAGAAGCCAGCAATATTTTTACAAAATACCCAGCAACAAATAATCTCTCTCTCTCCAGCTTATCTGGAAGCTATTGGCCTTGAACTAAATGCCTCGCAAACAGCGCAACCTCTCTTTTATACATAAACAATAGAGAAATGACATTAAAGTTTCTATTAATGTGAACAGATAAAGAAGACAGAGTATCATCGTGACCTTGGAGTCATTTGTGAAGAACATTTCATTTCGACCACCACTTCAAGGCGCCTTGATATAAATCTCGCAGCTCCAATCAGTCCACAATACTGCATACAACGTACTACATAAATAAAACAGCAAGCAATCCCTTCCCTACCTCTAGAAGAACACCTGCTTGGGACAAGAAATATCTTAACTTTACGATCCTTTGCAATTTGGAGAAAATATAGACAGAGGAAATTTATCTTGAGGCTTCGCATTTTATAAAATAAACTCATCTAATCTGATCTTGTTAGTTCATTGCATAATCCTAACTTTTTAATGGTCAAGTGCTTGCAGTTTTTGTATTTCTTCCTCTTGTTCTTATAGAAATTGTAAAGAATCCTGAGAATCTCATGAAATTCATGAGATTCATCAATCCCAATGAATCTCATTAAACGAATTCATGAGAATGTATGTTTTCCTGTTTGTTTTAAGAAACAGTTCCTCCACTTTCTTAATTGTCTTGTGAAAGTGGTATAGCTTACTCTAAACCCTGTTTTTTTCCCCTTTAATAAAGGGAGTTAGAAAGTGCTCTTATTTTCTTTAAAGAGACCCAAGGGTAAGGCATAACTTTGGTACTTTGTTAACCTATAAATCAGCTGAAAGTATTAGTTTCTTATACGGGATGTTCTTGCTGCCCAATGAGATATTTTCATTGTAAGTTCTTGCCAGTGCCTTTTAAGAGACTGGGAACTATTTTTCTCTTTAGATATCTGAAGTTTTTTCATGCACTTCTTTCCAAAAATTCAAATTTTATTTTTCTTCAAGCCGATTATCGCAAGCTAGTGCTCCGAAGATGTTCAGGCCATCTGGAATAAAGAAAATTACTAATGAATGAATAGTTCTAAAAAGTTTTGAGGCGCTTACATGCATTAAAGGGACGTCGGAAACAATGAACCTGATAAAGAAGACAATAAAAGGTGAACCTGATTAGATTATGAGGCATTTTCCATACTGAAAATGCTCTCATTTCATGACTTGATCTAAAAAAAAATAACTCTTTTAGTCCTGTTCAGTATCTTGGACAGGCAACAGTACAGCGCATTTTTATGAGTTTTGATTCAAAACGAGAACCCATGAAAAATGAGAATAACATCGATTAAAACAGAGACAGCGGCAGGAAATTAACGAATAATAATCTTTATTCTCTGGTATTATTAATATTTAACAAAAATGTCGGAAATAATCGTAATGGTGGTGACAATAACTGAGTAGGGCTTAGGAGCATCAACAACTAAGGCCATATTGCTATGTGCATACTGTTTGTAAATTGCGTGTGTGTTCTGCGGTCCATTTCCTGTTTGCTGGACAAAAAATCTAAGTTTCCGGGAGAAAAAGCCATGCTACCCTCCCCTGAGACCGACTAACTAACTCAGCCACGTTATGAAAAATACTCATGAAAATTCCTCCCGTCATCGACGCGAATCAAACTCAGATTTTTTCCACTCGGTGTGGAGAGGACAGCGATTCTACCAACTGTGCTACTCACGAGGACGAATCATGTTAGGAAAGACTGCCTGAAGTGGCAGGAGTAAAGTTGGAAATGATCTTGTATATGTTGCTGTTCAGTTATTCCAGAGAGAATGGGTTATTGTTGTAGGCGTTGTCATTTGATATGACATCCACACATCGAATGACAATAAATCGTGGATATGGTAGCCCCCTTTTGAAATTATGCGATCTCTAAACAAGCTGGACAGTTAAGCTATAGATTCACTGAAGTGAATGTATAGCTTAACTGTCCAGCGCTAACTGTCCAGCGCTATTGCGCTACCTTACTGAAATCGCTCTTTAACAGTCTCCTCCTCAGTGGGGCATTCCAGGAATTCATGGACTATGTCAATGAAGACGGTCCCAAAAAAAAAAACAAGGCACTCCAAACACCACATGCTATATATGACGATCCATATATAGAATCAAGAATGTCACTTGGAAATATTATGTTATAACACTCTTTTACACAAAGTTATTCGTAGAGTGAAGAGTAGAAGTGCATTTCACACGTTATGTATCGCGAGGAACATTGCTGAGGTTATTCATATCAAAAGATGAGCGATTGGCAACAACAAAATAAAACAATGTTCTCAGACTATCGGCCATTTTATCTAAGAACTCAGATAAAACAAAAAACTGATATGTAACCCACCCATTAATATTTGCGAATAGTGGAACCAAGAAAAGTAACTTAATAAACAAAAATTTCTAATTAATAACGACAATTAATTGTTGCAAAGAGTGGATTGTCCAAAATGACAGGAAAAAATTAATTAGGAAAAAAAAGTTAATTACTATTAAAAAAGTAAGCTTACTTTTAATAATACTTCCAGTCTGTATCTCTAAATTAAGAACTTGTTAAAGTCACCGCTGTGTACTGATTAACGCCATCATTTGAAAAACAAAGTTAGAAGAGATAATGAAGAAGTGGAAAATTCAGTGATGCCGTACAACAAGGTGTAGCCATCCTCTTAGCTTCCAAAAGGACAAAAGGAGAATGCCTCCGTTTCGATACTTACATCCTTGGAGGATGACACTAAAGTGAAGCAGAATTACTTTCAATGTTGTGTAATTGTTCTGCTCCTTCGGTGCAGATCATCTACATGTACGTGTAAAGAATATAATTATTATATAAGTATATATAATTTGTATTATGAATTGTAATTTTGTTGATAATTATACTACGCCAAACGCTACTAGAACACTACGGCAAAAAACATTTGGTTGAAAAACGAAAATATAGAATATTATCCCCATTGATTGAGCTTTAACGGAAATAAAAACCGTCACAGAGACACATTCCACAAATTTTTGATGTCTGGAGGCTGGAATCTTACTCCATTTCTCCCGTTCACACTTTGGTTGGTTTGCTGGTTTTTGGATGAAAAACCTCAGCTTCTGGGAGACAAACCATGGCCACTCACCTGAGAGCGAATAAGGCGTAAAAATGACAAAATTTCTTGGCGACATTGACGGGATTCGAACTCAGGATTTTTCCCCCGTTATGGGAGTAGGGTGACTATAACCACTGTACTGTCTGCGAGAGCTTTAATTCCTGTATTGTGTAGCGCCATTAATCACTTTACACTGAGTGGACAGAAATCATGGTATATCAATCTAGTAACGGGTAGGCCCATCTTTCGCTGGATAAGGACAGTCACACGGCAAGGCATTGAGTTTCCGTAGCATTCCTGAGTAGAGGATCCAAAGCTCGAACGGATCTTTCCACAGCATCACAAAGATGCTCCACAGGGTTCATGTTTGGTGAACAGGGAGGCCATTCCATGGTGGTAAAATTTGCGTAATGCTCTTCGAACCATGTTCTAGTCACCATGGCTCTGTGGAGAGGCGAAGTTTCCTACTGGAAGAGTCCATTGCCCTGTGGGTGCACGATGACCACGAAGGGATGCAGATGGTCTACAAGGATGGACACGGACCGTTCAGAGATACAATTTCTGTACTACCTCTGCGAGAGAGTGGCCCACTATCACCTCTCTTTCAAAGTCGGTTAACTCACGATGTTTATCCATACTGACTTCGAATTATATCTGTGAATGCAGTGATATAGTGTACTGTAAGAAATAAATCTTACAAATATAGGAGATTTAGAGATTATGGGAAGATTTTTGAGATTTGGAAATATATTATTCTTTGATATGGAAAGGGAATTTTTGACATTTAAGAAATGCATATATGCCAAGAATAGTAGATTTAGAAATAAGAGATTATAGATGTGTAAATTGAATAGCAGTCAAATGGAAGAGAAGTAACAAGTACTGTAAATGCAGATGTGTGGAAAAGGGGTGAACTGAGAGTAAACAAACACAATCAAAATTCAAAAGACGGATAAAAAGTTGGGGATCGTCAGTGTGGAATGGAAGGGAGAGGTGGCTGAAAAAGTGATCGTGGAGACAAAGTGGAAAATAGTAAATTGGAAAGTGCAGAAATGTAGGGAGTGAAAAAGAACCCGAGACAGTGAGGGTGGAAATAGTTAAGAGTAGCAAAGAAAAGGGAAGGCAAAGTATGAGAAGCAAAAGGTTATGAATGATGGCAAAGTGAACCAGGAAAGGTAACGACCTCTTTGAGAAAAATACATCTGAAGGATCCGTAGTAAAGAAGGAGTAGTGTCAAAGCAGGAAGTCCAGGAGATCAAGGATGCCAGACCTAAGCAGCCAAGGATGCCAGACCTAAGCAGCCAAAAAAAACAAGGCACTCCAAACACCACAAGCTATATATGGCAAGAAAAATATTTAAATATTTGAAGCAGAGTCAGGAGAAAGCAAATGAAGGAAACCAAAAAGGAAAGTCCTAGACGACAGCCTGAAGAGCCTAAGATGAAAGCCTGAAACCTTCCCGGAGAAGAAGCGAAGAATATAGAAGTAGGTGAGCGATATATTCAGTATCAGATTCTAATCAGATTAATTACTGAAGGAAACTGTAATAAGACTAATATATGCAAAGTATCTCTGATTTAACATTGTATATCATGATTACATGCTATCTGGTTCAATTATATAT
Organism: Mastigoproctus giganteus; assembly: GCF_048544385.1. NCBI lineage: Eukaryota > Metazoa > Arthropoda > Arachnida > Uropygi > Thelyphonidae > Mastigoproctus > Mastigoproctus giganteus. The sequence continues at coordinate 66,836,387 of NC_143587.1, forward strand.
TACGTTGTGTATATATACGTATGTAATAAATTTCATGTTTTATTTTCACCTTGAGTCTTGTTATTCTGAGTAACACACGCCAGGCTAACTTAGTAAAAATTTGCTCTCCCACAATTTGGCAAGAGAATCCTGGAAACTGATTAAGGGGAAAGTGAAGAAATTACCCTCATGATCCTGAGAATCTTCCGTGAGATATACAGTGGATAACAGTCAGGTGGCAAAAAGTGAGCCTGGAAGGTGTGAGGGTGCCTAAAAATCTAAATAAGATTTCCAAGGAAAAAAGGTAATAATAAAAAGAAAAAAAAAGTAAAAACCCCACACTACCTATATACCTTCCAAGCGGTGAGTTCGTCCACTAGCGAGAGGGGTGACAGCATCGCGTTGCACAGAAACCAGGTATGCCATGAATTCTGTCCTTTCAGTGTACATCATGTTCTGCCACTGCTTTAACGTCCAATGCTTCTGTTCTCTTCACCAGGGCAGGTGGTGACGTTCAAGGCTACGCAATGTCTTCGATTTAAAAATGCGCGACCATGGTGACCTATTATATGAGACACTTTTCTGATGATATTGATCATACAGTTAGTCTAGTTCTGAGGACTGTCTCTCTAGTCAACTCATTAAGAATGAATTTGTGATTTTCCCTAGCTGTGTTTCAACTGTCGACACGTTCTGGAGGTCATTAACGATGGCTACTTGCTACCCAGCTAAATGAAAAACAGAAGGTCCTGTTACCTTCTGTTTTCCGCTAGCATACAATATTTCCGACAGTTCATTTTGAGTGTTCCGTCCTTCCTGTTATCAGGTGAATGGATATAATCATGATGTTGGAATCTGCTCTCGCATCCCTTGTGATGGAATCTAGGACATTTCTCTTCCCCTTTCTGTTTTATTGAGGTTTCCAATACACACTGTAGGATGTATATTGCAGGCCACTCTAAAAAAGATGCCAGATCATAACAAACGCATGAAAAAGATTTCATGTAGAAAAAGGCTGAAAAATGTTCGAAATTAATCATTTAGCCTCCATTGACTTGGCTACTATACTAATAGTCCAGTACAGTACATAAGCATTCGTGTTAGAAGGCAACATCCAATGAAACCATACATGAGTTATACCTGGATATCAGTCCTAGCACAAAAGACGGCTGCTTGAAAAATAACATAACATCGGATGTTTTGAGTAAGAAACTGAACCATAACCATCTCTAATAGCGAAAAATTGCACGAATGAAGTTATATACTTTTCTTTAAAGCCTCTGTGCATCTTTCTTGACATTATGTGACTAAGCCAAAATGGCTGACCTACTTGAAATGTGTTCTTCGGGAGGTTTGCTATTCGTTGGATGAAACTCCTAGCTTTCGGGAGAAAATAACCCTGTGATCCTCTTCTGAGACCGAAATGTTGTGAAAAAGGTCCATAAAAATTCCCTGCGTCATTGACGGGATTTGATTATATGCACTGTGCTATCTACGAGGATCCAAGTGTGTGAAATAACAAGCTTACGTTGCATTCAGCAAACATGGTCATTAAAAACAAAGCACAATACTAAATTAACGCAGATTAAGTTTTAGAAAGAGAGTTACAAAAGGTTCGCATTGTCCGATAAGCTCTTTCTTGTTCTTCAGAGATACTTTGTTTATTGGCGTAAGTTCCAGTACTGCTAAATATTACAATTTTTTTTCCTATTTATCTTTACAAAAAGTAGCCCAGAAACCAATGAACGTATGACTATTTTTCAATTCAAAATTCAGATTCCAACCAATAAAGACCCTTCAAGCCATCGATAGATAGGTGGTAAGGAAGGCGGGAATGGGTTGAAATATGCATGAGGACTACTGCAACGTGGCATGGTAATTGCCTCGATACTTTCCTATCTCACTCCTTCAACACAAAACTATTCTCGTAATATTTTATCGATAAACTCTATTTTGTTGGGAGAATCATATAACGGGTGTTACCTTTATCGCGACTTCAAGAAGTACATGCAAATTTACACAATATAATTTACTGTGCCCATCAGTATACGGGAAGCACGTCCTCGCACTGCGAATTATTACTTCCGGCTACCTTTCGCCGGCATATCGAAGAAGGACCGAGTTTATATTTGTTCCAATGTTAGCACATTTTGCCGGAAGCCAAAGAAAAAGTAGCGACAAAAAAGATGGTCAAAAAAAAATGTTGTGGCTGAAGGCATCACAGCACACAGATGATTCACTATCTCCTCTCCCCAGTCCCCCTTTCTCCCGTCAGCCCCCATACTGGGAAGGTAAACATTTTATGGGTTATGGCCTGCAAGCTTAGAGGCAACAGACAGAAAAGCACTTTATGTGTAGCTGGAGAACCACACAGGCGCGATGAAACAGAGGCCTTCTTTCGCCAATATCAGCTACTTCTGGCTTGGTGCTGTCCCCGCCAGCTAGCAAAAGGGCGTTGCGGTTATCTTTGTGGATGTGTCAGAGTGGCCCGACTTCCAATACCATATCCCGTTTGTCATGAGATAACGTTTCCCACCATCCATTTATTTCCGCGCCATCTCCTTTATGCCGTGTTCCGAATGACACCAGAGGTTCGAGTGGGGCTGTTTATACTTGGGTTATCAAATTTTCATAGATGCCAATTGGCATATTAAGGGGGTTATATGAGAAAACGTAATAAAAGTCCCCCGGCTTCAACACATTAAACTTGTTTCTTTGTGTGCAGGAAGACATTAGATGGGAAACAGAAACATATAAAAGATAAGAAATTATTGTGGCAACATTACAACATTAAAATGATCTCTTTCTCTCTCTCTCTCCTTCCTTGTACTTTTATAACACACGTTTTTCAGATGCGTTATGGATTTAAACATTGGTGTTTGAAATCACTCACAATTGGAATTCTTACTGGGAAATGAATAGCCGAGTGTTTTGCTGCTCTATGCATAACTAAAGCGAGATTCACCTTTCTGAGGTATGCCTGTATTGCCTAGAAAGTAAAAATATTTTCCATCGGAAGCCAAAGGTTTCGTTCTTAGCTAATAAATTATCAAAACGTGATATTTGGGATGACTTTTGTTTGTAATAATATCCATTATAAGTGCAGTCCCTATAACGTATCTTGAGTATAACGGACAAAGTATTGTCATTAATAAAATGTTCCTGTTTAATAAAAAGTCGATAAAAAACAATAAAATGAATTAAAATTTTGGAAAAACAGATGCTTTAAGGGGCGAATTGTTTTTCTGGGGTAAACTAAGCAAACGTCTGTACTATTCATTGCCAAGATAGTGAAATTCAACCGAAAGTACTTTGGGGCTCTTCCTGCATCTACATCCAACTACCAGATGAACGTACAATGTGGTTACTGATCAGAAAACTTCATTACGGCTAAGACTGTCCTTCAACACACCGGTTCGAATCCTGTCAATGACCCGAAGAACATTTATGGACTATTTTTCACAGCGTGGTTGGGTTAATCTGTCTCAGGCAATGGTTACTTAGACACTTGGGCTAAGACTGCATCAACAGAGTAAAAACCAAAAGCTAAACATATGTGTAGCATTTTCTTGCGGATATTTATCGATTGGTCAACGTTAATATGAAGGTTGTTATAGGAGCATTAACAACTAGAGTCATATTGCTCCGTGTATACTGTCCGTAAATTGCGTGCGTTTTTTGGTCGATTTTCTGTTTGATGGACGAAAAGCCCGATTTTCCGGGAGAAAAAACCGTGCTACCGTCTCCTAAGACCAACTAACTCAACCACGTTATGAAAAATGCCCGTAAAAATTACTCACGTCATCGAAGAGACTCGAACTCGGGTCTTTTCCACCCAGTGTGGAGAGGACAGCGATTATACCAACTGTGCTACCCATGAGGGTGTATGAATGTCGGACTGCAGATAAACCATGGCAGATATTATTCCGAGTTGGCCCATTCTGTATTGGGTAGTCAACTCTTCAACAGTGCTGCGCCTGTTCGCTTGTACGAGTCGTCGGACTCGGCGCTCACCTCTAACATCAACCTTTTGCTGACCTTTGCAGTTTGGATGTCGAGTCGTTGTTTGACCATTTTGACGTCGGTCCTGGTACACTTTAACTACGGCGGCTCTCGAACACCCCACCAGTTTGGGAAATCGAGGTACCAGCTCGTCGAGCTCCCACAATCTGTCCTTTATCAAAGTCCGATAAATCCTTCCTTTTACCTATCACGCTCGGAATTTTACTACCTATTGAACCACTGACACCTTATCTATGCTACGTAGGTCGACTAACTGCGCACTCTTGTACCTCACGTGGTCAACGGGTCGCATTGACTTTTCATAAGGATGGTCATAATTCAGTGTAGGTATTCCTTTTAAGGTGAGTCCTCTTTTTTGGCAATCATTTTCAAGGAAACTCATTAAATTCCCATTTAAAATTAAAGATTTATGCAATCCTTTTAAAGATGAGCTGGATGAGTTGGAGTTTAATAAGTTGAATTTGCCAAATTCTTCGTCATAACACTAGGAATGAATTATTACACAATAAAACGCAATAATTTCCGAAGAGGGCTGCCTGATGTTTGTTGGAAAAGAAGATAGTTTACTATTAATAGGTTAGTTAGCCTTTTAGAAAAGGTGCACAATAAAATCTGTAAATGCTTTACAGTAACCAAGGTTCAGATTCATTAGAGTTAGATAATTAATTCGTGCAAGAAAGAAGACCCTTTATTGATCAACAAATAACTCCATAACAAAATAAGATTAGAGTTTATAGAAACGGTAAACGCTTTGCTCAAAGAGTCAAAATTTAGTTTTATGCATGAAGATAACACTTACGTTTTTATAATAATTTTAAAACACTTATGGAACTATTTGGTTTCAGAAATTAGAACGCAAGTAAGGCAGAGGAGAGAATCCTGTTTCTTCTTTCTCTCGATTTTTCTCATCCACACAATTCTTTGATTCGGTCCTTTCACCAAACAGAAAAGTTAAAAGAGAATTATTTTTAACTTTGCTGTTTGGACAATGTGGGATACATGTACGGTCATAGAGACAAGGAAACGTTACACTCAAAACTGGCTAAAGAGGATTATTTAAATTTGAAAAAAAAAAAATGTAATTACTGTAAAAGGCATAATTACAATAATACAGATTGAGTTTCCCCCATTACCTTATGAGAAATGATGAAAAATGTTTTCGGAATGCCTAAAAATAAAAACAAAATTGATGATTAACCTGGTAGTTAGTTGAATTAATTTCGATTTTCTTTATCCGATTTTCTTTATCGAATGAACATTTTATTATTTTTTAACAGAGGATCTACTAAAGTATGCAGAAGAGTGTCACGCAACAGTTCGTGAACCTTTAAGATAGCGGAAACTTAATAATACCCACACCTTGCTCAGCTTTATATTTTCTGTTTAGCAAATCAGAAACATGAAGCCGATGTTAAACACGTAAATCCGTTAATGGAAGTTTAAATAAGATTATAAAATACGATAATGAAGAGCGTTTATGGGTATAAATTACGCTGTAGTCTTAACGCTTACTAAGTCTTATTTTGGAATTAAAAGTCGGTACACATTTATTGCCAATATGAGTAATTAACTTATTAAACTGAAATATTTTGAATTGTAACGTTGAGTGTTTATGCACGTGTGTTTTTTATGTTGGTTGTTTTTATGAAGGATCATGAAATCGCGAGCTTCGTGCTGTAACTGTTAGAGACAAGCTAAATAAGTTTTAAAAGCTTTTCATATTAATAACCTTTATATTCTGTACAAATTATTTAAAAAATATGCAGATGGCAGCACAATAGCAGCGAATGTATTTAATGGCTTCTTTATAAATGAAAATATAATTAATCAAGGTTATTTAGCTAAACTTTTAACAGTATTTTCATGATTCTCCACGTTTTATGAAAGTTTATGTATTATTTTATTTAAGTATAATAAGTCTCGAAATTTTATTGACTCTTTCTTCAAAATATTACCTAAATTTAATAGCCATGTCGAAGAATTATGTCGTATGAATATTATTGTCATTTAAGCTTAGGGATTAAATGGAATAAACCTATTAAGTTGGAGATCCATTGCTCTCATGAAAGCTAACCTGATAAAGTGAGCTAATCAAATAGACTAGATTTTAAATAAAACATGCGGTGACAGATTTATGAAAAGTAAAAGTGTGCATCCTAATACAAGCACCTGACCCCGAAATATAAATCTTCCTGGAGTTAAAATCTTATTCTAGCTAAAGCGACTAGCAGTGTTAAATAAGTTATGAACTTCATGATCGATACCTTAAACGTGACTGATCAAATTAAATGATAAAAGTACAGAGATGAGTCATACTTTCTGGGCCATTGATCACGAATAAATCACGAGCTTCGTGCGGTAAGTATTAATAGACGTTAACTCAATTAATGTCACAGGGAAATTATTAATCATAATTTTTTATTTGCTAATAAAATTTTAAACAAATGAAAGGGAGGTGGGGGAAAGTGGTTTCAGGAGATGCTGATGCAGCGTTTAATTCGAAAACTTATAAGAGATATAAGGGTTTTCATATAGATTGGAGTCTGGGGACAACAAATCTTCGAGAGAAACACCAAAAAACAGTCGCTAGCCAGACGAGATGAAAATTCTATTCATCGGTGTCGTTTATTTTGCTAAACTCCATACGGTATTCGATAAACGAGTCCTACTATGTTGGCTGAGCACCTTTGGCTTAACATCTACTCTCCGCCTTTCTAGAATTCATTTGATCAACTAACGGCGAGGGAGGGGGGCATTCAATAAGTTATTTACCTCGACTATAAATATTGTTTATTGAAATAAAAACTGTATGTCTATATCTGATTTGCGCAGATACAGCTCAATACAGCGAAGTATGAAAGAACAGAAGGGTTTAAGCAGCCAACCCAACGGAAAACGTGGATGTCAAGAAATTGGAGCATCGAGCCAACATCAAATTTTTGATGAAAACCAAAAGGTATTCGTGAACACGCTAAGGCTGTATATGGCGACGCTGCCCCTTCTGAACAGCAGATAAAATTTTGGTCTGAGCAGCGTTAATCGGGAATCCGCAGAAGGTGACCGAACCTTAGTAAACCAACAATACTTATAGCTCCAGAAATGGGCCGAAAAATTCAAGACCACGCTTATTAAAGTATCTACGATTGCCAGTGAATGCAATATTTCTGAGAGGTCGATACTGACCAATTTCCACGACCACTTTACGATGTCAAAGGCCATTTCTCAAGGGCTTCCTTTCAAGAAATTTAACTACTGATCAAATGTAGATTCGTCACTGAAATCCGGAAACAGAATAGAAGTTTATGATGGAAACACAATTAGTTATCACCACCTCAAAATAATTCAGCACTCAATCCTGCACCAGGAGGATCATGGCTACCATTTTTGGGATATGGATAGAATTCTTTTGACAAACTATATACAATGTTGTTGTTGTTCGGTTTTTTAGGAGCATTAGCAACTAAGGCCATATTGTTCCGGGGATATGCGGTAATCATTCCCTTTCCGCATCCTCCATATTTGGTGGTGACGGGCTCGAACCCCGGTCTAATCAAGAAGCATGTGCTACGCACTGCTGCTCCTTCCCACCTGGCTACGGAGGCGCCTATATACAATGTAAGAAAACAATCACTGGAGATGCATGTGCTAATACTTGTAGTGGTAATTAAGAAAAAATTTAAGAGGGACCATAACGGAACTGAGAAGAGAGAAATTGAGACGATCTGTATTGCTTCTTCCTGACAATTCTACTGTATACAAGTTCCATAAAGCAATTCCTGCTCTGGGAAATTTCGGATTCCAAGAGTTCCATTCGCCTTACAGTTCAACGTGGTCCCAAGTGATTATTTCCTCTTCAGAAATATGAAAAAAAAACCAACTGTGTTGCATCGGTTTTCAAGTGATGACCATCTCCAGAAAGCTGGAAATGGCTTTTCATTGACCGAACAAAGGCTTCATTTTTTTTATGTATTTCTTCTGCACACAAAATAGTATTGAACAAAAGTACGTATTGAATACAATTGGATATACTTGTACATTGAGGTAAAAAAATAGGCCACGTTGTTTCTTTATTACCGAGGTAAATAACTTTTCGTAGTTTTCTCTTAAGGATGCCTTTATTTCACTTTCAGTATAACCATCTTTAGTTCATTTCGTTTGCAACTGAGGTCTTGTCTCCCTCCCTTCCTCTAAGGTATGAACAGTTCTGAAATCTACTGGATATCCATGCATATCGATCTCTCAGGACCCTGCTATTTACTCAAAAAATAGGTCTGGGTTTGACTGAACTGGGCCGAACAGCATGCCGGGATGTATCACAGGAACAGCGAAATAGTAATTTTCTCTGATGAAAGCAAATTTCATTTGCATTGATCCGATAGCCAACTGTTTGTCTGAAGGGGAGAAGTAGAATTCCACCCTGAATGTGCCTACAGCTGAGAATTTTTCACCAAACCAGACGGTCTGGTGATGCACAATCCGCATGACTCCAATTTGATAAAGTACACAGAAAACAAATCACTACATTCCACTTCAGCTGAGTTTTCTAATTACTGCTACAAAATCATTATGGTGATTCGAGACAGTGCCTTCTTAAAACGGTACTTACTTTTATTATTAAGATAGAATGGTTTGCTTACTAAAATGCTCTTTTATGCTATAGTAGTTATAAACTAATTTAACAAACATACAAGCGTATGCGTTTGTCAAAATTAGATTAAATCCCAGACTGGTTCAGCTAATGTGTTGTGAACAGACGAGTCTCATTTCTACCTTCACGCAATATCAACACCTACGTCTCTAATATTTCGATAAAGAGAACCCTCCTCTGTACGATTACTGTGGATGGATTTGCATCGTGATCTTTGAGAGAACCATATTTCTTTCAGAAAGAAGTTAATGGAGCTGTTACAGTAACAAGAAAACTATACCAGTTTGTTTTCAGGCACCATTTTGCTTGAGTTTAATGAACGAGAACTCTTTTACAGAATCTTACTTGCCCAGTTAGTACAACGCTCCAACATCGAGTTGAAAAGACATGGGGTTCGAATCCCGTCAATGAAGCGAAGAATTTTTATGGGTCATTTAGAAAACATGGCTGAGTTAGTCGGTCTCAGATGAGGATAATATGGTTTTTCTTCCGGAAACACAGATTTTTCGTCCAGCAAACCAAACATAAAACAGGAGCAATTTACAGATATATTAAATATGGCGTAATATGGTCTAAATTACTAATGCCACTAAAACCCTATAACAGTGGGAGTCATCAACGTATGGAGCAACCTTATTTCCATTGAAGTGAAACTGGTTTTAGTTAATTGGATTGAGCATATTACTTGTTTGTCATCTTAAGACACTTTAATACCATATTACCACATCAGTCTGAACTTAATACAGATTGGTTTCGGAGTTCAGTAAAACCCCCTGTCATATGGTAAGATCAGAAGTCGATTCGTATCAAATAAATATCATCTACTTTTCTGAAGTTTCTTAGTCGATCCAGTCATGAGGAAGACAGGTGATCTTTCCGATTTTCAGAAAGATTATGGTTGGAGCATGGTCAGCAGGAGCCACAATTGTGGAAACAACTGAAATCAAAGAAAGGAAATAAAGAAAATTTTGCATTAGAACAGAAGATCCGGTGAGCAGCAAATGACTGAAAAAATTCAATTTAGGCAAAGAAAGGCTCATTTCCAGCCAAACTATGTGGCAACAGTTGAAGAATATGGGATATAGTAGTCGTGTGACTATACAAAACCCATTTCTTTCTTTAAAAAAAATTGAAAAATTCGACTGGAGTGTTGCTGTTTGTTTGTTTGTTTGTCATTTGGTTTTTAGGAGCATTAGCAACTAAGGCCATATTGCTCCGGGATATGCGGTGGTCATTCCCTGACCTTTCCACATCCTCCGTATTTGGTGGTGACGGGCTCGAACCCCGGTCTAATCAAGAAGCTGGAGTGTTGCTGCCAATGCTAAGACTAGACCGGGCAACACTGGAAAAAAATCGTGTGATATGTCGAGTCTCGATTTAAACATTTTTGCACCAATGGTAGGGTGAACGTGTGGTATGAACTTCAAGAAGCCATGCATCCAGATGGTCTCATGTCCACCGCTCAAGCGGCTAGATGCAGTAGAATAGTATGAGATATGTCCTTTTAGTGTAGATTGGGTCCGATTTCCTGCAATGCTTCATTTTTCCTCGATTACGATTTATTCTTTCAAGACAACAACCCAACTATCCACAGTGCAAAACTTGTATCTGAATGGATCAAGAAACATTCTCAAGATTTCCAACATCTATTTGCAGTTTTTCTATCGGCCACAATACAGCATACAACAATATCCTGATGGAAGAGTGATGAATCTGGAGCTGAGCTCCCTTAGGCACCCGGTGAAATCCATGCCACGTCGTATATACTGGCTGTAATTTGACAAAAGATGTCCCTACTAGATTTTGAATAAGATTTCTAATTTTTTGGCAAGTGAGTGTATTTTGTAATGAATAATATTAATAATGATGGAATTCGCATTTTTTGTGTCATCTTACTTCACAGTATTAGCTGTTTCTTCAATTTAAAGTTTTTTTTTCTTTTTATTCTGTTTTTCTGGCTTGCTTAGGGCAAAACATAAACAAAGAATTAAAACTGACCTGTTTTATCTGTAGACGCTATGGAAAGGCATTTATGCTGATTCAGATCACAGATAAAGTTCGCTGTACTAAAAAAAATACAGTTGTTGCAGCTAGTAACGTGCAATTACCACCAATTAGTGTACGTGAAAGAAAGACATTTACATTCAAGACTGGACAAGGTCTTAGAAAAACTGTATTAAATTCTAGAAGCGTGTTTTTTGTTGTTGTTTTTTTTTTTATTAAGAAAGTTAAAAATGCCTGTAACGTGTTAACGCGAATGTAAAAGTGGCATCAGCACTATTGCCGATATCAATAACAGAGTAAAACCTTTTGCAATAAAACATGTTCATCGCAAAACTCTCGTGATCAAATAAAAAAATTGAATGAATAATGATATTACGTACTTATATTTTCTAAATGTATTGTTTGATTATTAAAAATCTACTAAAGAATATTTTGACATGGTTATATTGCACCGAGTGGCCACTTTATTTAGCACACCAACCTAATCGCGAATAGGTCAGTCTTTAGCCCTCAGAAAACTTAAGACTCAACGCCCAAAAGGGTGCCACGGGGATGCTGATTCATGTTGACTAATTTGCTTTTCAAGGTTGTTGAAAATTGGATGGAAAATTATAAACTGGTTGCGGATCTAGACTCAGAAAAGCTAGTTCTCATCCATCCCACAGATGCTCAATGGGATTGAGATCTATGACAGGGCCCTCTCGGGTAATAGTGTGGATATAGTCACGACCCTCCCCACATCGGGTGGAAAAGGAATTTTTATGTGGTTGAGTTAGTCCTCTCAGACCAGAATTGCATGGTTATTCTCCTAAAATTCGGTTTTTCAGTCAAGTAAATTACTTCAAATCGCAATTTATAGACACAATATACTGTCGCTTCATAGCCTTATTTGGTTTAGCGTTTAACACACACACACAGCAAGCTCAATGTTCAATTCTGACTTTGGGACATGCTTGTTTATTTGTAGTAGGGTTTTAGGCGCATCAGCAACTCAGGTCATATTGTGCCATATATAGTATGTATAAATTGAGTATGTTCTGCGGTCGATTTGCTGTTTGCTGGACGAAAAACCTGAAATTTTGGGAGAAAAAACCATCGCTTGAGACCGACTAACTTCAGCCACATTTTGAAATAGGTCGATAAAAATTCATCGCGTCGTATATGGGATTGGAACTCACGTCTTTTCCACCCCGTCTGGGTAGGACGGTGATTATACCAGCTGTGATACCCACAAGAACCCATGCGCAGATGGATATATTTCAGCCATGAAGGTATGCAAGTGGTTGGAAACAATTTTCAGATTACTTGTGGTATCATCCAAATTTTTCTAGAGTGGTATCAAGAGGCCCAGTGTGCAACATGAAAGCATCATCCCTGGCACCAGTACATATCATCAGCCTGAATTGTTGACACTTTTAGAATGGATTCATGAACGCATTCCGTTTTTGCCAATATATTGGATCTCCCATCAGCGTGAAACAGTAGGAACCGGAGTTCGGCAAAACAAGCAATGTTTTTCCAGTCCTCCACTGTGCAGTGTTGGTCTTCCTGGGCTCAACTTTTACGGCATTTTGTTTCTTTTCTGAGAGGAGTGTAACCCTTTTCGGTCCTCGACTGAGATTCCCTATCCCTGACAAGGTTCAACGAGTTGCGCATTCTGAAATGCCTTTTTTGTTTGTCACTGTTGCACTGTGTTGGTATTTGACTCACTGCTAATAGTCTTGTTAACCTCCGTTGGTCTTTCGCATCAGCGAACTGTTTCCAACCAAATGATAGTCGTTGACTGGATGTTATTTGTATATTGAACCAATCTCAATGCACTCGAGACACAGACACAGTTCCAGATACTCATACCAGGTGTCTGGCACAGACTACCATGCCACATTCAAAATCACTGCAGTCTTTCATCTTGCCAATTCTGGCACTGAATTAGGCATGTACAGCTACCCTAGCTCTTTGTGCAACTACTTTATACGTTATAGTACGAACGTGTCATGGCGTTACCGAAAAAGCGCTAGATTTCATGAATAGGTATATAAGACTTTTACCACATGAAGTATTTAAGACACTCAATTTACAGAAACAGTAAACTTACCTCGTGGCCTTAATTTCCTTGTAGAAAAATCATCTGAACTCATGAACAATAATGATCCATGAGTTGAATGGATAGAATGCGAAGCAAATTGGGGTTATGAACAAAATCCTCAGTTGGAAATTCAAAGGTTTCAGGAAGTCAGGTATTATTAGAACAAAAATATGGAGAGTATACATAAACAAAAATTAGCAGTAAGTAAAAATAACCGAGGAAAGGGACTTTAACCATCTTAACCAAAAGGAGATTGATAACGCAAAAAATAGTAAATAATAAATGTGATATAAAAAAATGGTATTTCAAAGAGATTCTCAGATAGAAATAAAATGATAAATAAAAACAAATTCTCCGATTTTTTATCGAAAAACACATTTTATTAAATTAAAAAGGAACTGCTAAAAGTAAAATCATTAATTTTATAATTGCTTTTAACCACAACAGTTTCTTTTTTTTTAGGAAAATTATTTCTCGAATAGTTATTTGTTGTTCATCGTAAAATAACATAATTAGTTTAAATATTGTTTAGAATATAATTTCAAAAAAAAACCATATTAGCAATAAGCCCCAAAATAAATTTAGTTTATTTATTTTTAATCTCAAAACGAATCCTAGCTGCCGGCTTTTTCCAACTCCAGACTCACGCCATAACTTAATTTCGAATAACTGGAAAATTTACCACTGACCACAAACTAGTCGCTTCCGAGCTGCTGACGGTTCGCTAACTACAGTTTGATAACCCCTGACCTTCTATAGATGGTTCATGTGTGCTTGCTTCTGTGGTGACTTCATACCACTGGCACAAGTTCCGTTAGTGGCCGATATAAAAATTCTCTCGTGATGTCACCGTATTGATTATGTTATTGATCTCTTTGGCAATCAACTCTGGCATGCCGTCAATGTTGTAGTAGCTAGCAAAGATGGTAAAGCTGGTTTTGGCGAAATTAACACGAGAAGCTTCAAATTGAAATCGCAGTTCGTGCATTAACCGATTGGAAACAATGCTGGTCTAATATTAAACAGAGGAAGGGAAGTTATTCCAATAATCCTGCATAATTTTCCATCTACAACAAATATTCTTCCTCCAAATGACACCAACGACGACTGTCTATTTAATAATTAGAAAATAAAACCAAAATCCATGAGTGTATTATGCAACATTATCATAATTACTGCGTCTCATGTGCTGATGGATATTAAAGTTGTCTGTGATTGTATCATACGCAGTTATGAAAGAATTTGTTTGGTCCCACGCAGTAATAAGTACGTTGGCTCAATTCAACTGTTTTAAACTATTAATTAATATGTTTTTATTGATTCTTGGGATACACAGTTTAGGGAACTTGGGTGCGGCTTCTGGTGTTGATACTCGATAGCAGTTGCTTTTGTTCTGGATATTGTCACATGGTACAGAATCGATTAACGCTGCCTTAAAAATTTCTTGGATATCCTTCGTAAAGAAGGTGATTTCTTAAATCTAATCATTTCCAGATTATGTTCAGTAATTTCTCATTTTCTGAGGATTTTCGAGTAGAAGCCAATGTAAAAAAGAAGATCAGTCAGTTGCAGGAAGCTTTCCCTTTCAACTAGGAGTAGGTTTTAACGAATACTGTTTCTTAGGAATCAGAAGCAGCATTAACTAGGCTTAAAAAAAGAGAGCATAAGGTTTGGTACATCTGCAAGGTTATAAAGATTCTTTAATACTAATTTGAGGGTTTTTTCGATCCACTTATATTCAGATGATTAAAAAACTGCGTGATGCTCGAATAAAAGCAAAAACAGGTTAATTCTACCAGGATCAACGAAGTAAACTAATTTTCTTGGATTAAATATTGATATACAAGTTGAAGTTTAACTGGCATGTCTTGAATATTGTACAATATTTAATAAACAGCGAACAGGATTCCTTGAATATTTACAAGAATAAGAAAGTATTTTATCACATAATATCAAAAACAAATCTTAACTTCCACGATGACCCATATACACCGAACATACACACACATACAATTGTGCACTTCATATATTTCGTGGTATATTACTTCTCCAATCTTCATTAGAAAATTAATTTAATTTCGTGGCAGTATGCATACTTGAAAACATACTTGTGAACACGAGTGTACTGTGTGTTGTGTACGCTGCTTATGCAGCAATACAATGTCGTGTAGTTAACAACGAGCCAACCCATTATAGAGGAGATATCTCGACTTCCACTCATAGTTAGTCCACGCTGATGCGTTTACCAACACATCAGTACCGATGCTGTAGCCTATAATCGTCCAGTGAATCGGTTGAATTTTGGAAAGGTGTATTCAACACAAGGAACAGCAGGAGAGAGAGATGTGCAGAGTCCGTGTAAACGGATTCGAATGAAGCAGTTGGATTCGATTTTCTCCTTTGTGAGACTTTACCCAAAGATCGTATTAATTTGTGTCTCATTGCTGTGATTCATCATTTCCTCATTTAGATTCATGTGCAAAGTGCGTCATAATTCTCGGAGTTTGTGCGCTGTCTCAGAGCGCTGTTGGTCCACTTCTGTTATGGCCTGTTGGCATTCCCCTCTTGGGAGGGTAAACAACTGAGCAGCATAGTATTACAACAGATTTGTTTCTGAATCAATAGAAGACAGCGAAATTGTCTGTGTAAAACGGTAATTATGTCTCATTGTTCATTGTACTGTCAACAAACGGATACCAGCTTTTAATGGTGCCATAAAGGGGTAGTTATTGGCTGCGACGAAATATTCAGACCCGGAGCTCTCTCAGATGGCCCGACGCATACTAAATAAATAAACCGAGCGCAGCAATGTGAGCATCGAAATGTGGAATCTGAACTAAAGATAACTTTGCCGCTAAATATCTTAAGCTATTATTACAGACGATAAAGAATTCTTTTTTTCTTTCTTTCGTTACTCTGAGCGTGCTTAGCTTACCAAACTATGCTAAATTAGAAAAGTTCTGCGAAAATTCTATCAAAGATTACATCGGAAATTTCGAATTTCATTGCAGTCTTTTAACGCCTTAACAACAAAACTCAAACATGTAATCTCCTCAGTTTTCGTTTCTAATGATTTCTACACGATCAATAAATGTTAGTCTTCCAAATTGTTTCGAAAACAAACGCACATCTTTAAGCAGAAAACCGCATTTGGTTTATAGGAAAATACAAGCATTGCGAACCTTTTAAGTTCGCTGAATTTTTGACAGTTTTGGTTCTGTTTTGTCGTCCAAGGTGGAACCATTTGTTCTACCTTGGTGGACAAACGTTAAATATTTGTGCCAATCCACAACTGACGATATTCTATTGTATTTCGTTTGTTTGTGCCAATCTAGGATAATTAAACGAATCAGAAAAGGGGTGGGGGATGTATATTACGCGATATTATTAGGTACCAATCTTCGTAGTAACAGTTCATTATATCCGTAGGTAACAGAAAGGTAATGGCGAAAGTATATACGCTTTTTTATGTCCCTATCTAATATAACGATTGTTTTTACTACTGTGACCACCATTTGTGGGCTTTAAAACTGAGGCCCTCTATCTGCTAATATTACATGTTGACCAACTTGAAAATGAGATTCAGTTAAGTTTCTATAAACTCAGTCATTAAAAGTTTTCAAAACTCTCTTGTCCTTTCATGTTTTGTGTGACCAGCAAGATTTAAATTGCTTAGGTAATCGAAGGGTTTTAATGCTCACAGCAGAATAAACCTTTCCTTTACAAACATTTGTCCTGTTATTGCATTATTTTCAAAGAGATGGTCTCTCCAAAAGATTAAATGACAAACTATTCTTGCACACATCTGGCCTGTGACACGATGCATTATTCTCCTAGAAGATACCGTCAACCTCAAGGAACATCAATAACATCGATGGTCCCCATTAGGATAGGAGAACCTGTTTCAATATTCCTTCAGTGTGCTTCGATCTTCAAATCTTAACTGATTTGAAGGCAAAAGAACACAGAAGTGCAAAACGTTAATTAAATACGATAACACAGTTGGTAGAGAAAAAAATTTCAACAAAATCAATTCAAATATCGCAGTAATTTAACTTACAAATAGAACTGATATCTCTAGAAATGGGGGGGGGGGGTCCTCTTAGCCTTTTCTATCTACACAAACATATAGTATGTAAAAATTGCGTTACCAGATGGCGCTACTGGAAAAAAGTGCCGAGAAGTAGGCCATGTTTTATGTCGCTCTTGATGAAAAGAAGCGAGTCTTTGCTGTCCTAGAGGTCGTCTTTCTGTAAAAAGCTATATTGTCGTCTCCTATCTCGGGGGAATTCGTATGTGCTTTGTGCCTAATGAAATGGAAGGCAGTCCAAAGGCGCGAGAGGTGGCGATAATCCTCTAAATCCACATTTAGCGTCATCTTCCTTCATAGAGCCACTAGAGCGGATAAACCAATTAACTGGGGAGGCCAGCGACGTTCTTTTCGACACTATTCACTGACAACCCGGTCATTTGTCCTCCATCCTCGACTTGCTGACCACCGCTGCCGGGATTATACCAAAGCTATTAGTTCTCTTACACTCTTTCACACTTGCCTACTCTGTCCACTCAGATCCCACCGGTTTACGCCACGTGGATAGTTCGGTTGTATTTTTGGTGACTGACCACGACCACGCACCACTGATATTACTATTTTTAGCACGTGGCCTAGTGAACCCTGTTTGATTCTCAAAGATAAGGTTTCCACCGTTGCACCCACATTGGAAATGCACTCGTAAGACACGTCGAAGAAGTTCGTGTTTTTGATAATCTGTTCAATTAGTTTAATTTAAGTTGATTCAGTTGGGTGACGTGTAGTGAGAGAAGGAGAGAGAGTATTCGTAGGAGTAATTTCACGGAAAGAAAAGATGAAAAGAAGTAAATAAACGTGAGAGGAGGGAAAGAGAAAAGGGATTGGGAAAATTGAATTGAGTGAGTAAAGGTTGAAGTTATAATAATAATGATGATGATGGGCGCGTTGTTATTACTATAAACGTTTTTGTAATATTAATAATTTTTTATTAAAAATAAATAAATTTTCTGTTAATACTCCGCGACGACCACACGGTCAGAACAGTTCACAAGATTAAAAGAATACAAGAAACAGCAGCGTATTTAGCAGTCACGAGCTCGAACCCCGGTCACTTAAAGCACATGTACTTATTTTCCCTCTCGCCTGACCACCCAGCTACATAATTAAAACCTCTTCTTTTATTGGATATTTTTTGCCCCGTGGTAGGTACTGGTACCAAGCACGTGAGGTGGCTGGTTATGTTAGTTCGAGGAACTCTATTACTGTCCTACAGATGTTCGGGATGGCGGCTTTCTGGAGTTCCATGCAAGTGTTCCCTGGGAGCGCTATTGCTGCTAGGTTCTTATGGAGGCTCTTTGGCACCATGTGGTGGTTGGCATGGTGATCGAAATGATCATTACTTATTCTATATGCCACATATCTTTCACTTCCTGCTAAGTTCTGTGTACTTCCTGATCTTTTCCTCATAAGTTTGGAGGTTGCTGGTGTTGGGCACCGCAATATCGATCGGGTACGGAGCCCATTCCTTCTTGTTGATGAGGTCTGTTGTGAGGGATTGTCGTGTACGTTATTTCACAGTGCCAGTATAGTTTGTGAGTAGTGGTCTCTAGTGCGGCTTGGGATTCGTACTCGTAATACGTTACATGCACTTTCTTCGAACAACTGTTATTTTTGCGTTGACTTCTGATGTATTATCCTGTCAACCTGGTCGTATCTGAGAGTGTACTCCGTCTGGGTGATCGCCCTGCATCCCGCGGTGATGTGCTGGATTGTTTCTGAGGCCAGGTGGCATCATCGATATGTGTCATCTGTCACTCCGGATTCCTTAACGATTTGTTTCCTGCAGTTCCTGGTTCTTGGTGTTCTTCTGAAGACGTGGAACCTGTTTATAGCGTGATGGGGGTAATAAAATAAATAAATGACTTGTTTCTCCAAGGAAGTGCCTGAAGCAATGTCTACAAGAGATTAGACATAATTATATCTCAAGAAATCTTGCTGATCCTAGCTTCTAGGATGGGATCCTCCACGGGATTATTTCCCATAGCATAAGAAGTCAGTCCATTTCTCCACTTCTATTTCCTTTAGTCTTGCTTTATTTCTACTACCTTCTAACTATTGAAGGGTTCCTCTGTTTGATCCAACTCTCTTCTATTCTTTCCTACCTCTCTAGCTCCCAAACTTCTCCTTCTATAGCCTTTTCATTTCATTTCATCCTAATTTGGGCTCTCTCAGATATTTTGCCCTGGGTGATAGTAGATCCTGGCAGCCTCCACGTAGCGTGGATGGAGTGGGACGTGGTGACCAGGTGTTGCTACTTCCCATTTGCTAAGAGCCAGGTACCGGCCGAAAACACAACACACCATATCACTACACTTACAACACACTACATAAAAGTGGCCGGTTTTGGCGTAAGCTTCTACACAAGATGTACAACAGCGGCTGATGGGGGAACCCTGGGATCCGCCTCAACAACACATGAATATCCCCTGAATATTACCCTGTAGTTCCTGGTGTGAAGTTCCTGGTCTTGGATGGCGAGCAGGAATCCTTCAGTCTCGAGAAAGAGCCTCCCATTCGTGAGCCATGGTTGAAAGCAGTGTTATCTACGTAGTCCTGATAGAGGTCATTGTAGTGTCTGCCAGAATGTCTACTTCCCCCATCTTTCTGGCTCTGTTTCTTCAGTCTGTGTCAATGTGGTCTCCTTGTTGAGGTTGAGTGTTGTTTGCCGTTTGTTTACCTTTCCTCTGTCTTGGTAGATTAGTGCTGTGTTTCCTGAAAGTCATCCCTCACGTTTCCCTACCTACTTCTTTCGGGCTATAGTCAGTCTCTCGATGGCAGACTTCGGGTGGCGTTCGCGGGTCTTCAACATCATTATCCTTCTAGATCTCATAATCTCCTCCAGTTCGGTGTTGGTCCAATCTATGAACCCGAAGGAGTACCATTAGTACTGGGACCGCGTAAGTGTTTATGGCTGTGACCATGTTCCGCCATTCAGCTTTGATTTTAGTCAGCTTCTCAGGCTCTGATTGCATATCTCCGTCATGTAGTCCTTGATCAACTTCTGTTCAAACTCGTGAGCCTGCATCATCTTCAGATATTTGTATATTTCTCCCTTTGTAATTTCTTCAGTCTCTTCACAGGTCTTCAGCTGGTAGTTTCATCTGACTGGACGTTCTTGATCCAGTCCATGGGTTTTGCATTTGCCTAGGCCAAATCGTATCCTGATGTCTACCATGCTGAAGAAGAACCGTACAAGTAACATGATGAACTCTGAAGTGATCCGGAGTAGCTGTTGGAATTCATTCTTGCTTGCGGCATAACGTTTGATGTCATCCATGTACATCAGATAAGAGAGGGTATACAGGTTGTTCTTCCCTTCTTTTAGATTATATCACTGTACTTGCTGTTGTTAAACATGGTGGACGTTGGGTCGCGTGCTAGACAGAACCATAGTGAGCTCAGTGCATATGCCTGGAAGATTCCTCTTCTGATGGGTATTGGTCTCGTCCTGATCTTCTCGACCTTGAAGTGTGTCGGGGTCGGGTTGACTTTGTAGATTTTCAGTATCTCTATCAGCCAGCTATGGGGCACGGAGTCGAAGGCATTGCGGAAGTCGATGTAGGCCGTGTACAGGTTGCGGTGCTTCTTGTAGGCTTGCTCCATAACTTCAGAGTCAATGGTCAATTGCTCCTTGCATCCTCTGCTGCTCTGCAATAATGTTCTACCTCACCAAGTGATCTGATATCGTCTTAGTTATGTAGCTAGTCAGGACTTTGTACTTTATTGATTAGTCTGTACTTTACCGAGTTTGTGGTATTTTTGTCCTTAGCCTTCAGGTAGGCGATTCCTTGAATCAGAAACACTAGGATTGTGTCAGGGTGCATTATTATAAAAAAAAAAAAAAACTAAACTATTATATTACGGTCACCTACAAAGTCACTTCAACTGCCCATGTGTATTGTGTCTATAAATTGCGTGTGTTCTCTGGTCGATTTGCCTGCTTTGCAAATCGACCAGACGAAACACCCCAGTTTTTCCAGGGAAAAACCTTATTATCTACACCCGAGACCGACTAATTCAGTCACGAAGTGAAAAAAAAAGCCCACAAAAGTTCCTCGCCTCATCGACGGGATTCGAACCCAGGCATTTTCCATCAGGTGTGTGGAGAGGACGGTGACGATACCACTGTACAACTGCGCAGACAGTGCATTATTATCTCGTTGAACTGCTCCGCTATGTGCCTGTGTGTGTGCAGCTGAACTTCTCGTGCTAGTAATCGTGGGTGTTATTTATTCCTAGGATTCGACAGTTGTGGGATTTCCTGGTCGACTGTTATACATCTTCTTCCCGAATCTCCCATAGTGTCATTTCTTGTATATTCTTGCTTTTCTTCCTTTCTAGATCTATCGAGGACGCACGGTCGTTATATGCTAACGTCACTGCTCCGCAGGTACCCCCAAAGTACCTTGAGTACCTTCTGATTGGGGCTCCGTTGCCTACCTTCTCTGATTATAGGTCTCTTGTTTTCTGTGAATGTTGTCTTTGTTGAGTATGGTCATCAATTTTCTGATCAGTTTTTTTACTTCTGTTACCCCGTTGGTACTGTATCAGTTTGCCAATTTTCACTCTTTCTCTTCTATCCTCTGCTGTAGCCTTCTTTTCCTCTTTTCCAGGTTGGTGGCTCATTTTCTTTGCGTTTTGTGCTATGTTGGTCTTTGGTTTCCCTTCGGTTATTCTAAATGGCTATGCGGATGGTGCCTAGTGTTAGTTCGTTGTAGAGATAATCTGGTATTATTCGCTTATTGAGGTGGTCTGTGACTTGCCATAGGATTCTGTTTGGTCTCTGCTTCGGTATTATTATTATTATGGATTTTTTTTTTTTTTTCGCATCCCATGACGAGTACTGGTACCAAGTGTATGGGGTGATTGGTTGTGTCCGGTTATGATTATTACTGTTAGTCGAGGAACTCTCTCACTATCCTACAGGTTTTCAGGATCGCAGCTTTCCAGAGTACCATGGCTTTGTACTACGGAAAGTCATTTAGCTCCTCGTTAGAGTTTGATAAACTTCTGGCATCCCCTTCCCCTACAAAGAATACCTCATGTGTGAATGTAGATGCAAAATATCTATTCAATTTGCCAGCAACCTGAACAGGATCATCAACAGCTAATCTACAAACATCAAGCCCAATATGATTCAACCCCTTTCTTCTACTGTTAATGTAAGCATAGACGTCTTTGCTGTGTTTCTTTGCATTCTTTGCTAGGGACTTCTCATAGCTTGCCTAACCTCCTTTGTGACTTGATTTACAAACTAATTTATATCTACCACAGGCTTCTCTATCACCTGATAATTTATATGCATCCCATGCACTTTTCTTCTCTGCCATTGTCTCAATAGTTCATCTGACATCAATTTAGGTCTAAGCGTTGAACAATATTTCTTATTTGGTATGAAAACCTTGATAGCTTCTTTCCCTGAATATTGATAGCATTATTTCCCTGAATATTTCTCACTTAGAATTTGCTCTTGGTAACATCGTCAGCTGGTTCCACTGCACTGCATTTAAAAACTGTCTGAAACCACGATATTCATCTCTACGAAAGCAAAAGCCTTTGCGTTTACCCTTGTCTTTAATTAAATTCCACATTAATACACTGTGGTTGCTGCTACCGGTGGGTCTTTTACCTGCAGATCCTTAATGCGTGAAGAATCACTGCTGATAACCAGATCAAGAGTATTGCTTCCTGTTGTTGCCTCTCAAACATGCTGCTGTAGAAAATAGTCATCCAATAAATCCATAAGAGTCTTGCTGGTCTGTGATGACCAACCCATAAATTCCAGTCGTCTACAAAGTTAAAATCTCCCATTAAGAGACATTCTTATTGGCTGGCCCTCTCTATTTCTCTGTCTAGCTGTTTGGTTCTGTGGTCGATTTTCTGTTTTGCTGGACGAAAACTCTAGTTTCCGGGAGAAAAAACATTATATCCTCGCCTGAGACCAACTAACACTGCTACGTTGTAATAAAGACCCATAAAAATTCGTTCTGTCATCGACGGCACTCGAACTCAGGTCTTTTCCACCTGGTGTGAAGAGAACGGCGATCCTACCAACTTGTTACCTACCAGGGCCCACCTGGTCCTGTCTATGAGTGTACACCGTCTGGATGGATAATCCTGCGCCCAGCGGTTGCGTATTGGATTGTTTCTGGGTCAAGCTTGCATCGTCGACATATTTATTTTGTCCCTTTTTAATTATTTATTGTTATTATTGAAGAATATTCTTTTAGTTTCAAATATCATCAATTATAGAAAATACATACAGTATATACCGAAAAATATTTGAGCCAAGGCAAGTAAGGTTTATAAGGATGAAAAGCTGCGCTAGAAACCGTTACACGCGATGCATTTTTTTTATCTTACACTCTGAAATGTTTACTTTAAGTACACAAAAGTAGGATGAGTCATTAACACACCTCTCTACATCAACACAGAAATCGTTAAGGACAAACTAGAATGTGGAAAATAGTGTTCAAAGTTTTTACTCGTACAACCTTTTCCAGCAGAGAGATAATGATCCGAATGCAATTCTTTTTTTGGAATTTTCTAAAAAACAGTTGATTAAATATCTGAGAAATGATATTCTACGATACGGAGTTTGACAACTAGCTTAATTTCTAAAATTTTAGCTGGTTGTCAAAGTTGTTAATCTCGAGAAAGGAAATTGGAAAACCGCATTTTTTTTTTGCTTATCCAGCTGAGTACCCAGTATTCAAGATTAATTGAGTTTCGTGGGTGATAGAATGGCGTCTGACCAAATAAAAAATGCCTCTGGAATTCTGCCAGTCACCTTATGTAAGTCTTGGTCAGGAACCAGAAGTTTAAGGGTTTAGTGTATAATATTTTTAAATGAGAGTTTTGAGTACAAGATGACCCCTAAGATTTCGATTTCCAATTTGAGGATTAGCAGAACTATATAATTAATAAAATTGTGAAAATTAAAAGGCGAGTTCGATAAAGAAGAGATAAATTCTGTTAGAAACCCATTTAGAAAATTATAGTGAACCTTTTTTGTTGTTGAGTAGTGTAGAGTAGGAATTTTCCCCTATGTCCATTTGTGGGATTAGAGAAGAAAGGATATATTTTTCTTCAACTTGTTGAAATCCTTATGTGATTGAGAATGGCCTTAAGTGAGAGAGAGAGAGACTTTAGTGAAGTTTTATATTTAGGAATGAGAAACACCACTCTATGTGTGCACCATAAGTGCAGGAAAAAAAATGAAGCAAAACACATATTTAGAATTGAAAGCAGATATTGAAATTATTGAAGAATTCTATATATTTCTGAGTGCAATTTCTCTCTTGAAGAAACTTTTGTCTCTCTGGCGACAGAGACCAACATTTGGTCATGAAGACTTGGATTTATACACGTATTAGAGACTACCCTGTTATCCCCCAGTCAAATTGCTAATATCGTTTTGTGGGAACCCACAGGTGGCGCCTAACCCTAAATACTATGCCACTATCGTTTTATACAAGTACCATCAAAAAAGGGATGAGATCCATCAAGTACCATCACCAAAGTAGAGTACCATCGCCAAAAAAGATTTGTTGGTTTGTTTTTTGGTTTTTAGGAGCATTGGCAACTAAGGCCATATTACTCCGTGGATATGTGGTGGTCATTCCCTGACCTTTCCACATCCTCCGTATTTGGTGATCACGGGACGAACCCCGGTCTAATCAAGAAGCGTGTGCTACGCACTGCTGCTCCTGCCCAACCTGGCTACGTTGACGCCTAGGATTTGTTGGATTAGAGATGAAAGGATATATTTTTCTTCAATGTTTAGAAATCCTGAGGTGATTGATCTTAAGTGAGAGACTTTGGGGAAGTTTTATACTTAGAATGGGAAACTCTATATGTGCACCATAAGTTCGGATAAAAGGATGAAGCAAAATGCATATTTAGAATTGAAAGAAGACATTGAAATAATTGAAGAATTCTATTATTTCTCAGTGAAATTTCTCTCTTGAAGACCTTTTTGTCTCTCTGGAGACAGAGACCAACGTTTGGTCATAAAGACTTGGACTCATGCTCGTATTAGAGACGGCCCAGTTATCCTCCAGTGAATCCAATTTGCTAATATCGTTTTATATAAGTACCATCACCAAAGAAAGGGATGAATCTGCTATTCGTCTAACGCGCAGACAATTAATCAGACGATAGGCTGTCTCTATTGGCAAACTTATACCGATCTGTGAATAACTTATCTTGTATAAAGAAAATTTTCCAATTAAACGCACAATAGAGGTTATACGTGCCTACTGCTGGGTCCTGTTTACCCTACAGAGCAAATTAGCAATGGTTGCGCGTTATATTTCAAAGCAAGCATTGAAAATGGAGAAAATGGAAAATAAAAACTCGAAAAATTTTAAGAAAGGGAAAGAAACAAGCAAATTAAGAGAGAGGATGAAAAAGGGGATTAGTGTTCTTCAGAGAAAGAGATGAAAAGAGAGTTTGAAGAGCGACTTAAAAAGTATTTATACTAGAAACAGGAAATGAAACGGACTCCGAAGTGCTCAAAACTGCATAGTCAACAGTAATATGTGTAGTAGTTTTTTTTATTTTTATTCGGCATCCATTCGTCGCAAAGGAAAATTAAAAGAAAACTTTGGCGCAGCTACATGTGAACGTTCGCAGTTTCAGAACACAATCTCGTTTCCCAGTTATTAAAACAGACACTGGGCAGGATGAGGAGAAAAAATTCTCATTGTGTTATATTAAAAACGAAGAAGCGAAGAATTCTTTTCTGGAAGATATTAGCAAACCGAACAACTGAGCTCCGGGAGATGATAAAACGTTTGCATCCAAAAGCGTTCGTTAGGCGGAAGCAAGCAGCTACTGGAATCGATCCTAATAACCAACTAATCGATCCTAATAGGCGCAATGTAACACAAAACTCCGAGAAATCATATAGGAGAAGGTAGACGGCCAATTTTCTAGCATCTGCCAGCTCAATGGTTCTCGGTACTTAAGTATCCTACCTTATAGAGGCTTCAAATGTCGAGCTGCGTTTTTTGATGGTTGGAGTATAGTGCTCGTATCGTGCACCGCTCACCAAAATATTCCCTTAATAGAAGAGCTAAGGAGTTGCTAAACGTATTCAGTTGTTGAACTCCTTCATACAACGATTTAAACGTGTTACAATTGCCATTGCTAGAATAATAGCAATAAGAAATGATAAAAATAAAAAAAAAACTGAAATCAAAAACACACATAATTTTTCATATGCTTTTTACAGATTATTTGTCCAAATGCATGCTGCACTGAAGAGTGGTACAACCTTGTAGTGATAAGAAAAGCACTGTTAGTTAAACACAATTTTTAGCAGTATGTTTAAACACAGCGAAGGATACGTAGTAGTAGTATTGAGGCATGTAGCATCAGCCAAATAATTTCCAATCCATTCCCTCTAAAAGTTTGTCCAGTTTCTCCTTGAATTTATTTAACCTATCAACTTCCACAACGACAGATGGAAGTTTGTTCCAGCAATTAACCAACCGCTGGCTAAAGGCAAATTTCCGCCATCTATTCTACAACTGTCTTTGCTCAATTTGAATTTATGCCCCTTGGGTTCGTAATATGAACAAGCGGAAGAATTCCATCAGAGTTCAGCGTGCTCAACACATTCAAGGCCTTATACACCTCAATCAAATCACCTTCATGAGAATTTCACAAGAATTATATTTTATTCAGATACTTAAGACTACGACTACGCATTACTACAAAAATATTCAGTGGCTGAATATTTTTGTAGTGCGAGTTAAACTTCGATACAATAAGGCAACTTAAGACTTGTCTTTTTTTTTTCCATAGTGCACTCCCTTTCTCTACATCACCATGCGGAATTGAACTAGCTCTCAAAAGCCACCCTATCTAAGACAAAACTTATATACTACCATAGTCCTCACAGTAGGTGGGAAAGATCCAGGTTCGAATAGCATCAATGATTCGAGGAATTTTTAAAGGCTTTATTCACTCCGTGGCTGAGTTCGTCAGTCTCGGGTATGAATAGGAAGGTCCTCCCCAAGGAAACTAAGGTTTTCTTCCAGCAACACACATGGGAATATAAGTTAGTTCTTGGGTGACCCTAATATGTAATTTGTTTTACAGATAATCATAAATATATGCTACGCCAAAGCTATATAATGTATCCAGAAACATGTTTCGTATTGTGGAAACTTCTCCACCCCTTAAAAATTTAAAATAACTCGACCCAGTTGTGGCATCATTGAACATTTAAGTTCCGACGAGAGAGAGTCCTGTCCACACACTGATTCCTGGCAGGTAAGGTTAAGGTCTTTCTGTAGAGAGAGAGAGGTGTCATTGGACCAGTTAGCACATGACCATTTAATTCTAGCGTTGCTTCTTCTGACCATAAGACCACATCCTGAAATCACCTGCTTCACTATTCTTCTGGAACTGTGAATCATGATCCTCTTCCTGAATCGCATTCAGCGTAATTCATAAAGTCGCTGCAATATTGTTTTTTGTTTTAAACGATTGTTAGAAACCTATTAGAAACAGGATTCTAGTATTGTGTAGCCATACAAATGATATTGATGTCCAAGAGATTCTCATAATACTCTACTGACTCACAGAAACGCTATATTGCTGACTTCTTTGGTGGCTAGTCATATGCACTTCTTCAGAAGTATCATAGAGGAGGGTTATTGTTAGATGCGTTGGACCTTTGTTCGATATCAACGTACCCATACACACTGAACCTTTTTGAAGTTTTCACACTTCGGTGCCATTTCTGAACTAACTTCCTTTCTTCGAACATCAGTTGATTATTTTACATACTCAAATGGGTTACCAGTTAACTTGCAACATAACCAGTTAACTTGCAACTTGAAATTGTTTATTTTAACAGTAAATTCTATGATTCTGTCTATAAATAATTCTGACTCACTGTCTTTTTGACAGTTAGTGTACACAAGTAGCGTTTTTTTGCAACACTAAATCCCCAAGATGTTATAGACAGATTGTTGGTTAATATGCCCTCATTGAATTTGGGATTGGCATCAGCTTTTTCTAAACAAAAAGCATTTTACTGGGGATTACCAAAGAGAACTTGATTGTCTCTCAAAAAGCTTCCGCACACCTCCCCTTCTAGGATCATACAATAAAGGATAAATCACGGGATTACAATTTCGGATTTACACAGACATGGTGAAACATCTGTAGAGTACACACCGATATCTCTTTTGAGAGAAGGTCCATAATCTGTACTTTGAAACACGATGGTAGCTCATGGATTTTATAGCGCTGTTTTTGTTTGCAATCTTTTATTATCCACATATACGCAGCTCCAGATTCTCCCACCTGCTATTTCCAATTAAAAAACGCTAGTGACGCATTTTGTGGAACCACTCTCATCAATTTATTGTGTCTGATTTCTTGATAAAATGAATCAGCCTCAGATCAGGTGTTCTGAGTGGATAGTTCTTTACCATCTACAGTTATATCTCTTTTATATTGCACTGGCTCTCTAAAATATTTATAAAACAAACAATTTGCATGAAATGCGCGTGTTGATTAGTGTCTCCATACTTTTGGTAATATAGTGTATCTGCAAAATTTCTATCTGGAAAATTTAATAATTTTTATTAGAGTATTACCAAATGTATTACTAATTTAATAATACTTACGTTGGAGGGACCGATCCTGCATATCAATTTCAGTTGTAGTGACAGAACATCTTTATATGTATGTAGCCTACATTTATACGTACGTAGACTTGATAACACGTCCAGCAAATTTAATAAACATTCCGAAAGAATTCTCTGAAAAGTGCTGCGAAGAAGATGCTGAATAATAAAACCTCTTTTATCGTTCAACGTCTCTGTGCATATCAGCCACTATCTGCATTTCAAGTTTTCTGGCACTTATTTCCAAATGGCGCACAACCATCGTTGGAGATCTTATAACAAAGACGTTTATTTAAAAGTTGGACAAAAGTCCTTAACTTTTTCCAGCTGGTTAGCACGACACAAAAATGTTTTGTTGAATAGCAGCGCTATCAGACCATAAGATTATCAGCAGACGTACTTTAAGTTTCAAAGACTGGTTAGGCTACTACTCCCCCCCCCACCAATGGAAATGTTTTCCACCTAGGCTATCACACTCATCTGGTAAACAGTTGATGATTTTTGTCCAGCTTATAAGTGAATGTAAGATTTAGTCCTTAGAACTCTTTAAAAGGATTATTTCTAAAGCCAAAAATTTCTGATCGAAAAATCAGATTTCTGACCAACTAGTAGATTTTTTTAATATAAAAAACAGACCACATTTTTGATCGATTCATCAAACAACACAAAGTTAAAATCTGATTCATCTGAAGACGTTTTTATTTTGTTTAGATGGAAACATTTTAGATCTGATTTGAATTTTCTTTAAAGGGGAGTATTCTAAAGGAATTTTCTGTCATAATGATGAATTATTTGATGCTTTTAAATTGGCACTTCCCTCGATGGTATCTTCACCTTGTCGTGGTGAGGGAGCTCTGACAACCTCGGGAGCTATGCCAGCGATAGCCTAGCTCTCAGAAGGGACACCCAAGCTGGACAGGTCCTCGTGGATAGGAGACAGACCAAGAGGGATACCTAGGAGAAGGAAAATTCCGATACAAACCATAGTGATGGGCAGTAGCACTGACTATTACCAACCTGAGACGGTTAATATTAACATTAACTAGGCTCAAGACTGGAAACCTGAAGACTTAGACAAGTCTATGGATACAGCACTGCGATGTGGAAAGCAAGGGGAAACTACCACAGTGATCATCCCAAGAATACAACATGAACAGCTCACAAAGCAAGAGACAGACTTGGCTGGAAAATGTTGTTATCCAACGTTCAAATTGAACACGGAACTTGAAGAAGAAGAGTGGTATAAGAAAGACATCATTGCTAACGGAGCTACAGCGACTGGACGCCAGTATATGCATTATACATTGTGGTCATAAAGTCCTTCACCCGTTTTAAATTTTAATAACTAAAGTTAAACAAATGATAAAACCATTTAGTTAAAAATTAAATGAAAGTTCAAGTTTTAAAGTTTTTTATATAATGATTTCATCCATGTAAATCTGATCTTTCTTTTGTTATATTTATATTTTATCAATTTCTCTTTTATTTGCAGATATTGAATGACCCCAAATGGCGACAATTGAAGAAAAAGTTGACTTCATGCTTTGGAATTTTCAACGTTTGGAATTTAAACGCTTGCAGAGTTTAAATCAATAACATCTGTGAGAAGAAAGTTTACTACTCATTATAAAAGAGATGCGACCCATAAAAAGTCAATAAGTAGGTGGATGAAAAATTTTAAAGAAACTGGATCAGTTAATGACAAACCACGATCTGGGAGACTCCGAATCAGTCAACGATGATGGCAGCCATGTTGAAATGTATATTTAAAAACTGCATTAAGAATAAAACTTTAAGACTTGAACTTTCATATAATTTTTACTAAATAGTTCCCTCACACAAACCAATAATAATTAGTGAATAAGTTTTTATCCGCTTTTATAATCCTTACATCAATTTAGCCGTAAATTTCCTTAAAAATTAATAAATATAAAAACTGATTATCACGATAATTTATAGTTTAAAAATAAAATCAAATTTTTCCCCTCTCCACCCATAAGGAAATCACTGTTAAAACAGTATTTTCTTTTCAAAAATCTACCTCTCTTTCTTTTTTTTAATCTCTTTGGAAATTGATTCTTAGACCTCTTGAGAATTTGTCTACAACGACAGGTTTTACAGCCAGATGCCCTGCTTAACATTAGGAGTGTTAGAACCGTTTTCGTAAAGGCGTATTGGACCACTCTTGGAAGGAATTACTGCTTCGACATGGCATGGAGGCAAGAAGGTGTTGAAAAGTGACACGAGGAATATTAAACCATTCGCGTAAATTGTGCTGACGAACACGCCTTTCCAGTCCATCCCACAGATGCTCAGAATCACACATCTTCAGAAGTCTGAGAGATCTTGTCTGTTTCCCATTGCCAGTGAAATGATTTGCGCACTTGTTGGGTCACACGGCTATAAAGCCGTGTGATCCAACAAGCGCTTTTCTGGCCATGTCACACACACATCCACCATGTGACCTCTTCGATATTCGTATTTGCGTGTAGATTGTTGCATATGGATGGCCAAAAAGAAACCCTCATGGTCCTGATAAAGTGGACAGGCAGTGTACTAACATGCAGGAATTTGATCGTGTTTTGCATTATTCGTTGTTGGAACTGGCCCATCCTTTGATAAATCATATAAGTTTTATTTACCAATGGCAGTAAACGTATACGACGCTCACTCCAACTTTATTTGAACAAGAACGGGTGAGTGGGCAGTTTGGATGATAATCCTGAACATCAAGCCCAATAAACAAAGAGAAAATTGCCTTGGCGGCTTGTGAATTAATATTTATCTTCTTCTTTTGTTTTTTTTTTTTTAACCGAGCTGATGCATCCTCTAGATTTAATCGACTTTAAAACAAACATTTCTCTGCAGGACACAAAAGACGTTCAAGACACGAAATAAAGGAGTATTTCTCCTTCACGTTGATGTAATATCAATTTTACGCGAAGAAATTCTAGCATTCCTTATCTACCAAGAACAATAATAAAAGAGAAATAAACTGTCCACGTGATAGTATACAATAGTGTAGTTGCCTTTCTGGAGAGAAGTCTGGCTTCGTGTGTTGGCTTATACGGCACATTAAATTTTGATCCAACTATTGTTATTGGCATCAAGGGAGTTGATTCTATTTACTCAGAAAAAAATCATTTTGTCTGCGTTCTGACAGATACCAGACTAACTGCACACATACATCTCGATTTTCCACATGTGTTATTATAAATTTAGGACAGAGAACAGAGTGAAAATGCCCAAATATCTTCACATAACTGTTTTTCCTCTACACGTTAGCGAACTGCTTGGCTGGGCATAAATTAAGATTTCAATTGTACTTTATCTGAAGAGATAAACAAAATTAAGTTAAGCGTGCGTGCGTGAGTGTGTCAGAAATATCCTACAGAGCACCCCACGAAATACTTAATGATACCACTCTGTCACATTCCAATCCCGAAGAGTTTGTTGTGTTCTCCATTTCTGCTTTGAAACTAGAAAACACGGCCCATATGGCTTTAAAATATATTAGTTAAACTTTTAAAGATTCTTATTCTTTTTATACATCAATCTGCAAAGATGTGGGATGGATATTTGCATTTGTTTTCAAAGTGAGGCAAAAATTTCAGCTTTAATAAAAGGAACAGCGTATAAAAATATCAGGCTCAGATTTCCAATGATTTTTATATACATTAAATGTGGCTGATCGCTATTTGACGTCATCACTCCAATTTCTTGACAATTGAAATATGATATCACGTTTATTTTGATGCAGTTTATATTCTGCCATTTTAGCAAAAACGGTTGTTTTTTTTTCTATAATACTTCAACAATATCAATTTTCATTTATCTGCCAATGCCGATAAAAATACGTTTTTATGCAAATGGATGCTTTGGCAAACAAGGCTCATTGCTGTAATAAATATAGCCATAGGACCTCTTTACCCCTGTTTTTCTCTGCCATCCATGTTTATGGATTCCTTGTTGGCCTTTTAAAGAGCGTGGATATTATTATTAACATATCAGCTGTTAATTAGTAAAGCGAATGGTTGCAGCGTTCTCGTCAGCAGCAGTCTCTAAGGGCTGTGTTTTCCATGAAACCAGATTTGGTTCTACAAGTTAAAATAGAAGTCGATTTTTTCCCCTAGAAGTCTAGGACGTCGATGACTGAAAGAATTTCTAAAGATCTCTTCAAGACTGTAGTTAGACGACCTTGGAGAGTGGGAGTAGGGTTCCCCCCCGTGAGCTATTTCGGGTCAGCTCGTGAACATCACTTGTACAGGCATAATACAAAAAGGAGAAATATCCATCGCTACACCGTCCCCCTCCTCCCAGAAATGTTCCTGATCCACCACTGTCTCAACCTCCTTAGATGTTCAGTGAATGAATTGAATTAAAACTGGTCCAGGACACGATCAGAGGGGAGACTGCATCGTACGCTACAGGAACCCTCTTATAAAAGCTTTCATCGGGGATGTACTTAGTCTCCACTAGGGGTTGAAGGTATTCCTCAAAGAATTACGAGTTTTCTCGTCCACATACGCAGATCGCTCCAGAATATGTAATTCATACACAAAGTGCTGAGTCATTATTTTCATATTTGTCTCGATCCTTACCTTAGTTCAGGGATATCTCAACCCCCTTAAAATGATAAACGAATTTGTGCACCCCTGTTATATCAAATAAAACAGTGACAGAACCTTACAGCTTTATAAAATAAAACCGTTTCATCGGAAGTAAACAAAATATAATATTTTTTTTATGAAAACCCCAAATACGAGAGGTATTAGAACCTATAGTACTTAGTACCGTGCTTGGGTTGGAGGTTCAGAAGACGAAAGAAGATATTTGTTGACATTAGACTTGAACTTCTGTAGACTGTCATTTTCAGGAAATAAGTACGAAGGGGCTTAGAGGGGAACAGGTATTCTGTGTTATCAGACACTCAGTCTAAAACACTGATGGATCCAATATCTTTCTATTACAGAAGCTTTACAAGAAGTCCGGTTGGCTTGCCTCACTAAAATCCACTCATGCACACCTCGATGGTAAACCCTGTTACGTCATTTAGGTGGCAACGAACGTGTAGAGTGGTTCTCTTCAAGATGCCTGGTCAGCGGGAAGAGGAAAAGACCAACTCCCCCCCCCCCAGCATATAACAGCACGACGAAACAACTGGTCCTCAGTCCCCAGCGGCTCTCACTCCCCCTCTTACGGCAGCGAGAGTGGAAGCAGAGGGTGCTAAGAATCTGTGGGTACGACCAGGCTGCCATTCACGGAAACTGAACTTGGCCTGTTACAACGTAAGATCGCTCAACGGTGAAGACAGGATATTAGAGCTGGAAAAGGAATTAGAAAATGTGAATTGGAATATCATCGGTTTGGCTGAAACAAGAAGAAGAAATGAATCACTTATAAGTTTATCAAGTTGAAATCTGCTGTACACCAATGGAAACAGTGAAAGGAGCGAAGGTGGAGTTGGCTTTCTGGTCCATAAAGATATAAAAATCAACATTTTGGAATTCAAAAGTACATCACCAAGGGTGTCAAGCCTAATACTCAGGATTTCTAAGAGATACAAGCTAAAGGTTATAATGATTTATGCACCAACTTCGAGCCATAATGATGAAGAGGTTGAAGAAATGTACACCGAAACTGAGAGTCTTCTAGATGAGCAGAAAACCCACTACACTATTATTATGGGGGACTTCAATGCTACGGTTGGAAAAAGACAAAACAGTGCAAAAAGGGGAACTATAGGGTTTTTTTTTTTTTTTTTGGGTAGTTGTTGGCGCATAGGCTTCTGTGGCCATAATGCACCTCCCAAGTTTTTTTTTTTTGCAGTACTTTGATCCAAGCCCGAGGCGGGAATCGAACCCCCGACCTTTGGGTTGCTAGGTAGGCACTTTACCCAGGAACTATAGGAAATTTTGGAATTGGTGAAAGAAATGAAAGACTTGTGGAATTTGCAGAATCTCGAGGATTATCAGTAATGAGCACTTTTTTCAAGAAAAGGGTGAACAGAAAGTGGACATGGAAGAATCCAAATGGATTAACAACTAATGAAATCGACTTCATCCTCACTAACAGAAGATATATCATGAATGATGTTACCGTCCTGAATAAGGTAAATGTTGGAAGTGATCACAGAATGTTAAGATGCACACTTGATACAGATGTAAGAAAAGAAAGGAAAGGATAAAACTGACTCGAGATGGATAGATGAAATTCATGAGTTTGTGGGTAGTAAATGGATGGCCATTGCACAAAACAGAATAAATGGGAAAGTTTGCTGGAGAGGCCTTCATCCTGCAGTGGATTGAAAATGGCTGATGATGATACACGAAGGAAGGTTGTTCCAGAAAACGGCAGTTGAATGAATAAACGAGGAAGATGAAACCTTGGTTCTTTGAGTTTGAAGTTGGACAGTAAATGGATGTTGGCTGGTGGCAGCACGTGTTGGAACTGTTTTGAAAGAGAGAGCGGGAATTATAGAAGCCAATTCAGAAGAACAGTGTCCATGGAAGTATCTGTAGAAGAGGCATGCAGCATAAACAGTACATCTATGAGACAGCGAGTGGAGAGACTCAGTTAGAGATGGGGCATTAATTAACCTAACTGACCTCTTCTGAATGGAATCTAGAAGCCTGAGAGAGGTTTTGGGGGCACCGCCCCAGATGTGGGAACAATATTCCATGGTAGGGTGGATTTGCAATTTGTACAGAGTGAACAGCTGTTTGGAAGAAAAGTAACACCGAGAGCGAAAGAGAAAACCAAGCTTTTTAGATGCAGATTTGTAATGTGCTTGTGCCAAGAGAGATTAGAAATCAGGGTAATCCCCAAAAAAGATATATCTACCTGTCTAGAAATTGGAGTGTCATCAAAGATAAGCATAGGAGCAGAAGAATCCTTTTTGCGAGATATAAGACAAGACTGAGTTTTAGAAGGGTTGAAATCAACTAAGTTGTCCTTGCCCCACTGGAGAATTACCTGGAGATCAGCATTTAAGGAATTGGTAGTGGATATTCGAGGAGTTGAAGCTGATTGAGCAGGGCAAGGTTTCTCAAAATGGAAAGTGGAATGCAATGTGCTATCAAAATTAAAATTTTAAACCAGAGGCAAAATTATGAGAAATTTTTCGATTCCTCTTCCTCTAAGTTGTGTAGGTTAGTTTATTTTTTGTATTTAGATATGTATTCGGAAAGATATAGATTAATATTCAGATAGCCTTTGCTATTGATATTTTCGGAAACTTCGTAACTTTCGTTGGGTAGCTTAAATGTAACTTCTTTGGTGATTTAATTTTGTCAACAGTTTAATTTTTGCAATATTTTAACATAAATTCAGTAATATATTGTAAATTTAAATTTCGTAATCTTTCTAAAGTTAAAATTTTACTTAAATTATGGAAGCTACAAGATCCACTTATAATACAAAGTCCAGGGACATCGGGACTCAAACGGTAATGCCGGTGGGCATTTCCAGTGTGAGTAGCGACTTCTTCGTTTGTATAGCCTGTGGCATGTATTCTAAGGCTGGTCTAGTGGACAGAACTAGCTCCACTGACGATTATTTTCTTTTCAACCGATGTAAGGAGTGTACCGATCTCAAATTGCAACTCTGTGCGTTATGAGAATTTGGGTCACTGAAGAAACGAGTGCTTTCCCTATAAACAAAATGTAACTGGGAGCTCGTCAGGGACTCAGTATCTCCTGACCTGCCAAGTGATGCACCCCTAATTTGGGTCCCGGAAAAGAACAGTCAAGTACATACTTCTCTGGTCGAAGGTGATCTAGTTTTATTGGGAGACTATTGTCAGGGAAATGGGTAACATTTTTTGTAAGAAAGATAAGTGGTCCAGAACCAGTGTGTTTGCATGAATAACAGTTGATAATGTTGCCAACAGATTGTCAGATTTTAAGGGAGGTAAAGAGAGAATTATTATTCATGTGGGGTCTAACGATATTAAACGTATTCCACTTGACCACCTGTTGTGTAAATATAGGACTATGCTGGAAAAATGGCGCGATTTAGGTCAGAATGTGCATGTCTTTGCAATTCTGCCCAGACACGATAGGAGGGATTATATGTTGAAAGCCTTGTGGATTAACTCGAGACTAGATGTGCGGAAGTTTGCCTTTAGCCAGCGGGTGGTTGATTGTTGGAACAGGTTTCCACCTGTTGTTGTGGAACTGGATGGGTTGAATAAATTCAAGGGAGAACCAGATAAATTCTTGGAGGGTACGGGTGGGTGAACTGTTTTTTTTTGTTGTTGATGCTATATAAGCTTGCTTTCTTGCATCATTTGCTATTACTACTTGAGGGAATCTGCAAGGCTCTGGTGGGGGGGATTTTTAAATAGCATGGCTTGCATTTGTAGAATGAATGTATTTTGTAGAGATGGTATTCATTTAAACACAGGTGGTGCTGCAAGGATTTTTTCCAGTATCATTGGGGATACCCTGAGGGTTTAGGGAAACTGCTAGTTATCGGACAGAAGGGTAATTCAGATCCGCGTTTATCTGATGATATAGGTCAAAGTAATGCTTCCACTCATCTCATGAGTTCTTTTTTTGTTGCCACAACAGCCGATGTTGATAAGATGCTCTGAGAGTAGCAAAGTTTCAAATGAGGTGGAAGATAAAGCTTGGGATACAAACCCAAACAACTTCAAGGGTTAGTCTCAACTGTGTCTACTTAGCCTTAGTCTAGATTACTTAGTCTCAACTTTGTCTACAGTAATGACGATAGTGTTGTCAATAAAATGACTTAATTTGATCTAGTTAGGAAAACTAAGGCTGATATAATAGGGCTAACAGAAACGAGGTGCCACCCAAAAATTGGTGATGACGAGTTCCACTACGGGACGTATAATGTATTCAGGAAAGACAGAAGGGGTGGAGGGATAATGCTTCTTATCAAAATCAGCCTTAGCGCCAAAAGTGCTTTTGCTGAGCCTGAAGTTGACGTCTGCCAACACGTAGAATCTGTGATGTGAGTTAGTTGGAAGCAAAGGAACAATGAGAGTGGGAGCAATTCACAGACCAGAAGATTGCGAAGATTATGACGAGAGTCTTTACATGCAGATGGAATGGGCAAGCAAGCGTGAATGTCTTATTATGGGTGACTTTAATCTGGCCCAGATTGATTGGAATAAGTGGAAGGGAAACTCACCATGGGGAAAATTTTTTAAAATAAACTAGATTATTATTTGTATCAGCATGTTAGAGAAAGTACTAAGGGTGAGAATTTTCTTGACCTCATCATTAATCATTATTAACGAATATCAAATTATGTACAGGAAACATTGTCAGGAAGTGATCATTTAATCGTCAGTTGGAAGACGAAGAAAGATGTTGCAGTAGTTAAAGGTAAAGGCACGGGTTTTAACTTCAGAAGAGGAGACTTTGACAATTTAAGGCGCTAGGTGGCACCTATTAATTGGGCGAATTCTTGAGGGATGGCAAATACATTTGAATTATCGAACACTTTTAAAGAAAAAAAAATTGAGCATAAAGGCAAGTAAGTCTCCCGCAATTGATGGCATTGTAGTTTTGAGAGCGAGCGCGAGGGAGTGTATTGAACCATTGAAGTTAATTATGTGGGCATCTTTGGACTCAGTGGAGATTCCTATGGATTAGAGAAGTGCAGGTGTGTCGCCAATACATAAAAGCAGTTCTAAGAGTGAAGTTGGTAACTACAGACCGGTTAGTCTGACTTCAGTAGTAGCAAAAATCATAGAAACAATGATTGAGAGTGCAATCCAGAGATATTTAGATAGATATAGCATTTTAAAGGACACACAACATGGCTTTGTTATGGGAAAATCATTTTTAACTAAATTAGTAGGCTATTTGGACACAGTTACTCATGAGCTGGATTTAAGAAACAATTTTAACATAGTTTATTTGGATTTTAGCAAAGCATTTGACTCTGTCGATCATGAGAAGTTACTGTATAAGATTGAACAGGTTGGGATTACTGGTAAGACTCTAAATGGGTAGCTGCAGAGCAGAAGGCAGAGGGTTGCGATTAATGGATATTCTTCAGATTGGTGTAACGTTAGGAGTGGCGTCCCTTTCACTTTCATAAATGATATCGACAAAGGGATAGAAGCCGTGATGTCAAAATTTGCATATGACGTAAAGATTGGCAGATTTGTCAAGATCAGTGCCATGCAGAGCTCCTTCAGAATAACTTGAACAGACTTTAAGTATGGTCAGAGAAGTGGCAGCTTTGTTTTAATGCTACTAAATGCAAGGTCTTACACTTGAGGAATAGCAACCCACAAATAAAGTATTTACTTGGTGGGGTTGAATCAAAAACAATAGAGGAGGAAAGGGATCTGGGAGTTACAATACGAGCAGATATGAAGTTTTCTGAACGGTGTAAACAGGCAACCAGGAAACCCCATGGTGTCCTATCGATGATTTAGCGAACGTTATCCTGTAGAGATAGGGACATCATAATCCAACTGTAAGACTGCTGGAATACTGTGTTCAAGTATGGAGACTTCATCTGAAAGATGGGCAATTCGAATGGTGAGATAGACAGAAGGACGACCGTATGAGGAAAGACTTCGATTATGAGGGCTCTGAGAAGGATTAGTAAAATGAATAAATGAACAATTCCAGAAATATAGGCCATAAATTCAAATTACAGGGGTTGAGGTTTAAATTAGATTTTGCCAGTGCAGCAAAAGCCTGTGGCTTTCTTGCACCATATGGCAAACACTATTACTAAGTTTCTGGCAACTCCCCCACCGGAGGGTTTAAGAACCTCTGTTAATCCAACTCTGCCAATCCTACTCGACCCAAATAACTGTAATTGTAGTTCTTTTCACGACAGTCACACGAGCCAGACTGTTTCTCCACATGCTTTGCGTAGAAAGCCTCCTCACCTTTCCATTGCAATAATAAGTTAACTGATTATCTAGTATCTAACAATTGATTTTTAAAAAGTTGCATTTATATATTGCATGATATGATCTCACTATTGACACTTCACACCATCTATCTATTCGTGATTTAAACCAAAAATACCTTCCTTTAGAAGAAACAAGTCCATTCACTGCAGAAGAACTTACTTCAATCTTGAATAAAATTCAGTCAAACAAATGTCCTGGCGATGACCTGATTGACAATATATTTATCAAACACTTTTATGACCTAAGGCCCAAAGTTCTACTTAAATTATTCAACAACTGCTTAAATACTGGAACGTTTCCCAAACCGTGGAAACACGCCATTCTTAAGATTTTACATAAACCTGGTAAGCCACTAGATAATGCGAGATCCTACCGCCCCATAGCCTTGCTCTCTCACCTGGGAAAAGTGTTAGAGAGATTAATTTCCAATAAAATAACCACACTGCAGGGAGCCACAAGCTCCACATCCTCTCTTCAATACGGATTTAGGCAAGGGCTTGGATGCGAAGACGCCTTATTAGAACTCCACCACCTCATTGACTGCTCCACTTCCAAGTACGTTATGGCAATCTTTATCGATTTTGAGGGCGCTTTTGATAATTTATGGTGGGAAAGTGCCCTCAGCAGACTCCGTTCCAATCACTGCTCTCTTCAGCTTTATAAACTTGTTAGAAACTATTTTGCTGATCGCACCGTCACCGTCATCACTAAAAGCACGAAGATTAACAGATCTGTCTCCCGTGGTGGCCCCCAAGGATCAATTTTAGGTCCCTTGATTTGGAACCTAGTTCTCGATGATTGGCTGCTTAGGACGACTGAATTTCAAAATGTGCAAAAACTTGCGTATGCAGATGACATTATCATTTTAGTGAATGGAAACTCAAGATCTGAATTAGAACTCTATGCCAATAAAGTACTCTTTGAACTATCGTCCTGGTCCTCTAAGAACAAATTAAAATTATCCCCAACAAAATCGAAGATCATGATTTTTAAACACAAATTAGACTATCGCAGACCACCAGTTGTAAAACTTGACAAGAAATCACTTCCACTTGTCCGAAGCACCAAATTTTTAGGAGTCATCATCGACGACCGCTTTTCCTTTACTGAGCATATTCAACATCTGTCTGTCAAAGTTAAGAGTTTTACCGCAATGCTGCTCCAAATTACCAGACAAGACTGGGGACTGAACACTAAAACCCTACATCTATTTTATAATGCTGCCATAATCCCAATTACAACCTACGCTGCCAGCCTTTGGTTTAGACATACTGCACTCAAAACAGTACAAACCAAGTTATCCACTATTCAACGTTGCTTTCTCCTCAGCCTACTTCACGTTTGCCGAACAGTATCAACTCCAGCTTTACAGACTCTTGCAGGCACCATACCACTTGACTTGCATGTTGTGTTTAGAGGGCTTTGCTTTTACATCCGCAAAGGCATTTCTGTGGAATTTCAGGGAATCATTGTTAACCCTCAGACTGATCCCAAAACTGAGCGAACGAGATGCTGGAATTTGTTAGTGAATACCTGGCAGAATAGATGGAACTCTACCGAAAAAGGAGCTATCACCAAAAACTTCGTTCCCGCCGTAACTGCACTACTCTCATCATCCACCAGAAAATGGTTTTCACCCTCACTGTTTACCTCCTACATACTAACTGGGCATGGTTCGCTTAACGCAAAACTCTACCAATTCAGACTTTCCAATACAGTCTCCTGTCGATGTGGGCTACCGGAAGACTCTCCTCACGTACTTTTTGAATGCTCCATTTACGAGGATCTAAGATCGGCTCTTAAGGCAATAGTACCAAACTTGTGTCCCGGAGGTGAGAAGATACTCATTTCTGTCAACAATTTCCAGGCCCTTCAAACCTTCTGCAATGCTGCTTTTAATCGCAGGAAGGCTCTCAACCTCAATGTTAATTCAAGAAATGAAACTGAAAATGCATCATAAATCATAATACAACTGTGCGCTGCCTCGTCGTCCTGATGACGTCATATACAAAATTGTTGTGGCTTTCAAGACCACGCAAAGATTTTAACAGATGCTGCACTTCTCTGACTCATCCTTTATCAAGACTCTCTTCAACTAAACCTCTGCTCAGTGATACCGTCATCTACCAGAGACTTCTGACACCACTCCAGATTAACAGAATTCAGAATTATATCTAGAACTTGTTCCTGCCGATCATGATTGAATGACATTACTACTTCTGTTTGACAATACACCCTTTCTCTTTGTGGACCACTTTGGGCAGCACTACACAAAGATGTGGGCAAGAAATGGATAAAGATTTTATTTCACCTTTTTTTTAATTTTTTTTTTTATTTATATATATTTTTTATTTATTATTTTTTTACTTTATGCTATTCTCATCCTTATTTCTTCGTCTTCTGCTGTCCTGGCTCCTGGGTGTGTGTGTCTATATATTGCATAATAATGAGTTCCATGTGTGCATCAGTCCCGCTGTTAGAGGGCACACTGTAATCGAAAAAGAAATAGAAGTGGTAGTAAGACGAGTGTGTGAAAAATTTAAATTCCAACCTATGCAATCCGTTAAAAAAAATTGAAATAAAAAATAAGAATTTTTCAGCAAAAATCCACAAGAGGTTTGCTTATACATTTCAACCGTTACAACTAAATTGAACAATTTTTTTTTTGTTGTTCTAAGTATTTTTATGGGATAACTTTCTAACTTTCCTCATAAACTTTTTGAAATGTTTCCAGAATATTGTCTTCAAGTAAACAGAGGAATTTTTGTCAGCAAAGTCAGAGGACTTTTAAAATTAATCAAGCGCAAAAGGAAAGGTAAAAAAATAAAGCAAATACGGTCAAAGTGATAAAGCAACTGTTAAAATTTGAAAAGTGATCAAATTTGGAAAGAAGAAGGTAAGGTTTATATATGAAAATGACCGCAGAAATTCAACTATAAATTTACACTAAAAATGTACAGTATATTTGCCGTTATTATGCTAGTTTTTTTAATAATCAAAATTATTTATCGGGTTGATAACTGTAGAACATCGGCAATTATATATATACAGCGCCCAAATGTGGAGTGATGAATCATGTCGTGCATCAGATAGAGATACTTGTGTACACAGGATGTGGTGGGTGTGCAAGGAACACTTTCATAAGAACTGTATTGTACCCTACTTAGGTTCACTGGTGGCTACCTAATCGTTAGCAACATTGACTGTTGGAAAAATAAAGTGGACCTCCAAACTCTCACGTTGTAATGTGCATTAGACGTAACGAATTGGTCTGAGAAAATTCGCAATACCCGGAGATAAACACCAACTTGATGAAGCACTGAATGAAGAAGTCGAAATAGTTTTGTTGAGCTCTCTCTCTCGCTCTTTCGGTTCTTCTTTTTTGTTCTTGTGTTCATGCGTTCATTTATATAAAGCATTTCTTTTTCGTTTTGATGCTCTGTGTGAAATGACCACATCAGTTAGAAGTTGCTGGCTTATGATTAACTTCCTAACCCCCTAATAATCACTGAAAACCCCATCTAATATCTGATCTCATTTACTTCAGAAACCAGTCTCCCGTTTTACTTCAGCAAATGCCTTTTTTTTTCAGGTCGTTTCACATTTTTCTCCCAGCCAATTTTCCAGACTACCGTGGGTAAGACTTATTG
The DNA here is from genome assembly GCF_048544385.1 of Mastigoproctus giganteus. Classification (NCBI taxonomy): domain Eukaryota; kingdom Metazoa; phylum Arthropoda; class Arachnida; order Uropygi; family Thelyphonidae; genus Mastigoproctus; species Mastigoproctus giganteus. Next base: position 66,879,430 of record NC_143587.1, read on the forward strand.
TTCTATAATCGGCCCCATTCCTACAAATCCCCTTTTCGTAAGGCTCTAATGAAGATAGATTTCCAACACTCTAGCCAGTGATATCAGCTCCACCTATAAAAAAGTATAATTTATGTAATCGCCAAACACCATATTCTTCTACTGCTTTCAAAGGCTTTCCATTAATTCCGCCAGTTGCTGAATGTTTCCCATTCATCACGTCTTTAATTGTCAACTTCACTCTCCTAATTAACGAAACAGCCTTTCTTTGAGAGTCTTGAGATTAGTCATTTTCTTCTGGACATCTCTAAATTGGGAGTCTTTCTTATCGTGCCTAAAATGCCTGCCCTTAATTAGACGCTCTGAGTGGCCGCCTAGAACCTAAAGAACTTTCAACTAATTTTAAGATGAAATTCATACTAATTTCATAGGCAATGGCTGTTGCTTTACAACATAATTAGTGTCTGAGGTTATAGACCTTCAGAGGGACCAATGACAACAACAAGATTATATTTTATACTGAGCGAAATTGAAAATAAAAATCACTGGTACCCAAAACGACAAGGTTTTAACGATGAAAAATATACAATTTTATTGAGGTAAGGTTTAATATAGGTATATATAAAACGCTAAAACAACTAAGGCTGTGGGCCGTTAATGTATTATGGTATCGTTAGTGTTAATTGGTGTATTTGCCTATTTACCAAGCAAAACCACCAAGTTTCCATGAGATAAAACCATGCTACGATCACCAAGACCGGCTAACTCGGCCACGGTTTGAAAAAGTCGATATATGTTGCTCACGTTGAGACTGGATTCAAACAACGTTCAAATTCGGTAATTCGACCAGATTCTAACCACCAAGGCCATTATGTAAGGATAAATTGAATTTTAATGCTTATTTTAGGGTACAACATTTTTTATTACTTTGTTAGGTGTTTAAAAAAACGTTGCTTGCTGTTTAATGAAAATAAATGGAGGAAAATAATTAAAAACGAATTAGAGACGTTTGATGAAAATAAAGGCAGCTCCTGTATTTGTGTAATTAGCAAATATTTTAGACGTGATCAGAGACGTTATCTAGGAAGCTGATTAAATCTGACCACAGACTTTTCGTTTAAGAAATCTTAAGTTTCATTCAAACCGCAACTAAACTAACATAATACATGCTTCTTTAACACTAAAGAACTGTAGTTTTCTGGGGGAGTAGTGGATGAGAGCAGTAATTTCATAGAATTGTGCAATAGATTCATTTCATAAAATTGTGCAATAGATTCATACAAATATGATATTGCATTCAATCTCGTAGTCTAGTTAGTCACCAACACAAAAAAAACTACCAAAATTCTAAACATTTAAAGATATGACAGAGTGTGTTTAGAACTTTAAGTCGGTAGAGTTATTTTTGAAGTTTTGCACAATCAAGACGAGTAGGAGGCCGCGAATTTTAGGATCTTACCTTCCACGAGCCTATAATCTCGGACCTCTACGATCCTTCATTTTTATCAGTGACATCCCTTCCATCTGTGTCAACTCAAACGTCAGATACTTGTGTGCGGATAACTTGAAGCTTTTTGCCGCTATCTGTAACCAAATGTTTGAAAGCGAAACACGATTGGTTTGACTATAAATTTTCTGTATGTATTGACACTAGCTCCTTCATTCTGCACCTACATGGGTTCTTTCTACATCGGTCGAGCCTTATCAATAAGTTAGAAACCAAATTCATATTAGTGCATCTCAGATGATTCCCTATTGATATAAGTTATCTGGATATAAAAACCACTTTTAATGCTGTCTTAAATGATAATCTTATATAAAATCTCTTTGGATAAGATTTAGATATGTATTTGAACTATATAAGCAGGCAGAAATCTGTCTGTGATGATACCTGAAGTGTGGGAAGCTTCTAGACGCATGCATGTCCAGTGAGACAATGTGACTACGGTAATTTTCATTAAAGCTTCCTAACATGAATTTGGTGCTAAGTCTAGTTTAACTAAGACTGCGTGTCCTTCTCATGGTCCTGGCTTTGGGAAGGATTTGATTCTTGTGAATCAGCCACTTAAAAACTAATAGGTTTTTGGTCAGTTTATTTCTACTACTCTTATATTTACTGGTGAATATAAAACTCTATGCATCAGCAAATTTAATGATTTGTTTGATTCAACTGACTCTTAATCTCTTGTTATTACAATATGCAATATCCTAAATCTATAGGATTTTAAATAGGTTAAGTATCGTTAGGATTTTAAATGGGTTAAGTATTGTCGGGATTTTAAATGGGATAAAATCCATTATTCGGGATTTTAACTTTGAAAATTACTTTATAATTTTCTTCATTAAAGTAAGATGTATCATTAGGTACTCTTAAAAACCCTCCCAAGACCGACGAACATAGCTATGCTGTTAAAAAAACATAAAAGCCCTCCTCAATTCGGGATTCGAATCCAGTCATTTTCTACAGCGTGGAAGGACAGCGATCATAACCACTGAGCTGACAGTTAGGGCAGTGGAGAAATACCTTAGATACTTGACTATAAATCAAGATTATAAATCGAAAAGTACGGGGTCATCTTATATATGGGTAACGTCAGGTTTCTACAAAGGAAGAAAACTTTATGCTAATAACTTCAAATAATTTTGTAAATATTACTGGGAAAAATAAATTTTGTTCACAATTCTTTATAGAGAAAGTATAATTGATAGATTATAGTATATCCAGTCGCTACTAAGTTTTGATACACACTGTTTTGTTGAACAAATTCAGGTGACAACCTTGCATTTCTCAGCTTTTATAGCGCCTATAAATTCTGATTCTGATAATTGCGCAACAACCACATTTGTTGTTGCACAGTAATCAGAATTTGATAATTAAAAGTACCGTTGTTTTAATCGGAAGTACAATTGATACTACTAGTATTCACGTAAAGCAGGTTTTATTAATTATCTTATAAATGGTGAAAGATGGGTTGCAATTTTGAATGGGATGCTGTTACTGACGCAGCGTTATATTTTACGCAAAGGCTGTACCTAATATATCATCATATTATAATAAAGCATACATCATCTTTTAAGGGCACAAAGGGTGATATTGTTGTACACGTTGCCATCAATGACATTAAGAGTAGGAGATCTGCAGATTTGCTTAACAAGTACAGGTCAATGTTGCAAAAAAATCGTGAGTTAGGGTTAAATTTGAAAGTGTCTGCAATTCTGCCCAGACACGATAGGAGGGAGTATATGATGAGAGCCTTGTCAATCAATTCGGCCCTGGAGGAAATGTGCAAGGCTCAAGGGGTAGAATTTTTCTCAGCCTGGTCTGTACTTGTTAACAGGAGAGACTGCTTCTGCAGGGATGGGATACACTTAAATAGAAAGGGTGCAAGAATGTTTGCTGATGCTATCGAGGCAGTGTTAGGTGAGTCTGAAAACTGATAGCTTGGGGGGGGGGGATTCACAGACTAAAAGGTTAAAAGTAGGTGAAGGTGATTCTTGCACTACTTCTATTAGAATAAGCAGTGGCGTGGAGCGAGGGGTGTTGGGGGTTTCAAGGACTGATGGCAGTCATCGTGAAACGGGTGGGTATATGGCATGTGTCAGGGTAACTAGGAATAGGAATAGGTGCATGTATGCTTGCATGTATACCAATGCTAGAAGTATAGTAAATAAATTTGATGAATTTGAAGTGTTGGTCAAGACATCAAAGGAGGATATTGTTGGGATATCAAAGACGTGGTGTCACACAGATATAGGGAATGCAGAACTGCAATTTGGGGAGTACAATGTCTACAGAAAGGATAGACAGGATAGGAAGGGAGGAGGGGTTATGCTATTAGTTAAGAAAAACAAAATCAAAAGAAGTACATCCAGTTGATATAGATGAACAGTGCACTGTTGAGTCAGTTTGGTGTGACGTAAGCACTGCAAAAGCAAAAATAAGAGTAGGAGTGTGTTATAGGCCTAATGACTCGAATGAGTACAATGAACAATTGTACAGAGAAATAGAGTGGACCAGTAAATCAGAATGTCTTATAATGTGGGATTTTAACTTCCCAGATATTGACTGGAACTTGGGGGTTCGTCACTCACACACTAATAATATTTTCTGGATTTATTGGATGATTGTTTTCTGCAGCAGTATTTCGAGAAGCAACCAGAGAAAGTAACACTCTTGATCTGGTTATCAGCAGTGATCATTCGTGCATTAAGAATTTGCAGATAACTGCAATATGGCCTTAGTTGCTAATGCTCCTAAAAACTAAATGGCAGATAAAGGAACCGCTAGGTGGCAGTGATCACAGTGTACTGATGTAAGTGAAAATTTACTTAAAGATTTACTTAAAGATATAATTACATCAGGAGTAAAGGAAGGAGTTTTTGCTTCCGTAAAGGTGACTACAGTGGTCTCAGACAGTTTTTAAATTCTGTACAGTGGGACCAACTGATGATGTTACCAACAGTAAATTCTAAGTGGGAAGCATTCAAGGAATTAATCGTGGATGCTACTAAAAGTTTCATACCTATTAAGAAATATTGTTCAAGGTTTAGGCCTAAATGGTTATCAAATGAACTAATGAGACTCGTGGCAGAGAAGAAAAATGCATGGGATGCATATAAATTATCAGGCGACACAGAAGCCTATGGCAGATATAAGCCAGTCTGTAATCAGGTCACAAAGGAGGTTCGGCAGGCGAAGGCGGATTACGAGAAATCTTTGGCAAAAGATGCTAAGAAAAACAGCAAGGATTTCTTTACTTGTATAAACTCTAAAAGGAAGGGGATGAATCTGATTGGTCCACTTGATATCGATGATTCGACTGTTGATGATCCTGCTCAGACAGCAAACAAACGCAATGAGTATTTTGCATCTACATTCACGCATGAGGAGTTACTAAGGTGTGAAAATGGCAGAAGGTTATCAAATTGTAGCAGGATACTTAACGATTTTGTAATAACTGAAAGCAAAGTGGAGGAGAAATTGTTGAAGTTAAACATAAGAAAAGCACCTGGGGTGGATGGGATCTATCCAGTTATATTAAAGGAGGCGGCAAAGCAACTAAGCAAACCCTTAGCCATAATTATGAGAGCTTCCTTGGACTCAGGGGAGGTACCCATGGACTGGAGATGTGCAAATGTATCCCCAATTCACAAAGGGGGATCGAACGGTGACACGAGTAATTACAGACCAGTTAGTTTAACTTCGGTTCCGGGTAAAATAATGGAGTCACTGGTTAAAGATGCATTGCAGGATCATCTAGACAAGACTGCAGCAATAATTCAGACACAGCATGGGTTTGTTAAGGGAAAGTCTTGTCTGACAAATTTGGTAGGATATTATGATGTGGTTACAAAGGAACTGGATGTAAAAAATAATTTTGATATCATATATTTGGATTTTGAGGAAAGCTTTTGACACTGTTGCGCATGGAAGACTATTGTACAAATTGGAGCAGAATGGTATTAAGGGTAAGTTGCTACAATGGATAAAAGGATGGTTGAGTGGAAGAAGACAGAGGGTGGTAATCAATGGGTGCTGCTCTTCGTGGACTAATGTTATTAGTGGAGTCCCACAGGGTTCGGTGTTGGGTCTACTGTTGTTTTGTATATTTATCGATGATATTGATGAAGGTATATCAGGCTTAGTATCGAAGTTTGCAGATGATACAAAGGTTGGCAGGATTGTTAATGATAGTAATGGCAGTGTGCTCCGGAAACAGGATCTAGATAATTTGGGCATATGGGCTAAGAAGTGGCAACTGAAGTTTAACCTTGACAAATGCAAAGTACTACAATGGGTAGAAGTAACCCCAGAGAAACGTACCAACTGTGTGGTACTACACTTAAGGTGGTAGAAAATGAAAAAGACCTGGGAGTAATTGTGCAGTCAGATATGAAGTTTTCTGAGCAATGCAGACAGGCTGCCAGGGCAGGTCATGGGGTTTTGTCAATGATATAAAGGAATTTTGCTAGCAGGGAAAAGGAAGTGATTATCCCTTTGTATAAGGCAATGGTCAGGCCACGCCTTGAGTACTGTGTACAGGTCTGGAGGCCTCATTTTAGGAAGGATGTAGATTTGCTTGAGTGTGTATAGAGAAGGGCAACAAGATTGGTGAGGGGAGTGAAGGGATCCTCTTACCAAGAGAGGCTTAAGTTCTGCAAATTGCAGTAGCTGGAGAATAGGCAACTACGGGGTGATCTGATTGAGGTGTATAAGGCCTTGAATGGGTTGAGCACACTGAATTCTGCTGGGATCCTTCCACTTGTTCAGATTACGAACCTAAGGGGGCATAAATTCAAATTAAGAAAAGACAGATGTAGAATAGATGTGCGGAAATTTGTCTTTAGCCAGCGGGTGGTTAATTGCTGGAACAAACTTCCATCTGTCGTTGTGGAAATTGATAGGTTGAATAAATTTAAGGAGGAACTGGACAAACATTTAGAGGGGATTGTTTTGTATTTTTTTTTTTTTTTTTTTTTTTGACTGATGCTGGATAAGCTCATACACTTGCTTTCTTGCATCACATGCCACTACTACTACTAGTACTAATAAACTGGACATTCAGTTATACTCGTAAGTTACAGAAACAATCTCTGTAAGCGTCTCTCTCTGGGAAGAATATTTCATAAGATCACTTTTTGAAATTAACTGACTTTATTTACTCGGAACTGTAGTTAGCCGCTCTCAAACGGAGGTTAAAAAATAAATAAATAATAATAGAGAATTTTCTTCGTTTATTTTTATAGAAATACGATATCGTGATTCTCTTTTTCGTATACAGTGCAGAAAATTGTAGGTTTCCTATTTTTCGCACAAGATGGCACCACAAGTAAACCTTCATTCAAGAAATTAGCATTAGCATTAGCATTAGTAGAGGCATTTGATGCAAGAAAGCAAGCTTATGCAGCATCAGCCAAAAAAAAAAAAAAAAAAAAAAAGTAACATAAATAAATAAAAATAACCACTTCCACTTCACCCCTCTGTTCGTTCGAAATACCTGTCCAGCTGAGCCTTAAACTTATTTAGGCTATCAACTTCCACGACAAGGGATGGAAGTCTGTTCCACCCACCAACCACCCGCTGGCTAAAGGCAAATTTCCGCACATCTATCCTACATCTGTCTTTCCTCAATTTGAATTTATGCCCTCTCAGGTGATTTTTCTGAGCTAGAGGAAGAATCCCATCAGCATTGAGCATGCTCAAACCATTCAAGGCTTTGTACACCTCTATCAGATCACCCCGCTGGTGCCTAGTTTCCAGACACTGTAATTTGCAAAACTTAAGCCTTTCTTCGTAAGAGAACCCCTTTGTCCCATTCACCAATCTAGTTGCCCTTCTCTGTACTCGTTCCAGCAGCTCTACATCCTTCCTGAAATGAGGCCTCCAGGCCTGTATACAGTACTCTAGGTGTGGCCTGACCATTGCCTTATACAAGGGAATAATCACCTCCTTATCCCTGCTAGAAAAATTCCTATATATCATTGACAATACACCATGAGCTACTCTTGCAGCTCGTCTGCACTGCTCAGAGAACTTCATATCTGCCTGCACCACCACCCCCAGGTCCCTTTCATTCTCTACCACTGTCAGTGTAGTACCACAGAGTTGATACGTTGCTCTGGGGTTGCTGTTTCCCATATGTAGTACTTTACATTTGTCAATGTTAAACTTCATTTGCCACCTCGAAGCCCATCTACTCAACCTTTCCAAATCCTGTTGCAGCAGCATAGTGTCAGTAGTGTCCTTGACAACCCTGCCAACCTTCGTATCGTCTGCAAACTTGGACATTAAGCCTGATATACCATCATCAATATCATTTATAAATACAGAAAACAATAAAGGCCCCAATACTGAACCCTGAGGGACTCCACTAATAACATTAGTCCACGATGAGCAGTGTCCATTGATTACCGCTCTCTGTCTTCTCCCCCTCAACCACCCCTTTATCCATAGCAGCAACTTGCCTCCAATGCCACACTGCTCCAATTTGTGCAGCAGTCTTCCATGTGCAGCAGTATCAAAAGCCTTTCTAAGATCCAAGTATATAATATCAAAGTTATTCCCTGCATCCAGTTCTTTTGTGACTGCATCATAGTATCCAATCAAATTGGTCAGGCAAGACTTCCCCTTAACAAAACCATGCTGTGTCCTAGCTATAACTGAAGTCTTGTCTAGATGATCCTGCAGTGCTTCTTTCACCAGTGCCTCCATTAATTTTCCGGGAACAGAAGTTAAACTCACAGGTCTATAATTACTTGTGTCAGCCTTTGATCCCCCTTTGTGAATTGGGGTCACATTTGCACATCTCCAGTCAATGGGTACCTCCCCTGAGTCCAAGGAAGCTCTCATAATTATGGCTAAGGGTTTGCTTACCTCCTTTGCTGCCTCCTTTAATATAACTGGATAGATCCCATCCACCCCAGGTGCCTTTCTTATGTTTATCTTCAACAATTTCTCCTCCACTTTGCTCTCAGTTATTACAAGATTCTCTAGCTTACTGCTAGAGTTGAATACACCTCTGGCATTCCCCTCGCTGAATAACTCCTCGTGTGTGAATGTCGATGCAAAATATTCATTTAGTTTGTTAGCTACCCGAGCAGGGTCATCAACAGTTGACCCATCGATCTCAAGTGGACCAATCTGATTCATCCCCTTCCTTCTAGAGTTTACATAAGTAAAGAACTCTTTGCTGTTTTTCTTCGCATCCCTTGCCAAGGATCTCTCGTAATCTGCCTTCGCCTGCCTAACCTCCTTTGTAACTTGGTTACAGATCAACTTGTATCTATCATAGGCGTCCGTGTCACGTGTTAATTTGTATGTATCCCATGCATTTTTCTTCTCTGCCATATGCCTCATTAGTTCATCTGACAACCATTTAGGCCTAAACCTTGAACAATATTTCTTAGTTGGTATGTAAAGCCTAGTAGCTTCCACGATAAGTTCTTTGAATGCTTCCCATTTTGAATTTGCTGTTGGCAATATCATCAGTTGATCCCACTGTATAGAATTTAAATACTGTCTCAGTCCATTGTAGTCGCCTTTACGAAAGCAATACCCCTTCCCTTTACCCCTAATGGTAGTTACCTCTTTGAGTAACTCCCACTTCAGCACACTGTGATCACTGCCACCAAGTGGTTCATTTATCTGCAGATTCTTAATGCATGAAGAATCACTACTGATAATCAAATCAAGAGTATTACTCCCTCTAGTTGCCTCCCGAACATGCTGATGTAAAAAACAATCATCCAATAAATCCACAAAAGCCTTGCTACTGTGTGAGTGACCAGCCCCCAAATTCCAGTCAATATCTGGGAAATTAAAATCCCCCATTATAAGACTCTCTGATTTACTGGCCCACTCTATTTCTCCGAACAGTTTCTTATTATACTCATCAGAGTCATTAGGCCTATAGCACACTCCTACTCTCAATTTTGATCTCCCAATGCTTATGTCACACCAAACTGACTCGACACTGCACTGTCCAGCGATGTCGACTGGCTTCACTTCCTTGGATTTTATGTGTTTTTTAACTAATAGCATAACCCCTCCTCCCTTCCTATCCTGTCTATCCTTTCTGTAGACATTGTACTCCCCAAATTCCAGTTCTGCATTTCTTATATCTGTGTGACACCACGTCTCTGAAATCCCCACAATATCTGCCTTTGATGTTTTGAGCAATACCTCAAATTCATCAAATTTATTTACTAAACTCCTAGCATTGGTGTACACACAAGTATACATGCACCTGTTCTTTTTCTTAGCTACCCTAACACAACCCATGTGTTTACTTGTACCCCAATGATTCCCAGCAGTCTCTGAAATATCCTGCATCTTATTTTCCAGGCTGCGGCTCATTCCAATAGAAGCAGTGCAAGAATCACTTTCACCTCTGCCAGTGGCTACTGTTAATCTATTAGTCCTTGTATCCCCCCAATCTAGCAGTTTTCCGACCCACCTAACATTGCCTCGATAGCATCAGCAAACATTCTTGCACCCCTTCTATTTAAGTGTATCCCATCCCTGTAGAAGCAGTCTCTCCTGTTAACAAGTACAGACCAGGCTGAAAAAAATTCTACCCCTTGAGCCCTGCACAATCTTTCCAGGGCCGAATTGATTGACAGGGCTCTCATCATATACTCCCTCCTATCGTGTCTGGGCAGAATTGCAGACACTTTCAATTTCAACCCTAATTCACGGCTTTTTTTCATCAGTGACCTGTACTTGTCAAGTAATTCCGCCGGTCTCCTACTCTTAATGTCATTAGTGCCAACGTGTACAACTATATCACCTTTTGTGCCCTTAAAAGATGATATCCGCTCTACAACGTCATCAACTTTTGCCCCTGGCAGACATACCCTGGTCCTATTCCACCTATCCTTTTTACAAAGCATGTTTCCCGTTTCCCTGACAATAGAGTCACCAACAACTACAACAAATTGATCACCAACAACAAATTAATAATGGATTGGACGACTATTGAGAAAGGGAAAAATATTCAGAACTATTCTGTTATCTTTCTAGATTTTTAACGACATTACTAAATTATCATAAGTAATAAACTCCTTTACATAGCAAAATATGTAAGTAAATAAACAAATAAAAATGTTAAATGGAGAATTTACACTCATCTGCGAATTTGCATTTCATATTCACATTTTCATATACTGGCAAACCAAAATAAGCTTTTAATTTTATCAACAATGCCTGAAATATGCTAACATAAATAAATTGACTTTACATCAACAGATCCATGTCCTTAATTCAAAATAAAATGTTTGAGATAAAATAATAATAATAGGCTTCGAGAATATACTGATAGTGAAATAATGAGTAAAATTAAGGTGACCATAACTAAGCTTTTCATAAACGATATGGAAGTCACAACAACCGATATTGTTGTTGTAGGGGTAAAAAGTCCTGATGGCTGTTATTGAAATCACCATCGAAGAAACACAGGATTCACATAAGTTGAATAAGTTCATTAAAGTAAATCGTTCAACGAAAGAGTAAGGTAGGGGAGAGGGTTTTAGGGCAAATAGCTGTTTCCGAATCAACTGAGAAAGTTCATATCATTAAGATGTGGTTTCTGCCAAAGTGAGAATGAAATATTTCCCACCTTTTTACCAAGAACATATTGATAACTGTTGTTATTGATACACATATAAATTCTTTAAATATATGAATGTTACAGCTAAATAAAAGTCCTTAATATGAAGATTGTTCAAAAAGTAGTAGAAAAGCATGTTATGCAGTGGCGTAGCTACCATGTAGACAGGCAAGGCAATTGCCTTCGGGCGTTGGCCCTTTAGGGTACCGGCGTCTTTAGCTGTCTCCTGTTTTTGCAATTTTCATTTTTTTAAGTAGGGGCCCCAAAAAAGGGTAGCTGCGCTACTGATGTTATGCCCTCACAGGTGGCACAGTGGTTATAATCTCCATCCTCTCACACCAAGTGGAAAACGACTGAGTTCGAATCCTGCCAATGACATGGTTGAGTTAGTCAGTTTTAGGCGAGGGTCATGGATTTTTTTCCCATCTAAAACTTGGGTTTTTGACCAAGCAAAACAGAAAGCAGCCAAAGAATATACGCAGTTAAGGACACGATATGTTGACGCTTCATAGCCTTAGTTGGTCTGGCATTTTACACACACCTAGCCTACCTACAGGTGTCCCAAAAAAGACAAGTTTATTTAGAATTATTTATTAATTTATTTATTAATTATTTAAGGTTGAATTCCTGTTAATGATACGAGGGGCCTCATACCATCGGCAGCCTGATTTTGTTGAAAAATGGTGAAGGCCGATATACTGTTTTATGTCTTATGTCGTTCGCAAACGTTGACTTTTGAGTGACTCCATCTTGTGGAACAAATTAGAGTCACAGGAATTCACGATAACATGTACACGGGAATTTCCACTACTTTTTCAACAACTCTTGCATTTTATCCTGCTGTTTCTTTCATCAAAACATGTAAGAAGTTTCTTCACACACAGGAAGATCTATAGTTTCAGCGATGCATAGAATTTCGTTTGGATAACAAAAAACGTAAGAATAGATAAACAAAAGTATCCCTGTAGAGAAGCAACCACACAAAACAAGAAAAGGATGTTGCAGCAGAACAAGTTGACCATCTTTGGCTTGATAGCTTCCGTTTGCAAAATTATACGTGAGAATTTTTGGGAAGAATAACCTCCATCAACCTCCAGGGTAAGTTTAAGGGTTTGTGAAGGACGCAAGGTGGAGTGAAAGAGAAAGAAAGAGGGCTGATATATTTCCTTTACATGCGAGTTGACTTAATGGTAGACAAAAACATAAGTCGAACAGAGATGCTATGAGTGAGCAGCCTTTCCTCTCTTTGTCATTTTATTACAGTTTTCTAAACGGGAGCACACAAAAAAATAGCCATATTTCGATAAAATAAATATAGTACAACACTATTAAGCTAGGAAATGTCGAAAAGATTTTAAAAGAATCAATAAAGACTCAAAAGGAGAAAAGATTAACGCATGCGACCAACGTCAGCGACTAAAATTGATCCACAGCGCTTTCTGTAATACTTAAGAGCCAGATATAAAGTGGAGTAGCGGATGGATGGATTTTATTTATTTATATGTTTTTTAAAGTTAGGCAGATGTCAAAATCAAATAAAACAGGATGAGAGTATTTTTGTGTCCGTTTCTCAGTTTTTTTTAATTCTTTCTCTGGAATAGCAAACAATTAACAGGATAAGATTAGTACTTTTTGCTTTCTTAAGATTAACAAACCAAAATGTTTTTCATGAATATTTTATTGTGAAAAGTGTCGCCGAAGGCGAATATTTGATATTATAGGCAACTCAGCATGAAAATTCCTAGTATCTAATAGAAATCGATCTACCACCTTACAGAGCAGCATAAGTGCAAATTACTCATGCCTATAAAAACACGGGCTGCGACTACATCAGTTCATTCCTATTTTTCTTTTTTGGCTTGCTCAGTGGGATAGCCACATCTCCAGTACTCAGATAGCAAGTCATCGCCGTTTAGCTGACTCTTTGAGATGGTGGGCCATTGGACGACTTTAAGCCGGGCAGTTGTAAGTGGAGGTAGCACATTGGCTTAATATGTTACGCAGTGTGGTCTTGGCACAAGAGACAGGAACAATTACAAGAAGTCCTGGCTGAGAAAGATCGAGGGCTACGTCAACCAGAACAGAGAGCTATTTGGCTCTAACAGCAAGACGGAACCCTACGACGTCCTGTCATTAACTACCTCTTGAAGTTGCTGCGGCCACAGGTGAAAACATTTCCAACTGGACTGTGTTAAGAAGGCTCAATTCAAATGCACTCTAGGCAAGGAAGCTAGGGGTTTTTTATCCTATTAACCCCAAAACAGGCAAATCGACCAGACCAGAGAACACACGCAATTTACAGACATATTACATAAACGAGTATATGTAAGAAATTACGGGTGGCCCTAATATAATAATAATTTGAATTCCATTAACCCCAAACCACCGAAGAGCTCGTCAAAACTGATACCATGAACATGTGACTTGAAGCCCTAACAAATGGGGTACAGTTCTGTTCTCTGATGAGTCCCGTTTTAGCCTAAAAACAGATTCTAGACGTTACTTCATCTGGAGATAATGAAGAATACGGTACCATTCCTCCAACATCAGAGAAAGGGACACTTCGGTGGAGGCGGTATTCTCGTGTGGGCCGCACCTATCTTCATGTTTTTCATAAGAGTACCGTAACTGCACAGAGGTACCGAGAACGGATCCTAGAACCTCATGTGCGGCTTTGTAGGGGTACGGTTGACCCAGATTTTCTATTCATGCACGACAACGCCACTGCACATAGAGCTCGAGAAGTGGAGGAATATCTTGAAACTGAAGATATCCAACGACTACCGTGGCAAGCACGATCACCAGACTTAAATCCGATCGAACATGTGTGGGTCGCCCTTGGGAGTCGCATTGCACGCCAACGGCCAGCTCCTCAGTCATTTGGTGAGCTAAGGTCTGCGCCGGTGGAAGAATGGATTTGTTGTAACAGAATCTTATAGACACCCTTATATCGAGCATGGTTCACCGCTGTCAGGCCGGTTTAGCCGTTGGAGAGGGTCATATGCCGTACTGATGTCATGTGACCATATTTTCGAGCATCTTGTATCGACTTCTGTAATGTGACCTTTTTGGTAATTCTTATAAACCCCTATAAATGTCCCTTATAGCTGTCTGAAAACGAAGTTTCTTACTGTCTCTTAATTTCATTGTTATTCTATGGTACACCATCGTACCAAATTTTGTCCTGCTTCATCGCCAGCTACACGAGTTACACCACGTTTTCTACGTATTCTGTTAACCTTGTCGAACAGCATATATTCTTAGAAAATTAGTCCTAGAGAGGAACATTTAGCTGGAATAACAAATTTGATTCGTTCATACATCATCTTAGAACAAATAACAATTTGATGCCTTTTCGATCTGTTGTCTCCCATCTGTATTTCTTGTGAAATCTAAAGAATCGTTTGATCACTCATATTTAACACTGCAAGCGAATATTTTACGGCAACTCTTCCCGCAGTCTGAGACCACAGGCGTCGCCAGGGACTGTCAAACTAATGAGTCTTTCACTCTCTTCGAAAATTATCGCTCATATTTCTGATGTATACAAGCTTTCATATTCTAAATACTTCGATCCTTTCTGAACACTCATCGCAATGCAGCTCATCCTCCATTCCATGACTCCATATAAGGTATCCTTAAAACCGTCGCCTAAATTAGAACGATAAAAGGTTATCTCCTTTACTTGTGCCACTGAATTGCAAACCTCAGCCAATGTAGCTAACTTTTGCTCATACACTTGGTTATGTTTTACGCTTTGCATATCACGTAAACGTTTTAGATAGAGCTTTTTTTAATAACAAAAACCGGAGTTACTAAACTGCTCACTCACCGAATTTTACCATTACCACATGCAAAAACCAGAATGCGATGCGTCAGCTTATATTTGATTGCCATTGCCAGCCACTGAAAAAAACTTTCTGGAACTGAAATGTTTTGTAAACAGGCTCCTGATGAATATTTAGTAGTCCTGGTGGTACTGAAATCAAATCTTCCAAGAGATAATAGAAGCACAGCTGAAAAATTAATTGCAAGAGTCTCGAATCAGATCGCCCCCCTCAGACTTTTCAGGTACTACACTAATAGATAAAAATTAGATACTAATGACAAAAGTACAGCTTCTGAAAAATAATTGATACAAGTCTATGGAATTTCGTGTATTACGATACAATAGAACCGTGCTGAATTTATGGATTGTGAAATTTGTGATAAAATCAGTTCCTGAGTACGTACTTCAAAACAACTATTCAGCAGACGAAGTTGTAGATGTTCTTAATATGAAATATAATTACACTGACAGCGAGACAACACTTACAAAGGCCTATCTTGCTCTCAATGAGTGTTAAATTGACTTGAGAGTATTGAAGACAGTTCTCCTAGGGTCTGCACTTGAGTTATTGAGCATACATGTGCAATGAGATTCAAGTCTGAAAACTTTGGGGGGGTCACTCCATTCATGACCTCAATCTGATTATAATTTGCTTGACTTGTGCTTGACTTCAGAGATATAAAATGCGTTGATCCTTTAACATGTTCTTTTATACGCGCACTGTCCCTTAAAATAGCATTCACTGTTCAAGCAGCGAGACCTAATTCCCGTGCAATAGATGACAAACTTTCTAAATCAATTTTGTTTCGTTTCCTAGCACTGCCAGCATTTGCACTTTCCATTGGTCCCTTTCCCTTCACCATTGTAATAAGTAAATAGGAATGAAGAGAAGATTCTGAAAATTTATTTATGTTTTTTATATGATTGAAGATTTCAGTGAAGGGGAACGAACTCATTTCACCCTAATACCGTAACGTAAAAACCCACAGAATTCCAGTTATCGGTATTATCGCAAATGCAATAAGATCGAGTTTAATAGAATAGAATAGAATAGAATCTTTAATTGCAGCAATGATAGACATACAATTAGTCCCGTCACGGCATGGTGGTGCCAGGGGTTAACAAAACATATTTACAAAAGAGATACACATGAGAAAAAAAGATAAATCAGATTATTAACAAAGCACAGTTTTACATTTTCAGTTCGACGAGGATACCCTTCCTGTATTTTTTATTATTGACCACTTCTTGGAGGTCCCCGTCGATGGCTTGCAGTGAGGGCAGCATTTGCTTTGGCAGGAATCTGTCAGTTAGTACTAGCCGGTTACGGTTTGCTAGCAGCTGTGCTGAAGACCGGAGATAAGGGGGAGGAATGCGCCAAGAGCAGTGATCCCAGAAGTTCGGCTCTGTAATTTTACCGGTGGCCATCTTGATGGTGAACAGCAGCCTTCTTTCTGCGATGTAGGACCGGAGCCTGCGTAGTTGAAGAGCTTCTGCTAACTGCGTTGATCTGAGAGCTGGGGGAAGGTGGAGTTTGCTGTTGGCCCATTTTAGAAGCCAGAATTCGGCAGCGAATATTCTTTTGATGTTGGATTCGGCGGCCGAGGCCCATATCTCTGAAGCATACAGTATTGTCGGGTAAAGGATTGATACGATGTATCTTTTTACCAGTTGTGGGTCGGTGGTGTGGAGCAGCTGTTGTTTGGCGACCCAGCGTAGTGAATTCAGCCTTGACTGTATGAGGTTTATGTGATCGTTGAAAGATAGTTTGGAGTCGAAAACGACCCCCAGATCTTTGTGTGTTTGAACACTTGGAACTGAGGAGCCGTTAAGCACAGGCTCCAACGTTGTTGGGCTGCCCTTTAGAGAGTAAGTTATTTGTGCTGATTTTAGGGGGTTGATTTGGAGGTTGAAGGTATTGAGGTAGTCAGCCATGTCCTGCAGTTTGCTAGTGATTTGCTGAGTGATTTCGGCTGCCGAGTTGGATGGCGATATTCTAGTAAGGAGCTTGACATCGTCAGCATATGTGATCCAATTGCACTTATTGGTCACAAATGGCACCATGATTGCTGAGAAGAGAATGCCAGACAGGACCCCCCCTTGAGGTACACCGGCAGTTATGTGGCGCGTGAAGGTCTTTGTTCCGATCTTTAGAACAAGGGTCCTCTTCGATAGGAGAGATTCTAGGAACCAGAGAACATCGCCGCGAAAATTGAAGTAGTTTTCTAAGAGACGTAGGAGATTAGGTATATAGATGGCATCAAATGCGGAATGGATGTCAAGATATATAACTGACAATTCCTGTCTTTGTTCGAAGGCATCTAAGATGTGCAGAGTGGTTGTTACAAGGTTAGTTATAGTTGACCTTCCTGATATCCCATAGTGGATTTGCTGAGGACTGTCACGGAGAATTTGATGGGTGACAGACGGTAGCAATGCTTTCTCCAGAATTTTTAGCAATACAGAGGCGCAAGCGATGGGCCTATGTTGGCTTGGGAGCGTCGATTGTTGGTGCTTAGGAAGGGGCCAGACAGAGTACCTGTTCCACTGGGGTGGAAAGAAATGAACTTCGAGGCATCTGTTGTATAGGTTGAGGAGTGAGTCGATGATGAAGACACTTAAACATTTGATTATGAACTGGGGGATGCCATCGTCACCGGTGGTTGTTGTGAGAGGGAGAGTATTAATGGCCTGCATCAGTTGTTGCTTGGAAATTCGGATCGTAGCGAGACTATCAGTGAGATGAGAGCGGTTGAGGAGTGGCCGATTAGGTAGAGCTGGAGGTTGATTAGAATTTATTTACTACCCGTTTATAATAGAAAACGCTAACAGAAAAGTCCAATAAACCGGAAAGTGCAAATTGTTTTTGTTTTATGGTAGTGACCTCCAGAAAAGTGTTTTAGAAAAATATCACAAAGGCGTTCAAAATTGATTAAAAAATATCACAAAGGCGTTCAAAATTATAACGGAACATATGATAACGATGAAAGTGTAGTGCAATTTCTATTATAAAACTGACCTTTTAGAGATAAATAGCTTAGTTATATAGCGAAAATTTCAACTTCAGAGGTCTTGGAAAGAATTACCAAAAACACAGTGTGTTATTGGGTTCACATTACGATATTTTCACGATACCTCCATTTTTTTTTTCCTACAGGATGCAAAATACGTTTCCACGATTCTTTTAAATTTGCGCCGGCCGGCAAAAACTTACGTAAAGTCGAATATTACGTAAACCGGGGAGTTCCTGTATTTCGGAACTGCAATCCTGCTAATGTTTTTGTGTACGACTGTGTCTCGGGTGTATCGAGATTGGTCCAATAAACAAATAACTACTAACCACATACATCCAGCCAACAGCGAGCCTGTGGTCGGAAGCAGCTCGTTAATTTATTAATTAGAGAGGCCAGCGGAGGCTGGCAAGACATGTGCAGGGTAACAGAAAGGCTCAATCAGTCAAATAACAACTCAGTACTACAGAGATAACCAAAGAGGAATTTAGAAAACACAACTCGTCGTACCTTGTCACGGATGGAATACCGCAACCAACGACAAAATGGACATGAGGTTCCTTTCCCATCAGCAAAATAAATATATAAAATAAAATAAAAAGGTACGTTTTTAAGAGGTTCAGAAACGCCACCAACACTGGACTGTGGAGGATTCCGAAAACGTTTCCTGATCTGACGAATCCCAGTTTCTGATGATGTTTCACACTGGTGAGAGAGCGGAGATCCTTGAAAAACTGATTTTATCGACATGATAGAGTTAGTTCTTTGGACATATCCAAAGCTATGCACTTCTATGTATGGATCACCTTCACAGGGGGGAAAAAAGTTTGTATGCTGAATACCTCGATAAAAATAAAAAAAGGATTTATGACTTTCGTCGTATAAACTCCTAGTGCCGTCAGACAACTAACACACTGGTGAGAGACCCAGAATATAGCGAAAAATGGCATGAGTCCATAAACCCATCCTGCCAAGTGTTCAACAATGCAGGCTGGTAACAGCGGTGAAATGGTGTGGGAGTAATTTTGTGACGCACATTGGGCTCCTAAATATTAGTGGAGCAACATTTAGATACCACAGATTATCCGGAAATTGTTACCGACCAAGCGCACCCTTCATAGCTACAGTGTATCCATCTGGGAATGGGTTCTTCTAACAGAATAATGCGCTATGTCACACGGTTAGAGTTGTACAAAACCGAATCCAGGTGTAGCAAACCGTTGTTGCAAAGTGGTTGGTTGTAGATCTCAACAACCATCCAGTTTGCAACAAATGTAGGAAACATTTAAGTCAGCATGGACCAGCATCACTATGGCACTTTCTTCATCTCGTTGAGTCTATGCTACAACGAATACAGGGTGTTTTGACAGCAAAAGGGGACCTATTTGGTAGGTGTAACTAATGAAGTGTTCGTCTTTGTACAAGCCTTTAAAGTTTGTGCTTTATAGTAAATACAGAGTAAATACCTGTTGTTAATAGACATATCTTATACAGTATCTTATCTATAGCATCTTATGTAGGGCAGATCCAGAACGTTAGTTCAACTCCGCCTTGGTACAGTGTGATGATACAGAACTCTGTAAAACGGCCAGAAATGTGTGTATGTTTGTGCATGGTGTTAATAGAGGGAACATTATTCCTTGGTGAAGTTTGGTTGGCAATCCTTACCCTAAACCAGATTAGTAATCTGCAAGATATCCACCAAACATATCATCCAAAGCTTGACAAAGTGCTTTTCTTCTACTACACTATTAGCAGTCATCCTTGAGAGTATAGCTATTCCATCACTTCTCTCTTTTGGAGAGGTTTGGGATCGAATTGCATCAAAAACTAGGGGGAGGGGGTTTCCCAGTGAGTTATTCGGAGTTTTTTTTAACAGATTGATTTGCGAACCAAGTGCAAATCGATCTGTTAAAACATGTAAATCGCACTTCTATAGAAACAGCATACACATACTTATTTGCGTAACACCTGAGTACCGTTAAAATAATAAAATTAATTATCATTATTACTGGAGAGGTCTAGATTTGTATCCAGTAGAAGAATAAAGATTTCTTGAAGTTCTCTTCACTTGGAACTGTAGCTGATTCGATTAAGGAGGCAGGTGTCGAGCTTTCTCCAGTGAGTTATTCCGGATTTTTCAACCAGCACAACATGCAAATCGGTCCCTGAACAAACACCCGTTCAGACGTAATATGCACTAACACTATAAGTAACTGGAGTATCGCATGAACTGATGCACTATAACCTAAGTACTTCATGTGCCAAAACAGTCCTTGAGAACTATAACAGAATTAGCGGTACTGTAATTTAATTTCTCTTTCAAGAAATAAATCAAGGAATGATGAATTTGAGTATGATATTTTTATATCTATTCAGCGTGGTTTAATTTCTGTTACGGTATCAAATAATGAATTATATATAGTAACATTCCCAGGATAAAGTACTCCTTTCACAGTTGGTCCCATATATACGGAATTTCTTGGGGAATATTCTTGAAATGATAGAGTTAGTTCTTTGGACATATCCAAAAAGAAATGCACTTCTTTGGATGTGTCACAGGGGTAAAAAAAAAGGTTTGTATGTTGAATACCTCGATAAATAATCTAATGACTAAAATAAAAAAGAAGGATTTATGACTTTCATCGGATAAAATTCACGTCCCTTTCAAAATGAAGATGTTATAAGTATTGCCAGTCAAGTTTCTTAAATTACAAGCAAAATACTTTATTAGAAATAGAAATCATTAAACTGGGGTCAGAACTCAACTGAAATCGTTGTTTCACAAGGCGTTATTTATTTTATTTTTATTTCCGTATGGGAATACGCAAGGTAAATAAGTTTGGGACCAACCTCTTCATTCTTAAATAGAACAGTAATCCATCTATTCTTATTTAACATAAAAGTAGAGCCATCTATCGTCCAACATAATTTTAGGGTTATCTGTAGTTAGGCTATTGCATGCAAACCACACAGAGCCTGTTTTCCATTCATTATCCAATAGCTTTGACTTACAACTCATTGTGGTTAGTAGACTATGAGGATGTTTTACATTTGCGGTATTAATGTGCAAAATATGGTAAAAGTGGTTTCTAGATTAATTATTTATTGCTTCAAACTGCCTTGCGTGATATTTTACAACACTTCTAACGTTCTTTGCCTTTCTGACATAACGAATCTGCGTTCATCTGTCACTTGACAGCCATGAAGGATTATGTAGCATGAGAAAGCAGCGGGAGAAAATCATTCAAAGTCGAGCATCCATTTACAAAGCCATGGGATTGGTAGTTACCAGCCAGATAAACAAATAACTCCCCATACTTTTTCCTGACCACGTAAATAACATTTTGGCACAGCCGTCCATCTAACCATGAATCACAAATAACTCTGTAAATCAACATTTCGATAATAATAATAAAGAAAAACTAAATAAAATTTGTAATCCTATTAATGAACATTACTTTCTTTTATAATAAAGTTGACACAATACAATACGCAAGATAATCTAATCAGGGCAGACTGCAGCTTGAAATGATACGTTGCCGAAAAGAAAGAGCCAGAAAAATAAGGCATAATTATACACGGTAAAGCGCCATCTATAAGTGAACGAATAGAAAAAAAAAATCGTTTACCGTGTAGGCTATTATTCACCTCGGCACAACATTGATTTTGATATTTGCCAAGGGAAGGGGCGGGGATGAAATGCAAGTGGTTTGGAACTCTCCCTAATTTAATTATTGGTGTGGATTTTAATGTTTCTTATGGAAGTAATTTGTATGCAAATGAAGTCACTGTTATAATGTTCCTTTAAAGAACCGATTTTGTTCTCAATATGCGGAAAGCCGACTGTGAGTAGAAAATGGGACGAAAGTGCGTATTCTTTGTACGATAATGAATTCACAAGATGCTACACACCGCGAGATTTATAAATACTTTCGCCTTCTCTAATCCAGGATTAAATAGATTGCCTCAACACTACAGTTTGCTTTATAATGTAAATACTGTAGAACACTTTTATAGAGTCGGAGAGAACGAAGGAATAAGTGGAGTCAACAGCCATCCTGCGAATCTCAACTTAATTAAAAGCAACTCAATGTGCAAGGCTTTGCAGGTGGTAATAGGAAGGCCACATGTTTGTGTAAAGTAGGAGTAAAATAAAAAGATTTCCTTTCTTCCTTGGATTACGGTTCGCAAACATCTGGTTGAAATAAAGGGCTTTAGACAATGTAAAATGAAGTGAACTTTAAAGGGTGACAACCATAAAAACGAATTAATAACTAAATGAATTCTGAAAAGTTTAACGAAAAGAAATATTTGGGACTACTTTGACCCAAATGGTCACCTTTTATGGATATGTCTATTTTAAATACATATTACTACATATCTTCATTGTTGCATGTTTTGAGATGTATCTGTGCTTTCTGTGATAGAAAGTTGGCAATATTGGCACTGACACTCACTTTTCAAAATGGCTGCCGATCTCAGATGCATCGCTATTTAGTAGAGAAGAGTCATTTGATTTTTACCTGAATAAATTAGAGTCCAATTTACTGTAGAATGCGTTTAATTTAATTTAATGTCGACCCCAGCTTTGCAGGTTCTGAATAGAAAATTGCCTATTGATCTGCCTTGGTATAGTGTGCATTGGCTTACTTCATCCGTCGTGGCATTCCCTGTTCTTTTCTGAATATACAGGTGGACATTTTGACAGATCCCAGGAAGGAAAGGGCAAGAATCTGAGAAGCTTTGGTAAAAATCCGGCAAGAGCGTTGGAGTGTTTGTGATAAAGGGCAGATTACACTAAAATTTTTCCCAGATTTAAGAAATGCAGCCTCGATAAAATTCAAATGGTTTGCCCCAAAACTTACAAGCTATGTTCTTATTGACTGGTCATGGTTCGATTAATGCAAAGTTGCATGATTTAGGAATTACTGAAAGATTTAGTTGCCATTGTGGCGAAAGAGAATCATGGGAACATTATGTACAACTGCGAGGAGTACAGCAATCTACGAATTGAATTGGTATCTCGGGTTAGTAATCTCAATCTTATGGCTCAGAAGGCTGCGAGACAATTCTAATTGATAAACAGGAGAACCTCTTGGCGTTCAAAGCCTTTGCAACTGCAATATTTTTTAGGCGGAAGACTCTTCTGCATCTGGAAGGCTTGGATTTGTAATGCGGTATGGTGTAGTGCCGAATTACCTAAAGTTCTTTGAAATTGTGGAGGCTTGAGTCTGCTATATCCACTGCAACTCCAGCTACTTGTGCTGGCATTTCTGTTCTCGGCAGCTCCTGGCGCTGCTGGCTTTCCAACAGACTGTGAACAGATGTAGCTCTTTCCAATGAAGTAATAATAATAATAATTTATTTATCCCTATTTTATGTTACACGTTTTGGGGAAATAACAGCAAAAAGGGAGGGAGAACACATAAGCCAATGGCTTTTTAGGGGTGTTCCCTTAAAAACGATGAATATACAAATATACAATTGAAAAATTTACAGTTCTGGAATTGTACAGGTAATTTTTAACAGAAAAGACAGAAATAAATTGGAGTTTTTTGTACATTTCTTTACAGAAGACTTCGAAAAGCAGCATTACTTATAATATCATTGTGAACATTTTACAATTAAATAAGGAGAGAAAAGAAAAATGATGAGATGTCTGCACAGAAGTTTACAAACTATTTGCCAACTGCTTCCTTTAACATTTGTACATTATTTCCATGTTGGTATTTTTAAAATACAGGCGTTGAGTGGAAAGCAATTTGAATCAGACATCCCTGGTGATGTGTTCAATTAGTAGTTCCTTGAATCGGTTTAGTGAAGTGACATTTTTGATTTTTGCAGGAAGTTTGTTCCAGGTTTTAGCACCTCTGTATTTTATACTTTTCTGACCTATGGCTTTTCTGAAAAGCGGAATCTTCAGTTTCGCTTCATTTCTTAGATTGTATGATATTTCTTCTTCTTCTATGCTTATGAAAAAGGACCTGAAGAGAGGGGGAAACTCTGGTGTCTTCAATGTATTGTAGACAAAGACCGCCTCGGCTTTCTGTAGCAGTTGGTAGATGCTGAGGAGTCTCACTTCCTTATATCTGGAACTAACCGACGCGCTCCAGGGAAGGCCCAAAATTGAACGAACGCATCGATTGAGAATGGAGTTGATTCTTGCAAGGTTTTCTTGGCTGGTGGTGCCCAATGAGATGATTCCATAGGTGAGGTGCGGCTGAATTAAAGAAAGGAATGCTAGTCTGAGAAGGGAAGGAGACACCCAGGCAAGAGGCCCTGGCGAGTATTCCCGCTAGTAACGAAGTTTCTTTTCGTAGGGTTATCATCTGTTTTGCCCAACTTGGAAGTTTAGATTTTGTCTGAAATTTAATTATATGTATATTTATTTTTTATGTAATTTGATTATTTCCAATTTGCTCATATCAATCTTTTTTGGTCATGGCAGGTTTTTTTCCCTCCCTGTGCTTGGGCAGACAGGAGAGGGAGTATATAAGAGTACTGCTAAATTATGTGTAACTGACAGTGAAGTTACCACTGGTTGGCTGGGACCGCTTTAACTAATAAATATCAATAAATATCAAATGTAGAATGCGTTGCAGTTACGGTGATAATTTTTTATCGTTGATTATTTATTTCAAACTTGAGATTCAACCATATCTGTTTTACAGCCCTGATCTTGCACCTTCTAATTTTGATATGTTCAGGGAATATATCTGGAACGCTTCGAAGCTATATAAAGAAATTCACCTTATTTATCGACGAATTCTCGTAAAAACTGAAGCCAGTTACCATTTTGCCAGTAGAATTATCAACTGACTGCTTTGCTTTTGTCAGTCGTTTTGTTCCTCAAGGCTTGCAATAAAAACCCATTTTACCTTTATGGTGCAAATCGGTGTTTGAATCATGCTGTTAATCGCAATCTTTTGTAAACTAATAGGTGATGGGTTTTTTTCTTTTCTTTTTTGCTTTCTCCGTTGTTTCTTTTCAGCTACGTTTACATAAACAAAGGTATGAGAGTTTAAAAACAATCGCTCTAAAAGCACGTGTTTTCACGTGATAAAGTACTTACAGTTTTGCTTAACCTCACTTCGAGTTTTTTTTTTTTTAATCTCTTTCAAATTAATTGTAAAAACCATCGGACAGAATAAGACTAAGTTAAGAATCATGTAATCTACTAAGAAAGGGTTGTAGTTTCACCGAAAACACTAAACACGATTGCTTTTTCGAGGGAGAATAAAAGGATCCTTTTACTTCCACTACCTTTTTACTTTTGTTAGAAGTATTCTGTTTTTCAGAGAAGTCAAGCAGCTTATTAGCTGTAGTAATTTGTTTAATAAAGATAAAAGGATTACTTGCAAAAAGACACGTCTATGGGGAGATAAACGACAAGAGTTCGCTTTTAATCTCCTCTTTCTGTTCTTCCCATCAGATTTAATTTTACCTCTGTACGAGTTAGAAGCTAATGAATTATTTCTTGCCAGACCATGATGAATTTAGTGCACACCATTCGCTTTATGTTTGCCGAAGTGAAATCACTTTTTCCAGGTATTAAAGTTTAAGACCGTGCACGAAGTCCCTGTTTGATTGATCTCTCTCCTGGCAATTACCTTTTCAAATTATTTGACTTTCATCTTTGGATGCGTGCAGGTTTTTTCTGTTTTTTTTTTTTAAGTTTCTTGCACTCATGCCCTCACGTGGAGTTTGGGCAAATAAACTTCCACCAGCAATTGTTAAAGGTGCGGGTTTTAGAAATAATGTGAGTAAACGAGTTTTATTTACTTTGTCTAACTTAATGACAAACCAGCTAAAGTATTTGTACAGAATGCATTCCCCTAACAACTACTAAAAATTCTTTTCACGAAAACCAACCAAAGAAAGTTAACGAAAGTTAACTATTTTAGCTACTACCGCTAAGGAGCTATTATACTGGAAAGCCAATACCTCTCGTGCCATCTCTCTCCTCCCAACCGCCCCCGGAAGGAAATATATTATCCGTTCAAAAGTATTCGGACTTCTCCCTCCGAAGAGAGCGAACCAGCAGGCAGATAATATGCATGGAACGAGTATAAAACTGCAACAGCAAAAATACAACCACGAGTCGAGGTCAAGCGCTTAAGAAGTCTCAAAGAGACATAATTGTCTGTTTTCAAGTAATCTGCCTGTACTGGTATTAGCAGACCTTTGATCCCACCTTTGACCTGGATAACGCGATCAGGGGCCTATTGAAACTCATGGTTTCTAAGATGCAACGGTAATATAAAAGGTAAACTGCAGCCATTATCAATCCACTGCAGGATGGAAGAATCCTCAACGATTCATCTTGAGAGAAATGGACCATAATCTGCCACGCTGATCCAGTGCGGATTGGCAGATCGACCGTATTTAGCAGTCCGGGGTTCAAGCCCAGACTGCTACCTTGTTATATTACACTGAATCGTAGAAACCATGGATTAATTAGGTGACGTCCCTATTGGATTCACCAATAATATATTTACAGAACAGTATGAATAATAGTATAGTAATTATTAAATAATATAATACATACACTAGGTAAATCATACAGTCTATAAGTTGCTGTGTTTTGAAAATAATACATTAATTATAAAAATAAATAAGGTATAGATAAGCTAACACACATGCACACAAGGTCATCAAGAAAAGCCACCGTAGTTTTGATTTTTTTTTAACTGTTAGTGATGCATACTAGCAGGAAAATTCTACCCGCTAGTATAAGCAAGAAAAGTAGGATGGTATACTACTGAGCAGAGTGTTTTTTGTGTGAGAGTTTTATCAATGTGGCAGTTTTGTTACAGTGAAAAGTGAGATTTGGTTGCTGAAAACGCCCAGAAAAATCTATTTCGAAGTTAGTGATTAATTTGGTGGCTAGCAAAGAAGAGTAAACAATCTGATTCTACAACAGACAATAAAAAGTGCGTTGCTGGAAAAAATAAGTCTGTGAGAATGTCTAATAATACACTACGTGTATAGGAAACGATTATTCGTAGCCCAAGGAAATATGTTAAATTGGTAATAATAATTATTATTATTTCGACGGACTCCGGCGTGTGTGTTGTGATCAAGCATTAGCATTAGCATTAGCATTAGTAGAGGCATTTGATGCAAGAAAGCAAGCTTATGCAGCATCAGCCAAAAAAAAAAAAAAAAAAAAACCCACTTCCACTTCACCCCTCTGTTCGTTCAAAATACCTGTCCAGCTGAGCCTTAAACTTATTTAGGCTATCAACCTCCACCACAAGGGATGGCAGTCTGTTCCACCAACCAACCACCCGCTGGCTAAAGGCAAATTTCCGCACGTCTATCCTACATCTGTCTTTCCTCAATTTGAATTTATGCCCTCTCAGGTGATTTTTCTGAGCTAGAGGAAGAATCCCATCAGCATTGAGCATGCTTAAACCATTCAAGGCTTTATACACCTCTATCAGATCACCTCGCTGGTGCCTAGTCTCCAGACACTGTAATTTGCAAAACTTAAGCCTTTCTTCGTAAGAGCACCCCTTTGTTCCATTCACTAATCTTGTTGCCCTTCTCTGTACTCGTTCCAGCAGCTCTACATCCTTCTTGAAATGAGGCCTCCAGACCTGTATACAGTACTCTAGGTGTGGCCTGACCATTGCCTTATACAAGGGAATAATCACCTCCTTATCCCTGCTGGAAAAATTCCTGTATATCATTGACTCCATGAGCTACTCTTGCAGCCCGTCTGCACTGCTCAGAGAACTTCATATCTGCCTGCACAATCACCCCCAAGTCCCTTTCATTCTCTACCACTGTCAGTGTAGTACCACAGAGTTGATACGTTGCTCTGGGGTTGCTGTTTCCCATGTGTAGTACTTTACATTTGTCAATGTTAATCTTCATTTGCCACCTCTCAGCCCATCTGCTCAACCTTTCCAGATCCTGTTGCAGCAGCATAGTGTCAGTAGTGTCCTTGACAACCCTGCCAACCTTTGTATCATCTGCAAACTTGGACATTAAGCTTGTGTCTGTAGAATATGCGTTCGTGGGCCGAGTGCTTCTTCAACCGAGTGCCTCGATTGAAGAAGACGTTAAAAATTCCTCCAATTGCCGACGGAATTCGAATCTAGACCTCTCCAAACGAGTGCAAGTGGTGAAACCATTATATTGCCACGAGGGACTCTGTGAAACGAATCTCAACAGGAGGTTTAAAACAAACATCCACTTTAAGCATATTTCAACAAGATTTAAAACCATTTGTCAAAGAAAGGAGGCTTGCCTTTTGTAATTCATTTCGCTAATATTTGGAAAACAACGCAACAGTTATTAATTATGTTTGGTTGGCCGACGACGAAGCGGCTTCCACCTTAGCGGTTATACCAATAAACAGAATGCGTGTGTTAATGCCGAACGCTGCCTGAAACTCCTTCAAGACTACTTTGTACCAGCTCTTCAAGTAATGGGAGTAAATATATTTCCAAAGGTGGAATAAATCCACATATTTGGTGAAGAAACATCTTAGCGCTAAGGTTATCTCCAACGCACAGCCTGAGCGATATGGGATTAGATGATGTTGGCCACCATACTCGTCGGATTTGAATCCCGCGGATTATTTCCTGCGGAGCATCTTTGAAGAAACAGTGGCTGCAGTTTTTGTAAATTTCCTCTGCGGATGGTCTTGAATGTACAGGGATTACATAATGAATATGTTTTTGCTTGTGTAATAAACGCCTATGTCATATGTGTTCAATATCGCTAAACTCACCGATGCCAACCCAATGCGCCCGAAAAGATAGCAGTGGAAAACTGTTGTCTTTTCTTGGTGACTATGACATAGGACTTTATATATTACGAGCTTGAGGACCCTTGAAAATCAAGTGCCTCTCGATTTGCAGATATTATTCCCGTTGTGAATCGAGCTATTTACATAATTAACAGTTCATTATTTGGTAAACAACGGGTATGCTTTACTGAATAAACAATGGATGCAGAACAAACACCATTGTAATCTATAATGGGAATGTCTGACATCATGGAAATATATATATAATACGGACTGTTCTGTGATAACAGTAGCTAAACTTCAGAAAGATGCTAATATGAAGATTTTGAAAAGAAACAGAGAACTGAAAACATTTAAGGGATATCTTCAGAATGAGGGGACATGTAAATTTACAGACATGGTTGCTATCGAAAAATGAATAAACAAATGTATCATTTACTTGGATAAAAATTAATACACAATGGATGTGGTGCGGGCTGAAACCCTACTCCCCCCCGCCTGAGATCGATTAACTACAGCCTCGACTGAAAAGGACGTTTCAAATTCCTCCTGTAGATTCAAATCCAGACCTCTCCAAACGAGCGAAAAGTGATGAAACCACTATATTGTCACGAAGGACTCTATGTAACAAATATCGCAACAGCTGGGTTTAAAGCATTCTTCGACGATATTTAAAACTGTTTGACAAAGATAGGAGACTCGTCTTTTGTAATTCATGTCGTTAATATTTGGAAAACAACACAACATATACAGTTTTTTTATTATACTATGTCTGTTACTTTTCTTGATAATGATACATTATTATTTACGTACATAATGCACTGAATATACTAAATAGTTATTTTAGTTTATTATTATCATACACTTTCAAAATTGAGCAGAATAAATATAGGAGTGTATTCTACAGCTGAAAACGAGAAAAAGAAAGTTCCTATAAACATATGTCGCAAAAGTCGTTATATTAAACATTAATCATAAATTACAGAACCATGTAAAACGACAAAATGCTTTTACGCTCAAATTTATGTAATAAAAATATGATTCCATAAAACAAGACGAAATGGTGCAAGGAAACGCACTTTTGATGAATCACACAAAAAGTATATAGTGGACAGAGTGTTATTGTTATGCGGTTCCCCACAAATCCGCGTTAAATACTCTGTTAACATAGCAAAGCCAGTCAGTGTGGATTATGTGTGAGTAGTGTGTTGTTTGACTGGCTTCTTCGTTACTGGGAGGCGCGATCACCAGGAAGGAGCCTCCCAGCATCCGTCCACTGGCACGAGGAGCCCGACCAGGGAGTAAAAGACATCTGACTGGCCGTCCACACTCCTGCAGGAGCGAGAGTGGGGAGGGCCAAAGAAAGAGCAGAGAAGAGACAGGAAAATGGAAGACAGGGAAGATAGCGGAGGATGACAAAGCATAGGCATCCTCCCAGGCGAAAAGGAACAGGAAGAGTGCTAGGTGCAGTTGTAGGAGTCCTGGAGAAGGACTGTGGGTAGGAAGAAGAGAACAGGTAAAATCAGGGTTCGATGTATCGTATGTTGTGACACATTACTCCCCTCCAGCATTCCAATTACCAGCTAGTTGCGCCACAGTCACCCTTCTATTGCCACGTACCATCCAGGGAGCCTTCGCTAACCTCAGGCCACCCAACACCTCGCCGACGCATATACATATACTAAAAAAAAAAAAAAGAGAAACAGAATCATCATACTGTTCCCATTCCCACAAGGTAATCATCTAATTTTGCTTCAAACTTAGCCAGATAACTGCCTCCACTGGGAAGCAATTTATTCCAATTTATAACATTGGGAAGCAATTTATTCCAATGTTCGGCAACTCGCTGCCCACAAGGTGAACCTCATGAGATTTAATCTTCTGTTATTCTCTTAGTTTTATATCTGTATCCTCTCGTTCGTGTCCTACCTTCGAGGAAAAACAGATCTTCCGCATTCATTTTTTTCGACTCCTTCAGTGCCTCATAAGCCTCGATCAGATCTCCTCTTAAATTTCTAGTTGTCAAACTTTGAAGGCCACGCCTTCTAAGCCGTTCTTCATATGTAAATCGATTGGCACTCATCACTAATCAAGAACAAACATGATAACTGTCTCTTCTTTCAGCCCTCTCCAGAAGTTCTATGCCTTTTTAGGTGCGGTCTCCAGAGCTGAATAGAATATCCCAAATGTGGTTTGACCATTGCTTGTAAAGAGGAATGGTGACATCTTTATCCCTACTATCAAAAAGTCTTGTAGATCATGAACAGGATACCATGTGCTTCCTAGCCGCTTGTTTACGCTGCATGGAAAATTTTATGTTTGACTGAATCGTAACACTTAAGTCGTTTTCGTCTTAACAACTTTTAGATCTTCTTTCCCTAGTTTATACGCGACTCCAGGATTTCTGGTTCCCACATGCATGACCTTATATTTAAAAACATTAAAGCTTAGCTGCCATTTTTCGGACCATATACGCAATCAATTCAAGTTTTTTTGAAGCAACGTGACCTGGAAAAGTCGCTCTACCAACAAACTTTGACAGCTTACCTTAGACAGCCTCCTTAATATCGTTTATGCAAATTAGAAATTGGAAGAGAGACAACATCGATTCCCGAGGGACCATCCAGTTCACACTGTTAAACTTTACAGTTCATACTTTCTAAGCCGTCTTCATATGTGAGTCGATTTGCACTCATCACTAATTTCGTCGCCCTTCCTTTACCCTTCTCCAGAAGTTCTGCGTTTTTTCACTCTGAAGACTGACCATTTATGAAAAACCTTCCTTCTGTCTTTTAGCTAGTCTGCGATCCAGTGGAGTGTCTTTCTAGTAACTCCAACTAGTTCTATACTGTATATAAATCATACCAATTACTCAGTTGTGAGTAACCAATACGACGTAGTACGTACTAGGTCTTTTACTACGTGGGTTACTGTTTGTTATTTAATTTTCAGGTTCCACAAATCAGTTGTTCTGTAAACAACAAACAACCACAGCGCTGTGGTTGTCTCCCACCACTGCCATGGTGGGAGACGCTAAAAATCTCCTTACTTTTTCCGAGTACACGTATGCGATTTTAACTTATGATGAGATTCATAAAAATTACCTAGTAACTGTTTGCAGATATAGCGAAAAATTTCGGTTCCACGAATACCAACTCGTAAAACATTTGTTGCTGTGGGCAACAATGAAACAATTTCGAATAAACGCTGGTAGAGGGAAATTTCGACGAACTGAAAAATGTTAAAAAGGAAATACTTCACGCTGTTTAAGTATCTCCTATCACAAGTAGCAAATGGTTGTCAGGTAGCGCAAATGTTTCCTCTGGAAGTGTATAACATGGACAGTAATTGTATCCAATCCACAACATATGTGTACAAAATATTTCCACAAGATATGAATAAACCCAGAAACTCTTGCCGCCTGCTCATTTGGCAATACACACGTAATCCTTAATTTCTCAGCCATGTTCTGGTTAGGGCTTTCTTTCTCTTCTTGGCTCACTTATCTGCCCAACTGGCCATTATCACTGCCTTCCGATGACAGACCAGGCTTTCTTTCTCTTCTTGCACGTTTTTTTTTTTTCTTTTTCTTCTTCATCTTGCTAACACGAGATCTGAACTCCGACCACCAAAAATTCTACTTCCCTTCAACCCGAAAGCCCACGACTTTCTCCCCTTAGACGGCAGAGAAGTCAGGTACAGAGTGGACACTCTCTCAATTACTCCACCCAAACTTTTCTTTTTCCCTCAAGTTTAGAACGCCTCTCAGGCGCCTCCGTAGCCAGGTGGGAAGGAGCAGCAGTGCGTAGCACACGCTTCTTGATTAGACCGGGGTTCGAGCCCGTCACCACCAAATACGGAGGATGCGGAAAGGTCAGGGAATGACCACCGCATATTCCAGGAGCATTATGGCCTTAGTTGCTAATGCTCCTAAAAACTAAATAACAACAACAACTTGGAACGCCTCCCTCAAGGACTCCAACCAATGCTCATACTCTGTTTAATTTTTCATTCCTTCCTATTTGCTAAAAAAAACTCACCACAGCTGTCTCCCTAGAGCACAAACCAACCTTTCTCTAGAAATTTATTATT
This sequence comes from Mastigoproctus giganteus, assembly GCF_048544385.1. Classification (NCBI taxonomy): domain Eukaryota; kingdom Metazoa; phylum Arthropoda; class Arachnida; order Uropygi; family Thelyphonidae; genus Mastigoproctus; species Mastigoproctus giganteus. The sequence goes on from NC_143587.1 coordinate 66,912,214, forward strand.
TTTTACGCACGGTGATTTCGCATGGAGGTGACCATGTTTGCCGGTCATCTCTAAAACACCCAATTTTGTGTTCACACTTTCTCTCTAAATATGGTCAGGTTATCAAAACATCAGCCACCCTGACGCTGATTTCTTTTGACGCGAACATTGGACGTCCACTAATTTTCTATTTACTTCCTAACGGTGGCTTAGATCAAAAGAGACGCTTCGTAAATCCCTTTCACTGTCCTATTGTTCTTGCCCTCAGCAACCCTTTCACGCCTGTTCTCAAATGGCACCCTCTACCTAGTCCTGCTGTGCCTGTTTGCTCTCTTTATATTACTGGAAATTATTTGTTTCCATTTAGCCGCTATTTAACATATACGTCCATAACTTTCCCATCCCCAAATCCAGTGTTTCTTCAAACTTTAACCTTATTTACATTAACGCTAAATATTCAACCTTAATACTTACTATCTTTAATTTAATACACGGGCATTAATGCTAATTCTCACTTTCCATTGCCCTCCCTGGATTTATTTTAGCAAAACAAATATTTCTATTTTAATTTGTAAGATCTACATCTTACAGTAGATTTGTCGCGCCGAATGCTGCATTTGAACAAAATAGAAGTCACTTTGAGCAGCTGCTTTAGATCTGTTTCCTTTCAGAGGTTTATTTCAGTTTCTTTTCATGTTTTATAATTTATGATTAATGTTTTAATATGTTGGAAATAAAGACTTTTTGAGATCCTATGTTCATAAAAACTTTTTTCATTTTTAACTGTAAAATATGCTCCTACACCCGTTTGTGCAATTTTAAAACACCCTGTATACAAAACGTTGAACTCTACCCGAGGGGGTATATTTCAACGTTTTGCTGATATATATCCTCATCATATCCAGAGTAACTGAAAGATCGATAGGAAAAGGTTTCTCTTTCTCCTTCAAAGTAACTAACTTCGGTACACTCTGTTGATCTAAGAGCAAAATTTGTTTTTTTACATATAACCAAATCTTTGACACTTTAAATTGTAAGAATTGGTGTCTTGATTATATTACAATTTCTGTTGCACCTTTTAATGCCTTAAAAGCTGAGAAAAAATTATGGAGTTTCATCGTATTATAAAAGTAACATGATCATAATTATCACAAACATTTACAAATAAATCGACTATTTTTATTGATTCGCAAATAAATCTGATCGAATTAAAATTAAATAAATTTGCGTTTGATAAGAAAATAAACTACATTTCATTATACGCATACACGATGAAATTAAACAATCCGAATCATAAGTTTAGATGGATTAAAACGAAACGAACCATTTTCGAATTTCAATTGGGCTCAGAATGCGAAAATTTGTGTCAATCTAAAAAAAAAGTGCGTGGTGGGACCATCAATATCAGTGAACTAAGTTTTATAATTCGTTGGAAGAGTTTGTAAACTTCTGTAACGAATGACTTCCAATCTATCGAGAATAAATGCACATAACATCCTCAGACATTTCCAACTTTATATCTCAACATAAGATTCTTTTTTTAGCGTTAAAAATTTAATGGAAGAAAGAGATATACCAACGACTATATATGCAGAGATTAGCCATTGATCTGCTCTTCCGTTGGAGAATCGTTGTTGTAGAATCAGCAGTACTGCTTAGGTATCTGGCATGCGTAATACTGTATATTGACTGTTTTTCAAGTACAGCACCGAAGTAGCTTGTTAGAATTTTGTATTCGGTGTTTTGTATGCAGATACAATCATTTCCTCATGCTTGGATTTTACCGTGAGGTGCAGTTTACGTAGTACTTTCATATTATTAGCAATATTTCAATATTTTCTCTCCAGAAAGTTAATGAGGGAAAGTTAAAACAAAACAAACAAAATGTAAAGAAAATACGAGAGATAGCGGTCACCGAAGAAGAGCTGGAGATAGCCAAGGAAGCTCTGCTGGTACAAGGAGGGCGAGTTATTCCTGTCCGCACTTCGATCCATTATTTACATGGTGTGAATTATTCATGTTCGCTTTATCTGTCCTCTCTACTGGGAAGGAAATCTTATGTAAGTCAAGTGGTTACCGACAAAAAGAAACGACATACGGACTGCTGAGAAGGTGAATGAGCCCTTTTGAGGTCAGCAGCAAAGTAACTAACTTCGGTACACTCCGTAGTTCTGAGTGCAATATTTGTTTTTTTGCAGAGAAAGAAAGAAAAAGTGAGTGAGTGTGTGTGTGTCTTAACTTGGTTACACTACTTAAGTCCCCAGATGCTGGAATTGATAAATGTGCACACGCTGACCTTCGGGTCTCTAATAATCTGTAATGTCACATTTTGACAATCCATCGTATTTCTTCTTCCGATTTATAATGATGAACTGTCCAGGACAACCCGACTTCAGGGATGTTGCTCTGCAAATAAGGAATAAGGTCTTCAATATATTTTCCTATTGCATACTGGAACTAAATCAACAGTTGTTAGAGAGCAACACGTTTAGTTTTAAAATGGAATCCAACAGACTTTCGTTTCAAAGTTCTGGTCATGTCAACAGCTGGAAAACAATTTTTATTTTCTTTGTTAGACAACTTAATTAAATCACTATTGCTGCTGTAATCTTCATAAGGAAAATTATCCACGTTCAACACATAAAGATAAGTAATCCGTAAGGTATTGGCAATTGATAACCATTATAATTAGAGAATGCTTTGTCTCATAAATTCAGGTGGACTATTTCTTATGTCTAGAAGACCGGAGGAATGTGAGGAGACATATATACATACACACCAGAGAACGGAACGACAATTTTTAAATACTTGAAGAGAAAATAAAAGTAATTGTTATTAACATTTCTGATAGAATAAGATGGCGCTGTTGGTAATTTGTGGTAGAGGCGTATGTTTTAGCTTGCTATGTATTTATACTTTTCATTTTAATTTATTAATTTGACTAATTAATTTAAGGAGCTTTTACAAACTGTAAGTGGTCTTTAAGGATATGTAAGTGATGTGTTTGCTCGATAACTGTCATTACCTTTCTACTAAGTTTTTCATCAGTTTGCACTGATTAGGCTTAACATTCAACCTCGTGTCTGTTAAGGTTTTGGCCATCTCGATTAATAGCGTAAAGTTCTAATTTTCTATTCGATTCCCAATCTACCAAAAGCAGTTTTTACTTTGTTCAAGGTAATCAACTCTGCTGTTACCCATTAGGATTCTGCCACCTGTTCTAATTTGAGAAGGTTACTGCCCATCTTATCTTCGTTATCAAATATTACAGTATTTGGTATATATTTCATAAATTCGCGTAATCTAAGACAGCCCTGGCTAATTTATAGGTAACAGGCAATATATTGTCCAGAAGAAATTAGAGTATTTTTTGACTTTTTTGAAAATACTTTCAATTAAAACATTTTAATTGAAGTATCAGAAAAGTTGTACATAGGTACAACTTTTCTGATACTTATACTCTAGAACAAAAACAAATCACACAATGGTAAATCTGAAAAGTTGTACTTTTAGTTCAGTAGGAAACTTTTGGATTATAAGATGCAAGATTTTTTTTTCAGAAAAAAACATACTGAGAAGAAAAAACAAACACGAAAAATTTCAGAAAAAATATACGTCTTATGGCCCAAACATTACAGTGCACAGTCTTTTGTACATTTTCTAAGAATATCGTTTTTCTTCACAAAAATGATTTTACATTGAAATAGCATAGCACATATAAGAAACAATATTTAAATGTTGCATGTTTTAAGTTTTCTTTTGAATGTAACTCAATGTAAAATGAATACGGAGTGTGGTAGTTTGTTATGTTTTCAATCAGGTTAATATTACAAGTAACATTCCTTGGATAAACCACTGTTTTTACAGCCAGCTTCGCGTTGAAGTCTAAGAGAGAAAAAAACCGCATTTCTAAAGGCAACTTTTGTTGCTCTGTAAGAATACTTTTATATTTAATTAGTGATTTAGGGAACTCGGAAACAGGATTCTCCACCATCTGACCACCTTCCTATTTCTAAAATCCTTCGTCACAATGTAATGGTTTTGCTGCTTGCGATTTGTTTAGATAAGTCTGAGTGTTCAAACCAGGTCGACCTACTGGAGGAATTTTTTGAAAGTCTTTTCAATTGGAGTTATAATTAGCTAGTTCTTAAGGGAAGTATTTGGGATTTTTTTCCTTCAAACGCGCAAAACTAACTTAGAGAATACTTCTGTACGCATTATACACACATAGATGTATTTACCCCTTGTATTGGAGCACATATATATTGCTGTGTGGTTGTGAAATGAATAAATTTCAGTTCTGGAAACTTTCAAAACACTATACAGTATTTTTGTACCGATCGCTTATTAAAAATGAAGAAGGTTATTATCCTACCGTGATTTTGTAAATCTGAACGAAAACACAAGTTTATAGGTTGTAATCTTATCAATAGAGGCGAACCGGGTCATTAAAAATAGTGTAGCCAAGTGTAGTGAGAAATCACGTAAACCTTCCCATGTGTATAATGAAACTAGATCGGTTACCTTCTGGGCATTAAGCCAATAAATACTGAACATAAATTTTCCTCCACAATTACCCATAATCATCTCCTTTTATGTTGGTCTATTACTTCCATATAAAAAAAATATTTCTTTTACTTTTTGCTTAAAAGTTTATGAAATGAATTCTTATCCTTTTATACTAGTATATCAGAGTATATAGTAAGAAAGAAATCGAAATAACCTGCATATCAAAATAAAAAATAAATTAAAAGCCCATATGTCAATTAATTAATGGTGCCTTGATGAAATGCTACGTTGCATACAAAATACAATGCAAAAAAATGTATACAGGTTTATTAAAATACTAACATATAATGTCAGAAGAAATAGTATATCTATGGGGCATAACAGGCACAGCGCCAAGGGTCTACAAGGCTCACATTTATTTGTATAAATAAATTGTAATTATACAATTGAAGTGATGAAGTGGTTTCAGTGAAAGCAAGATTAAAAAATTAATAAATTGAAATCAACTAAGTTATTTCTATGTACCTCTTAAATTCTTTGACCATACGTCGCTGTCCTGAAATAGAAATGTAAATAGAAAATTTCATTTTCTTTTTTGGCCGGGGGAATTCCAAATTCCTTCATTACTTCGAGTAGATTCCTGTGGACACTCTTCCATATAGCCAAGGGAAAATGACGTAGTGCTATTGTAAGTTCTAATATGGTCTCTGAAATTACATCCGGCATTGTGAGCTGCTTGTCTTATCTGTTCCCCAGTTTCCGGGCTTTGATGCTGTAAATTTAAATTTTCTGCTTATACTCCGGGACGACCACATGTTCAGAAGATAGAGAAAATACAAGAAATGCACCGTATTTAGCAGATCACGGGCTTGAACCGTAGTCAATCAAAGCACTTGTATTTACGCACCCTTGCACTTGACCACTGGGCTACGGTGGCCTTAATAAATACATTTTCTGTTTGTACTCCGGGACAACCACACGGTCAGAGGAGTTCACAAGATAGAGAGGAAATACAAGAAACAGCACCGTACTTAGTAATCGAGCCACGGGTCTACCATTCACCTTATAAACTTTTCATATAACTGATGTTCCAACTTATGATTTGAAATTGTATTAATCATATGAAATCGTATTGAATAAACGAAAAATTAAATTGAATAAACAGACCACATAAAACAAATCAGGTAGTCTTCAACATAAAAAAAAAATGCTGAAGAATATCTGAATATGAACACCAAAACGCTAATACATATTGTGGCTAATGCTTTGAAATAATTATAAAAAATTGCTATTCACGTTATACTCACAGTAAAATGTAGCTGGAACCACCGTATCGACTAATACTCCATGTCATAAGAAAGTGCTTCAAAGGGAAAAACAGCCCTGCGAGACGTTTAACACCACTCAACTGCAGTATAGAAAGATTTGGGTTTTATTCTAGTTCCGCACCAGAGTAGAATACTTTTCGTCAAGGGTGGTAGGGTTTTCAGTGGACTAGGTAGACTATCTCGGCAGGGTTAGAGAGAAGATGTTGAATTGTTCATTTCAAAAACCATGTGGCCTGCGTTTGGATTCCACATGAATTTTGTTCCCCATGGACAAATTAGTCAATCTCGAGAGAAAATGGTATAGTTTATCATCCAGCTTTGAAATATAGCAATTTACAGAACATGGCTCTCGTGAGTAACACAGTTTGTAGGATCGCTGTCCTCCCCACACCAGGTGGAAAAGACCTGAGTTCGAGTCCCGTCGATGATGAGAAGAATTTTTATGAGCATTTTTCACAACGTGGCTGAGTTAGTCGGTCTTAGACGAGGGGTAGCATGGCTTTTTCTCCTGGAAACTCGAGATTTTCGAACAGCAAACAAAAAAAAAATCGACCTCAGAACACACGCAGTGGACAGACGGTATACATGGAGCAATATGGCCTTAGTCGCTGATGCTCCTAAAACCCTACAACAACAACAACAACATACATGCAGTTGTACAGGTGATAAACCAACTGGTGATAAATCCAACAACAATAACATCGGAATGGCATAGATAAATGAACATGTAAATTCCTCTGGCCCCTTGGGGGCTGTATATAAACATATGATCACGTCATAAAAGGAATCATTTTAAAACCCGATCTCAGCATTGCATCATAAACTGCTTAACTTGCCAAAAATTGACCGTAGGTCATTACTTCAGTTTCATAGAAAACGGTGATTTCTGTTCCATAAAATTTTATTCATTTCCAAAATACGATTGAAACACAGTATGACCAGAGTGCTCTTCTATTGGCGGAATATTTTTGCGCATTGCTAATAGAAAGGTTAGAAATTCCGTCCAATAGTAATAACTTAGTCATCTGATATCGACTTGGAAAGAAAGAGGGAAAAATAATAAATCTATTTTGAAACATTGCCGTTAGAGTTCCTATAATAGAGCGGTACAGCACTATATTATACAATGCAAATTACCAACAAATAAAGAAATACGAGTAATTGTTTATTTAAAATAAAAAAAATAGAATATATTTCATTTGCATCTTAAATTGCGACTCAATTTTTATTATGAGAGAAAACAGGTTAAAAATTTATTAAAATAAAATTTGCGTTACTGATTCTTTTCGTTAAGTGAAAGAGCAACTCCTTTAATTAAATTTTACCTCTTCAGTTTATTTTTACTTTTATCGTCAACAAAAAAAAAAAGTGATGTAAGACAACTTAATGAGCAGGCATCTGGAAGCGTTTTTCATAACAGAATCAATTATTATTTTACTATGAATAAAAAGAAGTTTTTTTCATATAAAAACAAAAACGTTCAGCGGCTTTAATACTCAATGTACATTAACTAACTTGTTTATTATTATTTTTTTTTTTCAGGGAACACTAATGTCATTTTAACATGAAAGTATAGAATCCCCATTCACTTAACGATATTTCATTTAATGACTCGTTTGTTCTATATGCTAGCGATCAATTATAGAGCTACTCCGCATTGGGAAATAGTTCTATAAGAGTATTCTTATGTCCTTAGCAAATGCTCATACTGAAAATTTAAACCACGAAAATTACATTATTAAATTTGATATTACAAAGAGAAATTCAACTCGAATCTACAGAGAACAATTTAACGTAATGATTTACTTTATTATTTATATCATTAACTAATTTCTTACGTTTTAATTAAAACGTAGAATCGATTCAATCGAATTACAACTATGAAATATGACTCCATGTGCATAACAGTCTTTTAACATCTTCACTAATGCTGGTGTTCCCCTTAGTTCAATTCTTTCTCTCACTCTTTTCCTCTTGTATATTAATGACCTTCCAATTTGAGAAACCCTGACCAGCTTTAACTTCTCGAATATCCATTACCAATTCCCTAAATGTTGATCTTCAGGTAATTCTCGAGTGTGGCAAATACCACTTAGTTGATTTCAATCCTAAAGCTTAGTCTTGTCTTATATCTCGCAAAAAGAATTCTTCTGCTCCTATGCTTATCTTCGATGACACTCTTAATTCTAGACAGGATCACTTATCTCAATTGGTTATTACCCTGACTAAAAAACTGGATTTTCTGTTTCGCTCTTGGTGTTATTTCTCTTCCACACAACTGTTCACTCTGTACAAATTGCAAATCCGTCCCACCATGGAATATTGTTCCCACATCTGGGGAGGTACCCCCATAACCTCTCTCAGGCTTCTAGACTCGATTCAAAAGAGGGCAGTTAGGTTAATTAATGATCCATCTCTAACAAAGTCTCTCCATTCTCTGTCTCTGCTGCATGCCCTTTCTATAGATACCTTCATGGGCACTGGTCTTCTGAATTGGCTTCTAAATTTCCCGCTCGCTCTTCCAAACTTCCGAACACGTGCTGCAACCAGTCAACACCCTTTTACTGTCCAACTTCAAACTCACAGAACCAATTTTTCTTTTCTCTCATTTATTCCTTCAACTTCCATTTTCTGGAACAACCTTCTATCATACGTATTTCCTGAAAATTACAATCTACAGAAATTCAAGTCTAATGTCAACAAATATCTTATTTCATCTCCTCAACCTTCAACCCATGCAATGTATTGAGTACTATAAGTTTTAAAGAGCAGAAACCTGAAACTTTACATGCTTACTAATAGATCCATAGGGGTGTGTACCTCGGTGTTATTTTTTAACGTATTAATTAATTATTTACATCAGTTATTGAAATTTCTCTTTTCTAATTTGGATCATTATCGACTGACAGATGTCATAATTGAAAGTGGGTAGCATTGTCAATAAATTTAATTGATGAGCATTTTAAATTAATTTGTTTAGTAAATTTGCAATAATCTCACTAATAATTTTATTTCTCAAAATATTTCCAGTCGATTAAAGCTTTAAATCAATGTGCTTGGAAATATGCAATAAGTACTTGCAATATTAAATGCCATCATGTTATAAGCTAAAAAGACATTGTAAATCTTTTTACCCTATTTACTATAACTTTCAAAATAAGCCAATTCAAAAGAAAGCTTTTATCAGTTTGCTTGGAAATTTTGCGATATTAATTAATATCAATTCCAGGAATGGGAAACAAGGAGCAACAAGGGTGACCTGCTTGAAAAAATTGGTGAATGAAAATTAAGCCTTTAAATTTATACACCTTAACGGTCTTTAGAGCGAAGGTTAATGTCCTTATTATTATTATTTTAATTCTTAACTAGGGGGCTTAGTCACTTTCTCACCAATCCCCGCCCATACTTTTCTACGTAAAATGTAGAGGTATATGATGGAGTAAGTCAAATCTTTTCTACATAAAAGACACACCTGTCGAAACGCACTGACGTTCTTCCTCCCCCTTTTCACTCCAATCCTTCAGCTATATCTCTCACTCATGCTTTTTTCCCCACTTGTTCTAAGTCAGGAAGCTCGGGCGACCCCTTATGGAGAGCAGCCAGAGTACTGTAGTCAGCCTGGCTCACCTCCCAGTGGTGGTGGCAGGCAACGTAGAATCCCACTGAGGGGCCCTGCGGCCAAGAAACCAGCACACACACACAACAGAATCCAACACTAAACTACACACAGCAGAAGGCTTTTTCTGGCTTTTACGGAGGTTCTGTGTTCATCACAAGAGTACTGATGGTGCAGATGTGGGAAACCATGGGCGGTGCCTTACCCAAACACTATGCCGCTATTATCGATATCTAATCAGGAAATGGCCTATGTAATTATTTACCTGTGCGTTTGTAGTGACGTAATTGCCCCTCCCACTTGTACCATGTGACCCGTATCCCTCTTCTCCAATTGGCTACCCCACCACGCGGCATTCTCAAGGTGGAATAAATTCACTATGTAATTATTTACCTGCTTTTAAAAAGGTCACTTAGAAAAAGGTCTTTTGCTTCGGGTTCCATAATGCATGAGGAATATTGTTGCATCCGAAAGAACAGGACTAAAATATTTACAAACTATACAAATATTAATAGAATACTAAGCTATTTACAAATATATAAACTTTATCGGATCCCTTCATCAGCTGACATTACAATGGAACATCAAATGATGCCGCGCGTGGTCATGTATTACAGAGCGAAGCACGTGCACGAGGTTGGTGAACGTAATGGAGGCAGTTGTCTTTCAATGGTAGAAAACAATGTAATTATTTACCTGTGCATTTGTAATTACGTAATTTCCCCGCCCTCTTCTCCCATTGGCTCGAATAAATATCACTAGAAGGAAAACTCTTTTAATATATATAGAGAGAGAGATAAAAAGTTTAAATTTTTGTAATTCACGTAGCGTCTAACAGTCATGTTTGTTTTTTTGTTGTTGTTTCTTCTCTTTTCTTTTTTTATATTCTTATATTGGGAATGAGTCGTATCTTCTCATTCCCTCTGGCTAGTACAGTTACTCTAACCTTCCTACAGTGCCGAAAAGGACTACACTGGCTCGAATCCTGTCGAGACACGAAAAATTTCTATGGGCTTTTTTACACCCTGATCGAGTTAGTTGCTTTGCTCTTAGCAACTAGGATTTTTCATTCAGTAAAACAGAAAACCCGACCAAAGAAGACATGCTTTACGGCATTGGGTCTAATTATAAGCAATGTATTCTCCTGTGCAATCAATCCGTCAGTGATTTATGAAAAATAATGACGAATTTGGAGTACCTATAAATCTGAGCACCCATTATCTAAAATGAAATATGTAAATCAAAAATAAAATCAAACTGACATACCATAACTTTCAAAATAACTTATGAAGAGGCAAATATTTCTTCGAATATTGACACTCCTTTGAAAAATATCCAGGTCCACATAATGCGATATTTTGTTTGTATTGTATTTGCGTTAACTGTGATTCGATTTCAATGTTTAAACAATAAACAAATTCGTTTAGACAATAAACAAATCTTGAACCTCGCTGATTGCGAGTGTTAGAGAGTGGCGGTCACCTGGGAATGAAAATCACGAAACGCAAATAAAGTGAGGCCAAAAGGTTAAAAAGGAAAAATATTACGTTTCAACTGGAAAATAAATACAAAAACGTAATTTAAAAAACGTAATTTAAGGTAAGTTAAACTTATAAAAATACTACTGTTTAAAAATATTTTCGTACATATAAATACCACAAAATAGATTTTCTTTCTCGATTGTCTGTCATTGCGCAAAATTACATCTGTTAACTCAGATGAGGTAGTTAACTACGCAATTAAAATTGTCTATTTTCAGGCACTACCAGGTGTTCCGCCCTACAATCTGGCGCTTAAGACAGGTGTTCCGCGCTTCTTAGTAATTTATTCAAAAATGGCCATGAAACAAGTTTATCATTCCAGTTAGACTCCAGTTCTCTTTTCGCACAATTTTTTCCATGAGCATTAACAGGCCAGAGGGAGAAACAATCAAAGTTGTGAACCTCAACCTTCAAAGCCAAAGTTTCTTCTTTTTTTTTCTAATTGCTAACTTTTTATTGGCTGCTGATGCCAATAATTAATAAAATGGGCACCGTTTCAAATGCAGAAATTTGTTTCTCTGCGTTAACTTTTGCAATTAACCGTCACGGAACGTTGTGGTCTCTCCAGTGACCTTGACAGCGCTCGGGCATGTGGTCTTTAGAAACGACTACAACTGCTCATGTAGTCAACCTAAAGTAATTAATATCGCTTTTTGTTGGATAACATTACTCAGTAGGAGAATCCATTATTCATTCGTTTTAATGGATTAAAAGGTTGTATATATATAAAAGTTGTATTAAAACTTATTTAAGCTGCTTTATCCACATTTATTTAGAACCTGATGAATCCATATTTATGGTTTTCACCAACGATCGAATAATCAACATACAGCGGAAGTCGCCCGAGAACAATCTACAGAGCGCAATTCACTGTAATGAATTACTAGGTTATTTATATCATTAACTCATTTATGTTTTAATTAAAATGTAGAAACGATTCAATCGAATTAAGACTACAAAATACGACAATCTACGACTACATGTTCATAACCGTAACAAGTAGATGGTTCTATGTCTTCTAACTTCTCCACTAATGCTGGTATTCCCCAAGGTTTTTTCTCCCACTCTTTTTCTCATGTATATTAATACAAGAGGAAATTAACACCGGAACTAACAAGTTGTGTACCAACAATATAGGCTGCTGAAGGAAGAGGAATAACAGTAATGATCAGCATGTTTTCTTGGCATACCCTTGGTTCCCAGATCCCAGTGGAGGGTACCGTGAACGCCAGAACAACATTGTTATGAATCAGATACACCAGAAATTTTGCATGTTTATCCTCTGTGGACAAGGCTCCATAGAGGATAAACTTTTAAGGTGAAATGTGCCGACCCAACAAATGCGAAAGAGTGGCTTGAGGAACACGAGAAAGACTTCAAGCATCTGCCCAATTCTCTGATCACAATCCCATTGAGAACATGTGGGGGAACTGGAAATTGGTGTTAGTCAACTCAATCCTCTGTGCTGCAACACAAGCAATATTGGAATTTTTTTTAAAAAAAGCCAGTATTGCTCGTGTCCAATTTAAAAAAAAAAAAAAAGTAGATAAGAAAATACAAATTATTTGCTTCCCTCCTCACGTAGGTAACTATCCAGTTGACCTTTGAATTTCTTAAAACTATCAGCCTCAACTAGACACGCGGGGGCCGCCTGTTCCAGCAATCAACGACTCGCTGGCTAAAAGAAGACTCCCTACAATCCAGTGTAAACCTTCAACACCTGTGATTTGAATTTATGCCCATGAGTTCTGAGATTCTCTATAACAGTGAAAATTCCGCCTTCGTTCATTTTACTAACCTCTCTCAGAGCCTGAATAAGCCTCGATCAGTTCATTTCTGAGATGCCTAGTTGCCAAGCGCTGTAGCCCACATACATGGAATATTTCCTCATATGGTTGCCCATTTGCCGATCTCACCTCTCTAATTTTCTCAAAAAGTGTCAGTAAATGCCTTGGAACTTAACTGTTCGTTATAGTAAATTCAGGATATCAAGGAAGGTACAGTTCACAACAGCGACGCAAAATGAAATCAAATTAACTTTAAAAAAAATCAAATTAATCATATTTATGATACATGATCACGGGAGCTCAAAAATTAACCACCGTAATTATAAGAGAATAATGAAGTAAAAATAGAGTAATGCGAAAGTTGTTAGAAAATAATTAACTACCCTTGATTAAATAGGTAATTAATTATATGAAATAATACTCAATGCGTTATTAGTGTTAAGTATGATAAAGACTGCTGAACAGGGCAAAGACTGTGAACCTCTTAGGAAAGAAAAATCTTGAGGACACTTGAAAGAAGTCCCCCCCCCCAAGATAAGCTCTGTGTGGGGTAACCTAGACCCACTGGAATATATAACGATGTGGCGGTGGTCATTTCGTTACAGAGTGACGCTGTCTGCACTGCCTATTTTTAAATGTCTTAATGCTAAAGAACTAAGAATACACACTGCTCTGTTCAAAGGGACAATCTCCCTCATTATTTAGATAAGCATTATTCAGCCTGTCGATAACTTCTCTCACAAGGTTCTGTTGATGTAATGTGTATAATTTGGTCTAATTAATTGTAATTAATCACCCAATTTAATTAGGCGCAGCTAATTGCTATTTTCACAGTTTCCCTGTCACTACATCATTGTGCATCGTTTACACCTATTTATAATTATGTTCGATTAATTTTAGGCAGCCGCAATCACTCGCTATGAATATAATTTAATTTCGATAAACAGCACTTTACATTGACATTTGTGTTGGTAATTGGGGCGTTATCGGCTTATGGCTGCTTTTCGTACTTTCGAACTAACGTTGGATTGTTGTTGTGTTTTTAAGAAACAGTCTTGCCAGATTGAACTGGATATTCTAATACCGAGTGGCCGATGCCTTAGCCCCTGGGCAAAGCCGAAAAAAAAAAAAAAAAAAAACGAAAACTGCACTTCAACTCTGAAATGTGTCAAAATTCTGTAATGTAAATCCTGGACCCCTCCTTGGTTTCTGTACAGGTTACTTGTAACACTGGTCTGATTGTAACATTTCAAATTTTGATTCCCAGTAATGCACCATCAATGTTTGCCTTCAATTGCGAGTTGTGTGTATATCAAGTTATGTGTTTCTCCAATAATAAAGCAAACTTCTATTTCCTTGAACTTTTCTATATGTACTGCAGATCAACATGCATTATGTTTATTATCACATTAAAACATGTTGAATAATTTCTCTTTTAAATTTAGCAATTTAAATTGGTTTTATTTTATTGTCTTAACATGAAGTATTAAGTGGGAATGTTCGTAGCACATTACAATTGCATTCAACGTCGTTCGTTATATATTCAGACACCATTTTGGATTTTTATCTTAATCTAAGAAAAAAAAATAAAAGTTCATAGACTTCAGAAAAATGTTTTTCTTGTTATACCAGAGGAAGAGAGAGAAAATCGATACGAGATTGGGTTCAGTGCTGTCAGAGAATGTATTAAGAAGTTTCTAAAGCTTCAGATCATTTGCGAACCAGGGGTCGAAACGGAATGCTCCTTAATAAACTGTCTTATTTTTAATAATCAAGTTTTTACATTGAATTACCAACATGTGACGAACTGTAACGGCATCCGGTACGGTTTCGTCCATCCCTAGTCCTGCCAGCAAAATGGAACAACACAGACGACAAGTCATTAAAATGTGGTATAAACAGATGAGGGTCAAAAAAGGGAATTTTGTGGGACGTACTTGCAAAGATTAAAAGGAACTGAGGCATTATCTTCAGCAATAATAGACAAGCATCCTTGATCTGCTGTCTTTAAAGATGCAGTTTATTTTCCAAGCAGTTGGAATAGACAAGCATCCTTGATCTGCTGTCTTTAAAGATGCAGTTTATTTTCCAAGCAGTTTCAGTAAAGATAAGTGGATTCCATAGGTAGAAGAATTAAAAAAAGGAATATGAGGATGAGAAGAACCGCATGAGATATGTCGATGATATATTTCGTAGCTTTCTGTATTAATAGATACTTGAAAATTAACGTTTCAAAGAGTTTGTCCAGAGCGTTGAATATCATGATGGGACGGTAGCTAATGGGATCCGTTCTGTCTTCCTTTTTCTGTTAATTGGAATTTTGTGGGCATACTTAAAAGCAGAAGGATAGCAACCACTGTGAGAACTGCAGTTGGCGAAATGGTTATAAGCGGAACAAGACAGAATGCACTTCTTAAAAGGGAAATAAGCAGAGCATCCGGATTAGGAGCGGTAGAATGTTAACCTAAGGCCAGACCTCATCATATACGTGGAGTGTGAGTGTGTGTTAAGCGCCAAAACAACTTTAATGCTATGAGGAGACAGCATATTATGTCCATAAATTGCGTGTATATTGTGGACGATTTGTTTGTTTGCTGGATGAAAAACATGAGTTTCCGATAGAAAAACCATCTTCCACCTGAGATCGACTAACTTAAAATGCCATAAAAACTCCTCCCATCGTTGGCGCGAACTCAGGCCTTCTCCATCCAGTGTGATGAGGACGGTAATTATATCCACTGTGCGACCAGCAAGGACGTAGAATCTTGCTAACGATTCTGCTTCTACAATATTTCAAACCTTTGAAGTGTAAAAAAATAGTCTCAAAATCTCCGTGGTATTCTAATTATCCATTACTTTATATCTGTTACAATCGGCCTCGCCATAGGCATTACATTGTCCCACAAGTGGAGTTCATCAGATTTTATGGATATCGAAATACAAGCATTTAGTCACGAGACTTGAAGCATTAGCTGAAAATGCAAATTTTTAATTCACATGTGAGGAGAATTGTAACTGTTTTTGTGAAAATATTTACAAAAAGAAAAAAAAAACTGCAAGATATAAGTTGCAGTTCTTTTAAGGTATATTCACAATTACAAAAGCACAATCTTTCTTGTACATAAATTCCGTCATTTAATTATAAATAGTTCATTTAAAGATTGAATTAAAACTGATCTGTAAGCTGTTCGTATTTTTTTACAGTGAGGAATACCGGAGTAATACTGAATTCTATTATCCTCAAGTTAAACTCAAGTTATAATAAGAATTCATCTTCTAGTTTCGATGCATGCACCAACTATTAAGATGGCCTAATTACTCAACAACTACAAAGTAAGTAAAGGTTCTGAGATGTTTAGTAAATACATATTTAGCATGATCTTCTGTAGCAGGTGTCACTATGAGCAGCAACGTTGTTCTTAGCTTAGAAACGCATACTAATGATCTGTTTTCTACAGAGCAGTTAATTCATTTTCTGTTTACAACAGTTTTTTCCCCTCCTAACTAATTGTTCGAATTTTTCTCTGAATTTTCCCCATTTGCTATTGTCGTTAGGTTTCTCCCTGACCTACCACTAATGTTGATGTCATCTGCAAAGGCCACATGATATATTTCCTTTAGGCTTAGCAGAATCCCACATACACATTACAGTGATGTATTGTCTGGCCTCCAGTACGTCATTACTTATCTCAAGAACATCGAAGATATAGCCGGTGATCTGAAAACGAATGCGCTTTCTGTCCACGTTAAAACGGTCCACAGTAATGATTTATATTTGCAGTACGTCCGAAGAATATTTCCAGAAAATTTCATTTTGCCGCTTTAATAATGATTGTGTACAGAGAATGGTCGGTTTCAAAATAAAAATGGTAGAATCTTTTTAGTGTGCAGTCGACTAAACTGTAGCATTGATTAATCTAAGTTCTAAGTGGATAATTTTGACTTTGCTGAATGCCTATAAGAAATTAACAAAAACTGTAACAGCACTGACTGTGCGAATGCAAGTCCTTTGTACTAAAACTTGTAGCAAGCTATAGTTAAACAGAAGAGGTTCAATTACTTCTTTCTCCAGGTAAGCTCTCACGTTTAGCACGGTGGTTACAATCACCGTCCCTCCACACCATCTAATAGACGCTGGGTTTGAATTCCACCTTGATGGAAGGAACTTTCGGCCATTATTCCAACGTGGCCGAGTTAATGGGTCTTGATTGATAATTCCCGGAAACTCAAGTCTTTCAACCAGAAAACAGAAAAAAGGACCGGAAAATACAGAGATGTCACATAGCTATAGTTGCTTCAGTACCTAACGCACCTCCCCTACAGGCAAGGAGACGCTCACACTCGTTTTATTTAATACCAGACATGTTATTAACTATCCGCGCTCTGGATTCTAAAACAGATTTGGACATCTTCAATGCCATTTAGGTAGCCTGGGGGCTTGATGTAGATTTTTAGTCTCTCTAAAATAAGATCGTATAGGATCCTTGACCAACAATAATCCTATCGGTCCGGAGTCCCACGCTTCCACATCTGGTGTCCTGGAGCAACTGAACCATTGAGTCCTGGTAAATTCGTCCTTGCGTGTCTTTTTTGTCCCGTTGATCTTAACCATACCTTCATTAAGAAGAGGTTTTCTCACCCATTTACTGTAAAGCATGCTTCGTCAACTGCTTCTAACAATGCCATTACTTTTGTGGACTCTTACCCGAGGGTATCAAAAGCTCGAATTCTCTCATTGAATCTTCTGTATGATCAGGAGGAAGATATACAAGACAGATTTGGAATTATATAGGACCCTTTCTGAACATGGCGCGTAGGGCTTCAAAGTTGTTTGATTTGCCCACTTACTATCTGAACTGTTTGTAACTCGATGAGTACAGTAAGGCAACGCCTCCAATGCATTCACTGTTTCTTGCGCTATGGAAGCTGAAGTATGCATGAGAATGAACTGTTATATCCAGTTGCTTTCTGTGTGATAACCAGGTCTCAGTCAAGCAACTGAACTGATATTAAGTATTAGTATTAGCCATACAGTGCAAGGAACCCACAGGCATTTGCTTCTCTAGACAAAGATAAAATAACTAGCCAAAATAAAATAAATTCTCTAGCCAAAGATAAACGATAAACCACCGCAAACCGAGCGCTCCTCACCCTGCAAAAATAGGCAAACCAAAACATTTAACAATATCCCCAACCAAAACAAATTCAATATTACTTCGGGGGACCCTGTCATCAGACTTCCACAAATAAAAGTTCAGGACACCACGATCAAGCTAAAAACTAAGCTGAAACATCTTGGCATCATCTTAGACATGCACCTATCTTTCACTCCCCATGTCAACTATATCCGCAACAAAATTAGGAAGTACTTGTCTCTCTTCGCAAGAGTCACCCGTAAAGAATGGGGATTAAGAAAGAAAAGGGAAAATCAGGAAAAAAAAAGATAAAATCTGCCTGAGTGCCTGAGGCATGAGGGTCGCATGAGTGCCTCATGCGACCCTCATGACAACTGTGAGCCCACAGAGACTACAGGTGATCCTAAATCCACACCTGCTGCAAAAAATAAATACAAGAAAACGACAGGACAAAAGCCAGAACGCGAAACCAGATCGCAATGTGAAGCGAAGGAACAGGAGAAAGCGTCCTCTCAACAAGAACCTACTGAGGACGCGAACAAACAACCTGACTTCCCACCAATGGACCCCTCCCTCCCGGAGTGAAATGTTCTTGAGCAAGTCCTAAAACTTAGAATACAGCTCAAAAACAAGCTAAAGGACTCTACGAATAAAACTACCATAGCTCTGCGCAGTGAACTGGTCGGGCTGTGAACCAAATTGGAAACGGTCCTTCTAAATGTACACCTCAAATCTGAAGTCAACGCCGCGAACTTAATGCATACATGGATGTAGGAGCGAACAAATGCCACAACGCAGCCCTACTTACGCGGAAGCGCTGAGGAACTTAGACCAACAACACCAGCCAAGACCAAATGACAAAGCAGAACAGAGAAGGAAAACTACTTCCAAAACCAGACCTTATACTTCTTAAGCCAGTGGCCTCTGATCCCGCTCAAACTAATGAGCAAGTAAAACACACGGTGATAACCAACCTAACAACAGATGTAAAAAATACTAAAATCAAATCAATAAGAAAGACAAGACACACTGGTATCATAATAGACTGTAACGCAAGAAGATGTGACACAAATTCTATATAGCACCAAAGTCCAACCTTTAGGTCTGATCGCAGAGACCCCTAAAGAGAAAGGCCCATCCATTATCATCTTTAACGTTGATAAGGATCTGAATCCAGATACAGTCACGAACGAGTTATATCATAGGAACCTGCAACAATTCCCAGAGGCTCTCATCAGCCCCAAGTACCAGACGAAATAGCGGGACGGAAGTTCTACCAATTGGGTAGTTAAGCTGGCACCCCAGGCTTGGCAGTTCATAAACCAACAGAACAGAGTCTTCATAAACTGTGGCAACCACCGCTTCAGAGAGCATGTGTCTATTCCCAAATGTTATAGATGTTGCCACTTTGGTCACACTACACATACCTGTACTCAAAATGAGTCATTACGCGCATAAAGGTCATGAATATAACTCCAGTCCTAATAAATAGTCAAAATACAAAATCACGAAGCTTCCAGAGCCAACCTTCAGATGAGCCCCAGAATAACAACCGGGGTGATCCTTCAAGCCCTCCCACCAAACAGACATATGCTAAGGTGGTAAAGATGCACCCAGAAATGCACGACAGGTTAACTGCACGGTCAGCAGTTAAACCTCCCTCTCCTCTTGTCAGGTGGCTAAACCCACAATCAGCTGATGCGGTTCAATCAATTGACCCAGGCATCAATATTCCTCACGCAAATAACTATTTACCAGACATAAGATCATCGTTACCTCGAAGAGACCAACACTCACAACGCCTGTCTTCCATTTATAATATCACTGCTGTCCCAACTCGCAGGAAAATTTTCGTCTCAAGATTGAGCCCAGCTACAACGGGCGAAAACATCAAAATGATGTTGAACACCGAGTTCGCAGCACAGGTAGAAGTGAAAACAGTCAAAACAAGACGCCCAAGTTATACCTCATTTGTCATTTTCTGTCCTCCGGATAAACAAAGCATAAGTCTAGATCCCAAAATCTGGCCGCCAGGAATCCTGGTTAAACCATTCATTGACAGGGTACATAGAGAAAATTTCTCCACCAACGAAATCAACCATTCGACATAGCAACCAACAGATCAGGAACATATGAACCCGAAATGCCTTCAGCTCAGTTGCTTCATCCAAAACGTCAGAAGTCTCACCAACAAACTAAACACACTTCAATCCCTGCTCCTCATTGAAGAATATGAAATTATATGTATCACAGAAACATGGTTACCCAAGAGCAATCACCTAGATACACCCATGCAGCCAACAAAGTATAGATCTCTAGAGAATTCCAGAGACGCCAGAAGAGGAGGTGGAGTCGCACTGGTGTTCAGAGAACATTTTCAACCCACTAAAACTAAAACCAGCCAAACATCTAACTTTGAATCTCTTTCTACAGTGTTATCGTTCAATGATACCCAAATTCAAGTCTGTGTAATATATTTTCCCCCAGATCATACTGAAGATTCAAGAGTGGAGCTACACAACTGGATAGCGACAAATTTAGAAACAAACCTCAAAACCATAGTGACCAGTGACTTCAACGTGCCTACACCCCGCCATGAAGAAGCCAGGAAAGAATTGGACGCCATATTTGTTTCCCTGGGCCTCGTACAAATTATTACGAGCCCAACCAGCACACTCGACCACGTATTCCATAATCTTGACAGCATCTCTATGATCACCTCTTCTTTTAAATTCAACTCTGACTACAATCCTATCACATGTGAAATCGCCTTACAAACACATCACAATCATCACTTGCCCAGAAAAGAAAAACAACCTGAGAGAGAACTAACCTTTTCTACAAAATTCCTGAAACCAGAAATAATCCTCAGACGTCTTAGAGAATTCAACTGGACACATCTGTTTACTGTCCCTCCTGACATAGCCCTAAACGACCTAGCCGAAGAGCTTTATAGAATAGCCAAAGAGGGAGCTGCAAAAGAAATACGCATCACCTCCAGAACCTCTGTATGGTTTAACCAAACAATCAAGCAAACTTTCCTCCAGAAGCAGAAGGCTTACAGACGATGGAGAAAATCAGCTGACGCCAAAAACTTCAGCGCCTATAAAAAGGCAAGGGCTCTCTTCTTAAGAAAAAACAACTTGTCTGCAACCAATTTACCCTGGATAAGCTGAAAATAGCTAAAAGACTCCAGAGACAGAGACATAAGCAAATCACTATGAAGGAAGAAATATTTAAAGAATGGACTGAGCTCACTTTTCAACAGACCGACCAATCACTTGCTCCACCCCCTCCCCCTTTACACTTTTTGGCCCTCCGTGCAAACCTCCAATATCACTCATAACCATAACCCGAAACCATCTGATGGAGATCGTCAAAAAACTTCCACTGAAAGCTGTTGTGGGTAATGACCGGTTTCCTCTGTTTCTAATCAAAATCTGCAGTGCATATATCATAGACCCCTAGTCCATATTTTCAATAAAATCTTAGAAAGTGGAGAGATTCCAAATATCTGGAACACATACTTTGTTCGGCCAGTCCCTAAATGCAAGGACCCCAAGAGGCCTCAAGACTTCAGGCCTATTGCCATCGGCTATCGCACGGGAAACGAAGGAATGAGTAATAGAAAGAAAGAGTCCAGATAAAAAAGATTAAAGAGACGGAGAATAGGATAGGTACTAGGTTAAGAAAGGTGTTAGTGGGAAAGTGATAAATATATTGTGTATAGGGGAACATTGAGAGAGTTGTGAGTGTATAATGTGTTAGAAGGGAAGAAACGGGGTTAAAGAAAGATTGTGAATATGTTTTAAATGATATATAAATAAAGTATATGCCTTGCTAGCTAGTTAAAATTTGCTCTTCCACAATTTGGCGAGACAATCCTGGAAATTGATTAAAAGAAAAAGGGCAAAATTACCCTCGTGATCCTGAGAATCTTCAGTGGATATACAGTATATAGTAGTGAGGTGGAAAAAAGTGGGCCTTGCAGGTGTGAGGGTGCCTAAAAATATAAATCAAAAGGTTTCCAAGGAAAGTAAGAAAAGAAAAAAAAAAAAGAGTAAACCCCACATAATAAACACACACACGTAACACAGCTGTTACAGTGGCCTTTAATAACTGTTACATCCATATTATCATTCATAATTATATAAGATTTTGGATTTAAAGATTTAGGTTGTATAATTCTTGAGGTAATAGGAAAACCTTCTTAGATAATTGATTTGAAGACAATTTTACGAAATATGGCTCCTGTATTGAAATAATATCAACCGAGTTTGTTCCGCTGAGATTGTAATCTTACCACAGTTTTAGATTTATGTCCATTTATCTGCATAATTTTTAACTGTTTATACAAAACCATTTCTGTTGTGATCTTTACTGCTCAAATTAAAATAACCAGTCGTAATTAACCCTCAGACGTGCCTGTTCAAGTGCTCTAATATACTCACGACAAGAGATATCTCTCACTGAATGTTGGTATTGCCTTTTACAGAGCTTACAGTTGACACAACAAGCCGGTTCCTCTTTAAACTGACATTCTGAAGAAACGAAACATGACCACTCCTAGAACAATGACCATAAGATGAGGAATCGTGAGTGCATTGTTGGGTCGTGTGGTCAATGCCAAAACACACGTAGCACTTTGTAAGTATTGTAAAATATCTAAATTTATGTGATTCAAAAGCAAGATAAATTCTGCTCATAGATGAAATACATTTGAAAATTTTTGGAGGAAAACTAATGATCCAGTGATAGAGATCTAGATTTAGTTGTAATACGACATTGTACGTCACACTTAACTTCTTCCATAAAACCATTATCCTTTAAGTTCTTCCAATATATGTCTTCAATAATTTTTTCCTTAGACAGTTCTTTTGGAACATCATAAATAAGAAGTGAAGGATTTTCCTTCCTGGCAGCTCCATAAACGAGAGAACTAGAAGCAGAAATATGCTCCGTATCAGCTTTTCAAGTAGTCTCAAGAAGAATACCACGATTCCTAAATAATCTTAAAGATTTCCCATTTACATTTTTAAATTCAGATTTCAAAGTCTTGCTTACTAGATTCTTAACATCCACACTTACCTTCAAATCACTGTTATCATTAGCTCGAAAAATAAGAACATTGTCATTTATGTCAGCCGACTTATCCCAGCTCTGTTGTTTGTTTGTTATTTGGTTTTTAGGAGCATTAGCAACTAAGGCCATATTGCTCCGGGGATATGCGGTGGTCATTCCCTGACCTTTCCACATCCTCCGTATTTGGTGGTCACGGGCTCGAACCCCGGTCTAATCAAGAAGCGTGTGCTACGCACTGCTGCTCCTGCCCACCTGGCTACGGAGGCGCCTCCCAGCTCTGTGCTCCATCTTGAGCAACCTCAGACTACAATTGTGACTGCGTGTTTACACCAGGAACAATCCTCTTGTGTAACAGATCCTCTAGCATACCTAAAATCAGATAGTTTTCTTAATTCAGATTGAGATGAAAGCACTTTAGGAGGTAATAAAGGAGAGGTCCCCTCTTCCTTCCCTCCCCTCCCCCCTCAAAATCTGCAGAGGGTGTACTTATTTTACTGGGTTTTGGATCTATATTAAATGAATTCCAACAAAAACTATCTATAATATTAAGCAAAATAAAATTAAATTCAACTACTGGGCCATACTCCAATATACGGTGCCCCCTTGTAATTGGCTGTCAGAACGGGGGAAAGCAGTGATTGACAGGTTTTGATCCCACCTACTGACTGCGTTCCCTCTTCGTTGTTTAGCCAGAAAAGGTTAGTTTTCATGCGACTTCGGGAAGGATTCAAGCAAAAACCAGTCGTTGGACGAAAAAAAAAAATGTATATTGGGAATTACGTTTTTAGTTGTCTTTCGTTTGTGTTTAATTAAAAATGGTAGGTTACCTTTTTGCGGGACTTCGCCAGTTATTTGTCGAAAATTGGTCGTTTGCTGCGTCTCATTATTATTTTTTTTTTTTCGTTTTTAAGAACGTTTTTCAATTGGGAATTACGTTTTTAATTGTCTTTCATTTGTGTTTAATTAAAAATGGTAGGTTACCTTTTTGCGGGACTTCGCCAGTTATTTGCCAAAAATTGGTCGTTTGCTGCGTCTCATTATTTTTTTTTCGTTTTGAACAACGAAATTAGTGTGTTTAATTTACAATTATTTTGGCTGCTGCTCCGAAAAAATTACTGTTCCCGATAATTTCGTTATTTTTCGGTTCCGCCATACTGTTATGTCGCGTGACATTCGCCACGTGCAGTTGTCGAGAAGAAGAGGGGAAACGCAGTGAGTGGGCGGAGTTACGAACCGTACGTCACTGCTTTCCCCCTCTTCTTCTCGACGTAATTGTCAAAGGGGCACCGTGTTCAGGAGTATTACCAACTACTGTAAGTAAAGCACAAATCAAAATCTATTAAATAACAAGAATAATCAACTAGTTTAAACACACAAAGTAAGAAAGCAAAGCCAAAATATGCCACAGAGAGGTCCTCCCCTTCAAAAAATACCACTGACTAAATGATCAAGAAAAAATTAAATTCTTAAACCTAAGCAACGTTATAAATTGCCCAGGTTTAATCAATCTATACCGCGTTTTGCGTTATAAATTGCAAAACAGAATTCTTAAACCTAAACAACGCTAAAAATTGCCACACAATGGCTGTCAGCGTTGAACCACCTCAAACAAGTGCAAGTCAATACAGCCTCGAATCACCTCAAAATAATACACGTTAGTACAGAAATAAGAATTCAATTAAATACAAAATGTTAGAATATTAAACAAACTATACCTGAAATCAAACTTGGCGCAAAGAGAGTTTATGACACAGCTTAGTATTAAAAGTAACAACAGCTAGAAATGCAAATAAATCTCGTTAACGATAACCGGTAATGCAAACACAATGGCGGCCATGCTGGTGTTGCCATTACTAACCACCAAGGGTGGTTAGTAATGGCGACACCAAATAAATTAATGGCGACAAATAAATTAAGCGATTTTTCCTCAAAAAAAAAAAAAAAAAAAAAATATATATATATATATATATACACACAAAATCACATAATGTACAGCAGTTGTCAAAAAGAGATTCAGAAATAACCCCAAAACGAATTGACACTAAAAAAACTCAAATAATCATCAAAAAAATCTGCAGCCAAGTACAAACGTGACACACTCTCAGAGTTCCCACAATTCCCTAACTATACTTTGCAGCGAGTATAACCTTTCATTGCTGCTATAGAACATTTACCAGTTGGGCTGCCCATGTGCAACGTGTTAGTCTAACGCTCCCCATTACATTAGCTGTTGTGTAGAGTTCAGACTGGGACTTTGCGCTGCTCATTCTGACTTTTGTACATTCTTGTTCCTGAACCAACCTCGAATAGAAATGTTGGTATTGTATAGAGCATTATCGTTTTGAAACACATGTAGGTGAGTGTCAACGGTAGGCATCAAAACGTTAAGGTAAGCGTCAGCGTTCATGATTCCTTTCACAACCACCAAAGATCCTAGGCTATACCATAAGAAACAGTACCTTATCACAAACCCAACAAACAGCACCACATCGCAGATCCCACGTTCGGTCTTCACTGTTCGTACAATGCACTCTGACAGCGGACGTTCTCAAGGCATCCTCCACACCCACACTACTCATCAAATAGGAATTGAGTAGCTAGATTCTTCACTTAGTAGAGTGTATTTCCAATGTTCAATGGACCAATTACGAAGTTCTTTGCATCGTGCAAGACTGCTGATTGCGGTTAGTGGCGTCTACTTCATGCGCCGATTTCCCGTTAAAACTGATAATGTTCAGTACCGTACGTAGTGTGCTCACGGAGATCTCAATCCCTGTTGCGACATAAACTCCTGGTTTTGCAGGGAGGTCTGAAGAGATTGTCGTACTGCCCTTCTGAATATCTTCTGGTCACATGGGATGAGCTTTAATGATTTCCGGTGCATAATTGGATGGTAGTGGTACCGTCATGATTCCATTTCGTAATAACATCATCGACGATCGACTTTGGATAATGTAGATTGTTAGTAAATGCGCGAATCGACAAGCCAGCAATGTGACATAAACATTGACATCCGATAATAACCCCCTTAGTTCGGCTTTATATGCCACGATTAGAATAACTAATTTGTGTGCAGCTCATGCGTTTCCATATATGCCGGTCTAAGTCACATGTTTATCGACGTTACAGCCACTTACAATACAGGTCCAGTTGACTATGAAAACTGGAATTTCCACAAACCTTTTTGGAATGCATTGCTTTATCAGCAAACGTTAATATTAAACCAGTTATATTTTCATCAATTTTCAGTAACAGATACCAGAAGGAATAAGGTAGCCAGTACTGAACACAATGGCAGCCATTCTGAACTCTTCTGAACCTTGCGGTACGCTAATGGTAAGCCCTGTCCACTCAGAGCAAGCCGATTATATTTACTAATAGCCTTTTGTTCATTTAGGTATCTGAGCACCAATGGCACATTGTTCTTATTTATACTATGCCAAAATGCTTTTCTGCATCCAGTTCTTTTGAACTTATCATATGGCTAATGTCCCTATAATAACTTATCCAATTAGTTAGAAAGATTATCCCTTTAACAAATCCAGATGCTTCTGCAATACATCCTTAATCACGGACTTCATCCATTTTGCTGCCAAAAGTCTGTAATTACCCATTTCAATCATGAAAAATCTTAGTAAATTTAAGAAATATTTTATCATCTGGTTCTGTTGGAACTATATTGGGTATATTCAGGATTTGAAATTGAGATTTTTGCGATGGAACACAATAATCTCTACCCTCCATTTTTAGCGATCACACACCTGATACCACTATCTGTTTTTTTTTTTTTTTTATGTGTTCCCCCCACTTTTGCACAAAGGCAACTAAAACTATGAAGGATCAGTGTTTTCCATCTGTAAATTGTGTATAAACTCTAGTGCAATATCGGTTAACTCGGCCAAAGTGCGAAAAAACCCATAACATTTCTTCAGTTTCTGTGGAATTCGAGCCCAAGAAAGAGTTCATAACAACTGTGCTAATTGTGAGGATTTGTATTACCTGTTTTCTGGGCCAGTGGTGCTTATTTGCTAATGTCTCTTCAAATTTTTGTGAAACAAGGAACTGTCTGGCTCATTCTGTGCGATAAAGTATAGTAAAGTGTTTACTAAAATGAAAATTGAGCTAGATGGGAAAATTCTTCATTGAATAGATCTTCCGAAAAACTAATAGAAGAATACGTTAATTCGGAAATTTTATTAAATGATTTTGTAACTAAAATAGTTTATTTTGGTTGCAATATTTTTATTAAATGAAGATTTTTGCATATTTACTTTTGTTCTTTTAAAAAAAAACCCTTTTACTAGTACGTCAATTTCGTAACTCGTACAAATTACAGAACTAAACTTATGAGTTAAGAACCATTCCCATTCCAGATCTTCAAGATTTACCCCAAACTACACACACGTTCATGCACTGACGTACATAAAAAATATCGTTTTATCAGATTCGATTGAAAGAATCAAGACGATCGCATATTTCACAAATTCCGTTTGTCGAATATCAAAAATTTCTTTATAAACGATGTCATCAGAATCTTAGGTGGTGTTTCTTTTCTTAGCGTGCCTGTAAAGTGGCTATCGGAGACAAGGATGAGTAGATTTTGAGTTCGTTGTAAGCACCATTTCTGCAAAGTGAAGCGGACCTCAAACTTTTGATCCATTTTCATCAGCTTCATTTATCTAAATCAAACCAAGTCCAATTTATCATCATTTGTCATGTGATTGTCAAGACTGCAATACGGCATGTTTTTCTTCGTCTCTCTCTCTCTCTCTCTCTCTCTCTCTCTCTCTCTCTCTCCCCTCGCCTGTCTCTTCTCTCTTGTCGGAACAGGGGCAACGTGCATAAATCATTACGATGCGAAAGCTGTAAGCGTCAACAGCGATAATCTAGCGTTTGCACGATTGTTTCACTTCTTGCTTCGTTACGTCCATGTGTCCCTGTTTTGTATGGAAATAGCTTCAAGGCTGTCACGAAGTGACGCTGGGGGCAGTCCCACCGTCTCCTTACACACACTAGCGGTCGTGTGGAATATCAGCGCGAGAACCAGGTTCTTTAGATGTTTCTTGAAAATGCCGCTTTCTGCTGATGTAGCAGTGACAGTCCCCACAAGAGCGTTACCGAGTGATGATGGCCAGTGAATAATGTATGGGCTATTCCCACTGCCTTACATGGCCAATGAGTTTTTATGCGGAGATGTACAAGTGGTTTTGTAGCGGGACCACTACTTCACTCCCAGTGTTGGCTTAGGCATGTTTACGTAGTGCTGCTGTGAACTCCGGGATGGACGGAAATATTGCATCATTATTGATTATTCCGCTGATAGGGGTGCCTTGCTGCAGCGGCAACAAGAGAAAGAAGACGAAAGTACGTAATAAAATGGCCTGTCTATCTTCCAATATAGCGTTTCTGCCACACAGACAAAATGCACTTTGAGAACAATCGATTTTCTTCCACAAAGATCTAGCTAGTGCCAAACTGCTACAAAGAAGATACCACTAATTGATGTGGGAAATATTGTCGATTTTCAATGAGAAATTCCACAGCTTAAAATAATTTTGATGTATAAGTGGAAGATTTTAAGCAGGGATTTCATGTACTCTTTTTTTTGTAGAACTTTTATTTATTAAAATTGTTTTTAATACTTTTCGCTTATTTGGAAATAACAGGAAAAATAAATGAAACCAATGCAAGTGGATTTTTTCTTTTTTTTTTTTCTTGTATATTAAATTTTTCCTTGATTGTTTGTCAGTTTTTCAGTTTAACTAAGATTTCTGTCTTCTAGTCGTAGTGTTTTTGACTGATGTAAATATGTTTATCTGTATTTGGTCTACGATCTCAAACTGAGTGATATGAACAATGAGTTCGATTTACAGTAAACTTTAAAAAAAAAAAAAAACAGAACTTTTTGAATGTTTTTCCGAACCGTGCAAGGCAAAAATAAAATCGTCTGACCGGACTCTAACGGGAAAAAAAAAAATAATAAATAAATAAATCTTTATTTCGTTTTTTTTTTCTCCCAGAGATTCTGGGAGAAAAAAACCATGCTACCCTCGTCTGAGATCGATTAACTCAGCCACGTTGTGAAAAATACCAATAAAATTCCTCCTGTCATCGATGGGATTTGAACTGAGGTCTTTTCCAACCGGTGTGGAAAGGAAGATGATCTCACCAACTGTACAACACATAAAATCAAGTTCAATGTATAGCATTTAATAGTACAGTAGCATTCAACACATAAAATCAAGTTCACAGTATAGTACTTAATAGTACAGTAGCATACATTTAGTGTGTTCAAGGTGATTCGATTGGCGAAATTATGTAGCATTATTTATACCTAATATTAAAAAATTATTGAGCAATTGCTACATCCATACTAGAGGCAGCATTCAAAGGCGTGACCGTTATCCTTAGGCAACTACGTTACTTACTTGACAAATTAGGTAGAACAGGTGAATATTTTAACTTAATGTTGGCGATTGTCGTTCTGTACAGATTATCGGGATCAGAGCATCGTATTATCTAGTGAATATATCCTGCTTTAGCTTAGTAATAGTATTCGTCATATGGAAGCCACAGGCTTTTGCTGCACTGGCCGAAAAAAAAAATAAAATAATAAATAAAAACAAAAAACGGGTATATAAGAAAATACAAATAATTTGCTTGCCTCCCCATATAGGTAACCATCCAGTTGACCTTTGAATTTTTCAAACCGGCAGCCTGAACTATCTGCGAAGACAATTAAGTAGACCTTCATTACGTACCTCAAATGCTGAAGAAAGCTTAATCTCGATTAAAAGCGTTAGAATTTAAAAAGAAGGTTCATTTCTACGAAGAGAGGGCAACTTTTAACCTTGGCATGCGTAGGCACGCCTGTTTTTGACATAATACACAGAGGTAGATGAGGTAATTGTTGGGTATCCCCAGTATTAAATTTATTTATATTTTTCTTTTACATTGAAATCAAAGTCCCTCCCACCACCTTGCCAAATTAACGTTTTCCGACTATTAATATTTTCTAATTCGAGCACAATTAGAGTTCGCAATGAGCTTACCTCTATTCTTTTGCCACATGGGAGCTAAATACATCTAGTTAATATACTATTGCAGACATTGCCACTTGTGATATGATCAGTTAACCCAGGGGGCGTCCAACTTTTTTTTTTTTTGACTAGGAGCTAAAACATAAAATGCTGAAGGTCTCGAGGGACATGTTTTATGCAGGAAACGGGTGGAGAGAAGAGTTCTTTTCCACTAATTGTGAAATTAATTTCTGTTGATATTTATAGTTATTTTTTTTTTTTTTTTACATTTGGTAATTAAATACAAGAATCCAATGCTATTATTACATGACATTAAGGACCAAAGCAATTAATTGTATAATGTGTCGGCCAGAATACATTTCCTATTTTTGAGTTTCAAGTCATGTCCATATTTCTCTCTCTTTCTTTCTTTTTTTTTTTTTTTTTGTTAAACGTAACTGCGTTAATTTTTACATGAAATTGAACATTCTGGTGCACTTGTACATGAGAAATTGAAATACGAATACAATTTTAGAATAAAAATAGGGAAATCAGGTTGTCTATAAAAGTGCGCACTACAACAGCAAAACGCTTTCTTAATCTAACATACGGAATGCGTCATCGTGGGTAGCACACTTGGTAAAATCATCATCCTCCCGACACCTAGTGGACAAGACCCAGTTCGGAGGAATTTTTATGGAACTTTTTCACAATGTGGCTGAGTTTCTCAGGCAAGGGTAGCGTGATTTTTCCTCCCGGACACTCAGGTTTTTCGTCCAGCAAACAAAAAATCAATCATAGAATACAAGCAATTTACAGACAGTATATGCGGAGCAATATGGGCTTGCTCACTGATGCTCCTAAAACCCTACTACTACAACTCGAACTGTAAGCGGCCACAGCAACGGTTTTTAAATTATATACACTACGGGAAAGCGTGCTTTATATGAAACAACAAAATGGTTATTTCTCTCACAATGGCACTCCACCATAGGGACCCTTTCCCTATGATCTTTCATTCCTACCACTTGGGGAGTGGTTGTTCTCACTTCCCCACCTCTTTACCCCAATCCTGGGTGGCACCCTCCCCCTTCGCCTGGTGGGTCATCCCTCTCAACTATCAATTCCTACCTCCATGGCAGGATGGGAATCCTAACTTGCGGTCCCCTTCTTTCCCCCTTTCAACTAGGTGTGTGCCTTCACTACTGTCCCTCCTCTCTCTCTCTACCACTTTACCACCCTCCCACTTGCTATCTCCCCACTGTTCCTTTCTAATTTCTTTTTTTTACTGGACTCTCCCTGTCTGTAGCTTTAGCTACCACAGGGTTAGCCTCGCCAGTGCTTGATACTCCCTACCGCTTGGCCTGCCTTCTTGCGCTGCTGGACGATAAACTAGAGGTTTTTGTGTGCAAACACAGGCCCCTAAGCTAACAGGTCAGATGAACAACACAACCCACACTAACCTACATAAATCTCTGGGTTTTACAGAGTTTGTATTCATCACATTACTTGAAGCGGACTTGGGGGGAACCCAGGAGCCGCATTACAATTAACACTATTCCCTTTGCCCACACGACAGTCTGTCTGACTTTCATAGATAATCCCATTTTCTGAAGTCCAGGCCAATGGTGTGATGTTCTTTGTAGATGAGTGGAGATTATCTCAAAACTAATTCTTGATATTTTTTTCATTTAGAAAGATCGTATCCTATCCTTCTAACATTGGGCAAAGGAACTTTGTGTGAAACACCTGGACTATTCACAAATATAGAAATGGGATCCTTCACATCTATATGAAGCTTTTTGGAGCTGCCCCATTTATTGAATTCACTTTCATCAACGATAATGCTCCTCCACCTAGTCTGAAAAGACATCAATCATACTGCATGATGCAAGAGATAGGGAAGGGTTAACCAGAAATTATCTTTGGAGACTAAACAGGAGTTCCACCACTTCAAGCCTCCAATAAACAAAATGGTGGTATTGCACCAGTTGATGAGTCATCTACCACCTAGAATCCTGCTAGTCATCTGCCACTATCTGTAGTTTTGTATTGATGTTACCCAGATGCATGCAGTTATCACAATGAAAGTTGGCCCAACACGCTAGGATGTAGGCAGTCATCTTTTGGCTCATGAGTGTAGGTTTCTAATGAACCTGCCTTATATTAACCATTTTACTATATGCAAACCAGCTATTTTTGCTCCTATATTTTAGCTGAGTGTATATACTTTGATGAAAACAATAAATACTCCACCACCACATTACATGAAAATGTGTCAGTAAGACTGGATTCATTTTTACTTCCCCACTAATTGTATATATTTTGACTGTAGCTATACTCTATCTGTGAAAGGGCCTAATGCATTTTGCATTCTAACATGCTCCTTGGCAATTACTGTTGTACTGAACTGGCATTTGATCAATTCATTCCCCTTTCTCTTGGTATATATATCACATTATTAGGGCTCAACGTAGCCGAGTGGTCAAGAGCGAGAGTGCATAGCACGCGTTCCTTGAATAGACCGGGGTTCAAGCCCGTGACTACTAAATACGATAAATATTTGTATTGACGATTTATTGTAAACTCTTCTGACTTGGTTGTCGTGCTGGAGTATAAACAGAAAATTTAATTAGTAAGCCATTATTGGCCACAGGACTGCAGCTGACTGGCCGTTTTATGGTTGTTCCAGAATTCCTGGGTTTTTCAGCCAAAAATTGGTCCACTACGATGCACAGATAAAAATATAACTTTCTGGTGAATTACAATGCCAGAAATAACATTACATGCCTGCTCATTTTTTTTTTTTTAACTGAAGATATACTTGTAAAAAATTGTAATAGGCCAATCTCAAAAACTTCCTATTTTTATTCTTAAAGTAGTTCACATGATGAGCTTCTTTAAGAATAAAAATCAAATTAAAGGATCAAATTAAAATTATTTTAACGACACTGTGTTTGGCTCACATCCCTATCATATATTTGTTAGTAGAAGTGTTTTTCGCCAATTTGCATGTTGTGTGGGACACAAAATCACAGAATAACACATGCAGAAAATCATACTCTCTCTGCCTGAGATTGGCTTTTGAAACCCCGGTTCTAGAAAACTAGAAATTTCTACAGTGATCAACGAGAAGCAAATTGAGACTGCTCCAATCAAGTCCATTTTATAGACGAATTCCTAAAAATATGAATACTCCTAGGATGGAGAGGTCAGCCATCTGGCTAATCATTCCATCCTAATATCATTCTCATCCTCACTGAATCCGATGGAGAATGCTCATGGAAAATTATAAGGCGACAAACTGCAGCACAACAATGTTCTTCCTAAATACTCCATGAACTGCTCTTGTAGAGGAGTGGATATTATTACTTGTCCTCATTGTTAATGTCTCTTGATAAACAACATGAACCTATAAGAGCTGCATGGGAGGGAGGAGTTATATAAACTTCTGAATTATACTGAATAATTCAGTCTTGAATAACTCAAAGTAATTAGCCATCAAGGAAATAGGAGCTGTTTTTTCTCAACCACGGACCCCAGTACACTAGGCCCATTCGTTACTAGCTGTTGTTATTGTTGTAACAGAGTTTCAGAAGGAACATCGAGTAAGACCCTATTGCTCCGTTTATACTGTCTGTAAATTGTGTTCTGTGGTTGATTTTCTGTTTGTCTAACGAAAAAGCCGAGTCTCCGGGAGACAAAACCAGGCTACTGTCCCCTGAGACGGACTAACTCGACGACGTTCTGAAAAAGGCCCATAACCCCCTCCCCCACGTCATCGACGGGTGTCTAACTCACGCCTTTTTCACCCGGTTTGGGGAGGACGGCGATTTTACCAACACGATATAGGAGCATATTTCTTTTAAAACTAATCATAAATGAGACTTATAATAACATTTTTCACAACTGATCAGAAAGACACAAACATCCTTTCAATATAAATTGCTTAATTGCTTTTATACATTGATTTAAATAAGTTTTAAACAACACTAAGAATTCAGTAATTGAGGATGCTATTCAGAAAATGCAAACCTCAATTCCACAAGTCAAAATCCGATTTAAACAAGTTACGTTCAAATATAAACCCAAATAGAATAATAAACCCGAAGAAGCAGGGATCGTAAACTCCAGACATTGAATATCAGTTACTAATGGCTTACTCCAACTGTGCTGGAAAAGAAGTAGTGTTAGTCATAACAATGTAGTCTTCCTTTTTGTGAAAACATCATGGGCAAAACGTTGAAGTATAATACAGGAGTCCTTGTCCTTACCAATAACGTTTTTTCACCGTGGGATAATGTAGAAACTGAAAAACGAAGGTCATCTCTAAGATCGTTATAGTGAGCATGTAAATAAAATGTGGCTCCAATTTTCATTTTCATCACATTGGCACATTCCATTCTAGAAATGGGATCTGTGTCCCATCAGAAATGTTGCATTCAAGTCTAGAGAAAATCATGCAGTTATGTTTATTTATGCAAAATGTGATCTCAGGAAAGAAAATCCTAGTAAAAAGACATAACGTGTCTCAGCTTCTACAAACAATTGCATTCTTGTTTAACACCGGATTGAGTATCCAAAACCAAAGCCATGAATTTCGTGGGAATTTGTTTTTAACCTTAACAAACACTTCTATCGGCAACATGAAGATCCAAAGGATAATACCCCTGCAAGAACTTGCAAAGCGGATATTGCAAACGTTTAGCATACTCTTAATATATATAATATTGTATGTTGCATAGAGAAGCAAGCTAAGCCTGAAATTTAACCATTGAAACCCTATGGAAAAACACTCTAGCGGTATAGGTGGCCATAGGGACGAAAACAGCATTGTAGTAAATTCTCATGGCATGGCTAGAGAGGCTTATTATCAGTTTATTGTCCTGGTTCCATTGAAAAAGACTTTGAATAACATCATTAGCAGTGGTTTAAACATGAGATCTGAAAGAACCGTCAACTAAGATGGTAAGATCGTCTGCATAGGTGATAATTTTATTAGTTAAAGCAACTGAAGCCATTCTTGCAACACTGTATTTCAAATGAGAAACCCCAGGATGGAACCTGGGGAACACCATCCTGAAATTTCTCTAGAAACCTTAAATTTTTATTTCACTAAAACAGCTCATAAAAAGCTGGTATAACTGCTGGGAGCATTCAACTGAATGAGGACGTTCGACGGTACTTTGCCGCTAGAGGGGACCAAAAACACCCTTGAAGCCGATAAAGATGGTAAGTACATACTTTGATTTGAAACTCAATGTTGAGGATAAAATTAACAAGCCGGTTCTCACAGGATCGCCCTGCACAGAAACCATATTGGTCAGAGAACATCAAGGTTTTAGACTGAAGAATATCTGTGGTATGTTAAGGTCATAAGCCACTCTAGAAATTTCCCAAGGTTCACCAAGAGTGTGATAGGCCTGTAGTACCTGTTTAAATACACATGTTCATTCACCGTCACCGACACTGCTTACAGTGGACACAGGAGCGCAGTTCCTGGACATCGGATAACTGGAAAAGTTACCTGGTCTGATGAATCAAAGTTCCAGTTCCATCGTGCTGATAGACGCCGACATTCAACAGCGAGCAGGTGAACAGCTGCAACGAGATTGCAGGGTTACGAAAACAGGCTGGTGGCAGCGGTATCATGGTTTTGGTGATTTCATGGATATCAGTTGATCCCCCATTCCAACTGAACACACTCTCATTCACTGATTCTACCTCGGCATTGTTCTGGAACAGGTTTTGCTGTTCCAGAACAATGTAACAGCGTTAGCACATTTATTGGAAAACCAAGGTTTATACAAAGGATGAGATTTTAAAGTGGAGTGTGGAATAAAGGATTCCATTCCTACAAGAATAATTTCACTGACACGATCTGAGCAAACGTTTGCCAATATCAGAAGTTTTGAAACAGTAATCCGAGCAAGGAAAAGAAATCTCGCAGGTCATCCCATTTTGCTTACTTGTAATGCCACACGAGGTTGGGAATAGCCATGAGATAAAAATTCCATTGGAGAAGAAACAATCACCAAGTTCTGATCTGAGGTGCCTAAAGGACCACTCACGTCGACTGTGTACTTAGAAGGGTTGTTTGTGAGAAAAAGATCGTGTTGGCTGTATTGTTAGGATTGTCCAGTATTCTGGTAGGTAAATGAACAATCTGTGCAAGGTCATTGGTAATTGCAAAAGCCTCAGGATCTCGACCAGCTGGGTCTGTGTGACTAGAATATAGAAACCAGCTGGAGTTGTAAACATTAAAATCACCTCACTGTTAGGAAAGTTGGACTGGAGAAAGTCAAGTTGCAAAGAGAGGAAATCAGAGTTCCAAGTGATTAGTGAAGTTGGGAGAATGATAAGGACAACAGATGAATTTGACAGAATGAGATAGAGAGATTTTAACACAGAGAATATCGAAAAGAGATTCCAAATTACCAAGTCTCTGACAGCAAATATCGGAAAGGACATATGCACAAGTACAACCTTTGAGGTGAAAGGAATCATACAGAGAATAATTTGGGCAACTGAGATGAGCAGTGGTTGACTCAACCAATAACAGATTCCATCAGAAAAAGTACACGAGGTTTGGCAGACTAAGTGGAAATGGACATCGAGATTAGAACTGAGACCACGTATATTAACGAAATGAACTAGGAAGTGTTTGAGAGGCTTAGATATTTTCACAGATAAGTTAGCTCTATTAGTTTGAAAATGGCTGATGATGATTAGTTTGACAATTCGTGGTGTATTCAGAAGTAAGAAAAGGTGGGGACATGCTGTATGAAGTAACGAAATTTTGGATATGGCATATATATGGTAAGAATATACCCAGATCCCTGACATAACGTGACTTCGACAATGCCCCCTGCGTACACACTACTCGGACTCCCTCCAGTCACTATCTAGGAGAGTACAGGTAACAAGATTATACACTAGCTGATCTGAAAGCCTCCTAGAGAGTTACCAATAGGTTTGGTCCAGTGTATTAACCGCTGTATTAGTGGCCGGCTGTGAACACCGTTTTAGAGCTGTACCCTTGAAATGTAAGGAAGTTGGGATCCTGCCATGGTGTTCATCATAACCTCAAAAGACATCAATCATACTGCATGATGCAAGAGATAGGGACGGGTTGACCAAAAATTATCTCTGGAGACTAAACATGGGTTCCACCACTTCAAGCCTCCAATAAACAAAATGGTGGTATTGCACCAGTTCATGAGTCATCTACCACCTAGAATCCTCCTAGTCATCTGCCACTATCTGCAGTTTTGTGTTGATGTTACCCAGATGCACGCAGTTATCACAACGAAAGTTAGCCCAACATGCTAGGATGTAGGCAGTCATCTTTTGGCTCATGAGTGTAGGTTTCTAGTGAACCTGCCTTATATTAATCATTTTACTATACACAAACCAGCTATTTTTGCTCCTATATTTTAGCCGAGTGTATATACTTTGATGAAAACAATAAATACTTCATCATCACACTACATGAAAAGGTGTCAGTAAGACTAGATTCATTTTTACTGCCACGCTAATTGTATATATGAAAGGGCCTAATGCATTTTGCATTCTAACGTGCTCCTTAGCAATTACTATTGTACTGAACTGGCATTTGACCAATTCATTCCCCCTTCTCTTGATTTTATATATATATATATATATATATATATATATATATATTCCCCCTTCCCTTCTCTTGATTATTATATATATCACATTATTAGGGCCCGACGTAGCTGAGTGGTCAGGAGCGAGAGTGCATAACATGCGTTCCTTGAACGGACCGGAGTTCAAGCCTGTGACTACCAAATACGATAAATATTTGTATTGATTTATTGTAAACTCTTCTGACTGCCTTTTCATTTGTTTAGAGTTAGCTGATCTCAAGCATTGTGGGAATTTTTCATCCTTGCAAATAGACAAACCAGCCAATCAAAAATCAGTAAAAATAAATCTAAAATGTTAGTTAGTTTTTTTGGTTTTTAGGAGCATTAGCAACTAGGGCCATATTGCTCCGGGAACATGCAGCGGTCATTCCCTGACCTTTCCGCATCCTCCGTATTTGGTGGTCATGGGCTCGAACCCCAGTCTAATCAAGAAGCGTGTGCTACGCACTGCTGCTCCTGCCCACCTGGCTACGGAGGCGCCTAAAATGTTAGTAAATTTCTTGAAAGTAAATCACAACTCTCCAAAAACTAGTCACACTCTCAGTTTTAAGAAAATCACTTGAAAAGTATACATTTACCAAAATCTTGTCTATTTGAAATATAGTTTTGATATAAAAGACTGGATCTCATGAAGTTCGCTTATTTTAGGCTTGACGTAGCCGAGTGGTCAGGTCAGGAGCGAGAGTGCATAGTATGCATTCCTTGAGTGGACCAGGGTTCAAGCCCATGACTCCTAAATAAGATAAATATTTGTATTGACAATTTATTGTAAATTCTATTGACTTGGTTGTTGTCCCAGAGTATAAACAGAATATTTATTTATTTATAATGAAAATCATCTGCACACAAAAATATGCTAATACCCTCAAATGAAAATTGTTGCTAGTGTACTGTAGTAAGAATTTTTGACAATTTTTGCATCAACTGAAAATTCAACCTAGTGTGGCAACTATTCATTTAGTCCTACAATTTGTAGAGCACCATACATAATTTTGCTTTTATTTTCTCAAATCCACAACAGTCAATTTCAGTTTTTGGTATTATAAGATTTCTATTTTATGACTAGGTAGAACATATCTTAAAAGTGAAAAGAGAGAGAAAATCTATATGCTTTCTTCCTGCGATGGAATTGTAATTTTTATTGCAAATGAGGAACCAAGTTTCATATAGCAGATTTCCAATTATCTGAAAAACTGGGACCAAGTGTATTTCAGATACAGCCGACTCTTGATTAACTGGGAAGTGGATTAACCGGGACACTTCAAGACTCCAAATTAAAAAAAAAAAAAAAAAAAAAAAAATCAACCAAAAATCTTATCTAAAATTCAATAAATATAAAGATATAGACAGATGTTTTGCAAGTCGTAAATAAGTGAGAAGCAGTGCTATAAGTCATCATTGGGAGATTAGTGTACTTATTATCTTGCAACCCCCGTGGCGGGTGCCTTCACACCAGCCACTAAAAAAAAACACAAATGTTTAGTTTGTTTTAGTGCGTCGTTGATTGTTGTATTCAGTCACACTGCCAAAGGGCAAATTTTTTTTTCATTATTTATGTCAGGGATGTCGGAATTTTTTTTTATAGTAACTATTTTTTTTTTTTGTGTTTAGAAATTGTGAAAATGATGGGCAAATGCAACAGTTGTGCTTTCAATTGAACAAAAACTTGAAATTATTCAAAAGTTTGAAAATGGTGCATTAGTTAAATCTCTAATGAACCATTATAATGCTGGTGACCAAACCATATGCGTCATCATAAAAAATAAAGGGAAGCATCGTATTGGACATGCGAGTAGCACATGGCAAGTTCTTTCGTTTTTTATCTGTTGTTGTTATGTTGTTGTTATTTGGTTTTTAGGAGCATTAGCAACTAAGGCCATATTGCTCCGGGATATGCGGTGGTCATTCCCTGACCTTTCCGCATCCTCCGTATTTGGTGGTCACGGGCTCGAACCCCGGTCTAATCAAGAAGCATGTGCTACGCACTGCTGCTCCTTCCCACCTGGCTACGGAGGCGCCCGTTTTTTATCTATCGCCATACTTTTTACATAGGTTGCTGAACAGTTTTCAATACATAAGTTGCCGATTTATGTAGGTTCGGACTTACGCGACATTTTTTTTATACGACTGAAGATTTCAGTGAAGGAGACAAAATTTCACCATAATAACGTAAAAACCCACAGAATTCCAGTTATCGGTATTATCAAATGCAGTAAGATTGAGTTTAAAACCCAATAACCCAGAAAGTGCAAATTGTTTTTATTGTTTTATGGCAGTGACCTCCGAAAATGTGCTTTAGTAAAATATGTTTGCATGGAGTGATAATAGTGAGTTTTCGCCTTAACCCTGTGAAGTTCTTTCCAGAAAATTTAATTTTGACTGTTATCATGGTGCCAACTAATAAGTGATAGCAGTTTTTTTTTTTTTTTTTTTTTTGTTAGTTGTTGGCACATCAGCTTCTGCAGCCACAATGCACCTCCGAAAGTTTTTTCATTTTATGTGATCCAAGCCAGGGGCGGGATTCAAACCCGCAACCTTTCGGTTGCCAGGCAGGCACTTTACCCACCTAGCTAGCCCAGTCAGTCAGTGATAGCAGTACTAGTAAATCTATCACGAAAAGGAAAGCAATCGAATTGGATCAGAAAATTAAAATAATAAGAATGTATGAAAATGGCCAAACATCAAGTATCACGCAGAATTCAGATCTGTCAGTGGCAACAGTGAACACAATAAAAGAGAAAGACAGAATACCAGAAGCAGTGAAGCGATCGGCACCAAAGAAACAAGGCTACAAAATACGTATCAGTTTTTATAGTACAATAACATGCATTTTTTCTTCCTTTTGTTTCCTTTTCTTATGTGCCACTCTGGCTGCTTCACCGCTGTCCCCAGATAAAGTTTTTAATTGAACTAATTAAAAATATATAACTATTTTCTTTCATTCTTCTGAGGATATTATGTGATTTTTGTAATTTTGGCATATCAGGGATATAGTAGCAATATTTTATTAGTCATTCCAGAGTTAAAACTCGACTTAAGTAATAAGTCCTGGAACATATCTCTTATGTATGTCGGGGACTTACTGTATTTTTGGATTAACCGGGAAATCAATTATCCGGGAATTTTTTTTTTACCATCTATCCCAGAAAATTGAGTCTACCGTAGTTGATTTTTTTTTTTTTTTTTTTTTTGATAATCATTTTTTAATGCAATCTACCTAGCGTATAAAAGATAATCAAGAAAAAACTTCATAAGAGAAAAATCACAATAATCTTGATTTATTATTTACACATTATACAAATAAATAAAACTGTACATCCTTATATACTCATAGCTTTAAAATAAACTCACTGTTTTACTGATAAAAAAGATGTCAGTCTTTCTGTCAAGATTCTGCATTTTCTACAAACACATCAATTTGTTCTCATTCAATTTTATTCTTTTTGCAATTTTGCCATCAAAAATGACCTAAAGGGTGCCAACTACTTCACTTGCTGTTTATTTCTGTGATGTATATCCATAATAATCGAAAATTAAGAGGTACTTTTAGTTCCTCTTCATCAACCTGTTTCCTCATCTATCAAAAAAATCTGGATCATCATGAAATAATCTACAATTAATTCTTAGTTCACACTTTTTTCATAGTTTTGTGCATTGCTGTCAAAGTATTTAAGGAATTTGTCATGGAATTCATCAAACTGTTTCAATTATAGTAAGTTCTATTGAGGGATGATACAAATAACAAAGCATATAAAATGAAAGAGTTGATGGATCAGTGGAAAAAGCCATGCAGGAGGGATAGATTATTAAATGCCCCTTGCATATAATACCAACCACACTGATGTAATGCATAATAATTCTACTGGCGAAAAAAAAAACAAGCCTACAAAAGTCTACTATTACATAAATTTTTATTTATGTAATAGTAGACTGATAAAAAAGATGTCAGTCTTTCTGTCAAGATTCTGCATTTTCTAGGTAATGTGATTTAGGTAATGGTTTTTTATGCATCATATTAGTGTGGTTGGTGGGAACACCACATAGATATAAAATGGAGTGATTGTACTTGAAAGTTAATTTATCCTTCTTTCCTCTGCAGACTTGATTTGAATTAATTCATGATATTAATTTTAAGATGCCTTTAGGAAAACCACTACTATCACAATAAAAACAGTAGCTAAAATAATCTAGTATGCTGCCATTATACAACCTGAATACAGTTAAAATAAATTAGACATTTCTCCAAACATGAAATAGACTTGGCATCCTGCATGTTAAACAATAAAATGTAGTTTTTTACTGTGATAAGTAAAATGTAACATGCGTTATACACATTACATTTCTTCATCAATAGCATTTTGTAGGTCAGACATGGATATATCATCACAGCTATTGTTATCTTCATTTTTTGATTGTTCCTTCTGAAGTTTAGAGTCCTTATAATGTTTTTTTGTTTTAAAGTAACTCTGTTGAAATGTCCTAGGAGCTCCATATCCAAAACATATACTTTGTGGAACTCTGTTAAAAATGAAAAAACTTAATTTAAAAGAAATCTCTGGGATCACCTCAGAAATAAATACAATAAACTTAAATTTATATACGAAAATAATAAATTTCATCATTACAGAAACAAAATAATATAAAAAAGGCAGTCAATGATCATGGTGACTGTTCAAGGTTGATTTCAGTAACATCTTTCTATACATTAAAATAATTTTCCTCATTGGCTGATATTTATTCAGCCAATGGGAGAAGAGATGCGGTTTACATGGTAATAAGTAACAGAAGCTTGTTTTACTGTGGTAAAACAAGCTTCTGTTTAAACGTGATCATCATCATATTTAAGATGACCACGTGGTACTATGCTTGATTTCCATATTTAACGTATTTATGTATTCATAGCAGAGGAAGAGAGGCACACAGTGTTGAAAGCTTCTGTAAGTATTTTATTTTATCAAATGAAGTGAGCGCAGCGAGCATGGGGGGGGGGGTGAAGCCCCTTAGTTCTCATTAAAATAAAAACATCTTTTTGACATAAGTTCTTATTATTTATGTGCTCATAATTTTGTTATAATTTAATGTTGATAAATAAGGAGTGTTGCCAGAAGTTAATACACCTGCTACAGCCATTACAGAGCAGTTCTGAATGTTTTCCATGTAGTAGATGAATGTCTCAACTTACCAGAAACCAGTGAAAGGCTGTCTCTACTGACAAGGAGACAGAAAATTTGCCAATGGTAATTGTGGAAAGCACTTGCCACAATTAGCACAACAGTAACAAATGGGTTACCAGCTTGGCCATTTTGAACTGTCAAGCCAAAGAAACTCTCTAATGGCACCTTTCAGTTCAGATTTTGGATGTGCAACATTTGCAGCTGTGTTGGATCTGGTGATCAACCTGCCATGCA